>NC_041388.1:192291557-192332468 GCF_002162155.2 Triticum dicoccoides
ATCTTTTTAGAAAGGTTGTTTAAGCCATCCGTGGTATGGGAAGGGGACACGAGCAATATTAGTCCGGACCCGGCCACAACGCTCGTTACCGAACACACTGACATAATCGGAGGCTCTGCCACCGAAACAACACCTTCCGCCCACATAATAATGGCCATCATAGCCCCGTGGACAGAACCATTCCTGGCCTGCCTAACTAGGCAGGAACTTCCGGAGGCCCAAAATGAGGCACACTGCATAGTGCTGCGATCTATGGCCTACAGGGTCCATGAGGGAGAACTGTATAAAAAAAGAACTACCGGAATCCTTCAAAGGTGCATCTCCGAAGAGGAAGGGTGGAAACTTTTGGCAGAAATTCACGCCGGACTCGGCGGCCACCACGCCGCAGCCCGGGCACTTGTAAGCAAGGCCTTCCGTACAGGATTCTATTGGCCGACGGCCCGGGCAGACGCACAGGACATGGTCCAATGCTGCGCCGGTTGCCAGCCTTTTGCAAATCAAAGCCACATGCCACCCACCGCCCTCCAAAAAATCCCCATTACGTGGCCCTTTGCGGTCTGGGGGCTTGACACGGCTGGACCCCTTAAAGGGGGAACCCATAAGAAAAAATACTTACTGGTCATGGTGGATAAATTCACCAAATGGATAGAAGCCAAACCTGTTAAAACGGCCAAATCCGGACCGGTGATAGACTTCATATCCGGGGTCATACACCGTTATGGCGTCCCCCATAGCATCATCACTGACAACGGCACGAACTTCACGGCTGATGAGGTAAAACTCTGGTGCAGCAACATGGGCATCAAGCTCGATTATGCTTCCGTCTATCACCCACAAACCAACGGTCAAGTTGAGCGAGCAAATGGTCTTATCATGAGCGACATTAAACCCAGATTAGTGCGGTCCTTAAATGAGTCTAACATGCACTGGGTAGAGGAGCTCGACTCTGTACTCTGGGGGCTGCGGACCACACTGAACCGTACTACCGGATACACACCCTTCTTTATGGTGTACGGCGTAGAGGTAGTTCTGCCCCGCGACATAATTCATGACTCACCTCGAGTGCGCATGTACGAAGAAAGAGAGGCTGAGCTCAATCGGCAGGAAAGTCTGGACACCCTGGAGGAGGAGCGCGACGTGGCAAAAGCCCGTTCCGCATTCTATTAGCAGCAGGCTCGCAGATACCAAAGCAAAGAAGTACGAGCCAAAACTTATGACGTCGGCGAACTAGTTCTACGCCTGCCGGATAAGAAAAAGAACAAGCTCGAGCCCAAATGGGAAGGTCCCTTCATTATTGACCAAGTTCTGACCGGTGGAGCGTACCGTCTGCGGGATGCATCGAATAATCGACTCGAGCCGAACCCATGGAACGCAGCAAGGCTCCGAAGATTATGCGCCTAGCACCAGACTCTATGTTCGTCTCCTTCCTCTATCCATTTTTACATATACATCATCTGTCTTGTTTTTCTTTCTTTCTTTTATTCTTTCTCTAGGCCTTCGAGGGCCAACTTTTGCCTCGCTTGCACACTATAGATGCGCTAGCCGCGCTCATCATACCTGGGGGCTTCATACACAGAAGCTTTATTGTTTATCTGGGCTTCGTCCACCGCACATGTGTTACTCTTCCGCATGTGCCCTTTTTTCTCCATTATATGCATCGATATGACTTAAGTTTTGGCCAAGCTGGGTTGCCTGGCTCTTGTATTTATGCCCTATGTTCCCGTTAATTCGGCTAGGGTATAAGGGGAGCACCTCTGCGATTATTACTGCCGGGTCAGCCATATGTGTACCTCAGACAGGGTGAAGCCGAAAGCTAGCGTTCTTAAGGGAATATTCGGTCGGCGAACAAAAGATGATTTTTATTTTCCATATGTGCCCCCAGATGTTTTTTCCTGCGTTTCTTCTCACAGTCCGTACATGCACTTTAGGGCATGCATACCCAGGGAAAGGAACCCTTAATGGAACTATTCTCCCTGGAAGATGTTTCTTACTACCCATGTAATATAACATAACTAGTTGGGCACTTGTCTGTTCAAGCAATAATGACTCCAACGCATGGTCTCCGCGCATACCCCGGTTCTTATATAACTGAGCGGGTATTCGGATACACTTCGGACTATCGGGTCCCGAGGTTGAAGTGAAAAGATCCGCCATGACAAATGATCTACAATCCGGTTAGAAGGCATTATACATGTCACTTTAATTACATAGTCATACAGACTAACTAAATTCCTCTTCTATAACATCGAACATGCGGGAATACTTTGCGGCTAATTCTACTTGCCCATAAACTAAACTAACGGGGATCTCTTTTCCGTCGGGCCCCACAGGTCTGACCTCGGACATGTGATTTGGGTCAGCCTTGGTATACCGCATCTTCACCATGGCCCAGGCTTCCCTGGCACCTTGACGGCAGGCCGATATCTTCCATAATCGGAAACGCGACCGTGCTCCCTTGAGCTTCTCGTAAGCTCCGCAATGCCTTCTGGCAAGGAGACGAATGGCCACAAGGCCTGGGCACACCTTGCATCACCCGCCGAACTTTTTCGTGCAGCTTTGAGAGCTCGGATAGAAGATCACCCGCAGACCAGGGCATTTCCTCCGTGGGACGACCCATCAGCATACCTACAGACATAACGCTGTTAGCCAGCTTCATCGCCGAACTCCTTCAGAAGGATTTGTTCAAGCACTTACTGAAAATGCCGCGTCGAAGCCGCTTATTCTCCTTCTCGGAGTCTGCAAGCTGGGCTCAAACATCTTTCAGTTCCATGCTCAGCTTAGTATTGGCGTCTTGGAGATTGTTTTTCTCCCACCCGACCTCAGTCAGCACGCGTTCGCCAGCCTTTAGCTGTCGCACGACATGCTAGTCCTCCGGATTTTCTCGGGATTCATCTGCAACATCTATTATTAGATCTGCAGCAACGCCGCACACTATATGGTAACCATCATTCTTTAAAGTAAATGTTACCAGCGGGGGACTTTTTGGGTTCCTTCAATGCGGCAACAGCAGCCCGCAGTTCGGTCTTGCATTCCTCCAACTCCTGTGACAGCCAAGTATTCTTCTCTGTAAGAACCTGCACAATAAAGATGATCCTTAAATCTGTTCTGCTAACTGTTTCAAGTCCCAGGGACTACTGATACATATAATCGTGAGATTTACTTACCCGTACATCCTTTACATACTGGTCCGTGGCTCTGGCTAGACCATCTTGAGCAGCACGGAGGTATGCCTCTCCAGAATTGAAGGCATCAAATGCCTCTGGTGATAAGCAAGCGTCGCGGAGTACGGCCGGCGACGCCTATGATTCATGGCGCTCTCCCATTCTGAATTGTAGCGCATAATCTATCTGCATCCTCTGTAGGGGGTTTTATCCCGTGTCCGCCCCATATCGGCTTCCGCCTCTATGTCTAGTCCTGGAGCCCGACTGGTGGAAGCGTGATCGGCAGCATCACCGGACATATTCCGGCGAGCGTTTTTTCTGTTAAAGAAACATGGAGTGGGGTTTCTGTTATACCTTTGCGCTGGCATCTCCGTCCTGACCACCTTCCTTTTTGGCCTGCCTGGCCTCGGTGCCACTTGATGGCGAGTTGCTGCGGGTTCGGCAGGTCGTCCCGTATGCCTTCCCTGTAAAAACACCATATGTATATGGTAGGTGGAGTGTCTAAAAGGGGATCCTAGTTTTTGGAGTTGGGATTTTTGGTTTTTCTTACGTGCGATGCAGGAAGCAGTCCGGGATAGTCGGCCGTAATGGCCACCATGGCATCATCACAGCTTAACTGATAGAGCTGCCGGTCTATCAGCTCCACAAATATGTCCGGATCTTCTTCGAGTCCAGAGTCGAGGACCCGGTTAGGGTCCTCTGGTTGTGGAGATGGGTTGCTGACCTCCTTTATGGCTTTCTGCAGTTCCTGCCGCAATACGGCAAGGTGAATACCTCCGACAAAGAATGCGGGAAGAATGGGAGTAAGGAGATATAACTCACCCAGCTTGGAGGGTTGTACATGGAGAATCCATCCCATGGCTTGATGTGGATGAACTCCTCTTCCTCTCCCTTGAACAATTCGGATAGAATTTTTGCTAAAGCAGCAGCATTGTCCGGACCCTTACGCCCGCAACGGGTGGTGTCATCTGCCCCGTTAAAACACCACAAGGGGTGCCCTCGATATTGAATTGGTTGCACTCCCCGCATTATGCATATTGACATGACTTCGATTACTGTCAGTCCTGATTGAGCCAGTGCTTTAATCCGGTTCATCACGTAAAGGACTTCTCCGTTATCTTCCTCCTGGGGGCTCCGTGGGCGCCAACTTCGGCGTTTCTTCAGAAGAGCTTTGCTGAACTCAGGAAGACACTACTAGGGAAAACCTTATACACAGAACATTAGCAGTAGCGCGGGATAAAAACGAACGCTGGTGCTAATTAGCAGCAATGCGGTATTTTAAACCGTGCTACAGATACAGCTATTGCAGTAGCGCGCCCGAGTACAAAAGCGTTACTACTAAAATTCCCACGGCTTAGCCGATAGGCTACACATAGTAGTAGCGATCTACATGGAAATGCGCTACCACTACTTGTTTTGTAGCAGCGCGTTTACGAACAAAGGTGCTACTGCTTATGAAAATAAAATTAAATGGAAAGCAAATAAAAAAGAGAAGGAATAGCAGTAGCGCTTGTTAAGAAAGGCGCTATAGCTACCGTAGCAGCAGCACACTTCCTGGAACGCGCTACTGCTACTTTTAACTTAAACGCGCGGTTCGTTCTTCCTCCACGGCCACTTCGCCCAAATCCTTACTCCTCCGCTGTCGCCGCCCTGCATCGTCGTCGGCCGCCGCGAGCGACCCGTCACTCTCTGCACACATTCGATGCCGCCCCCACCCCCGACCGCGACCTCGACGCCGCCCCCGACCCTGACCTCCGCCGTGCACCCGCCGCCCCGACCCCGTCCCCAACCTCGACGCCGCGTGCCCATCTCCCTAACTCCGTCGGTGCCAGAGGTGAGCAGGCCCACCTCCTCCTCCCCTACATCTGCCTAGCTAGGGTTCTTAGGGTAAAATTTCAGAGTTCATCTAATTAGTTAGGGTTCATCAAATTAGATGCTAATCATGGTAGTAGTTGTTAAGTAGAATTAGTTTTAGAGTTCATCGAATTAGTTAGGATTAAATTTTAGAGTTCATCAAATTAGTTAGGGTTAAATTTTAGTAAGTGTTTAATAGAATTAGTAAGAAAATTAATATAACAAGTTGAACTAGTTTATTTTTAGTAAAATCTAGTTTATTTTTATTCATAGTAAGGGCTTAATTGAACTAGTTGAGTTAATACAACTATTTTATTTTTAGTACGAAAATTAATAGAACTAGTTTATTTTTTAGTTAAAGCAACTACTTTATTTTTAGAAAGAACTAGTTTTTTTCTATTTATAGTAAGTTTATATTTAGTAAGAACTAGTTGAATTAATAAAACTAGTTGAACATGTCATATTTGCTCAAATAGGATATGTGGTTGCCCAAGTGGCCGTTCATGTTCAGTTTACACCTCCGAGTGGCCTATGTTTTGCCGGAGTGTTGATTAATTTCCGTTCCAGCAAATTTCAGGCGCTCGATATGTCCTTTTTTAGCAAAGGTCGTGCCAGATTTTTTCGTGAATTCTGGCATGACTTGTGCTAGAATATGTAGGAAATATCGAGTGGCCTGGATTTTCTTGAAAAATAATGATCTAATTTAGGTTTTTTAGTACATATATTTAATTGTACAAGTTTAATCTTGGAATTATGAACGTAGGAAATGTCGTACTCCGACGAGGACAGTCTCCCAGGGGAGTGCAGCTGGTGCAACGACGATTGAGGTATGTGTGACATGTTCGTTGAGCTCGACGAAGATCGGCGCTGCAGCATTAAGCTCGAGGAGACCTTCGATGTTGAAACGGTACGCAACAACGACAAGTGTTGAGATCAGCGCTTCAGCATTAAGTATGACTTCAACTATTTCAACGTCTAATTTTCATATTTTACAATTCGACTAGCTTATCCCATGCCATGGAAGACGCTATGTCTTGGAGAGGATAGGTTTTGAAGACCATGAAAATTTTCAAACAAAGAAAATACACCTAAGGACCCATCATGATATCGATTTTGAAGTAAATCTGTACAATTCTCAGAGCGTAACCCATTTTGGTTGCCAAAATTGGGAAGCACTTTGCAAAAATGTATGGTTTTTGTGAGGGTATGATTGTCACCATGGATCTTGGTGATGCTGACATCGAGTAAGAAATATGGACATTTGGGTCCTTGTTGACACGCTTCCGATTCTACCGCAATGTGAGTTTCTCAAACATAGTTATTAACTATTTTATATTGTTTATTTCAAAATAGTTGACAGCTTACTTCCATTGACAGCTTATTTTGAATCTTCAAAGAATGTGCAGAAGATGGTAGACAAAACCCACTACACTGATGGCTCCGAATTAACTTATAAGGAGAAAAGTCATCTGATAGATTATTGTACTTATCTTGAGAATTACAATACCTATTATCGAACTCCTCCAAATTATGGTGAATACGTGCCACTAGTGCACGTGTTGAACCACGGTAACTTCTATGGATATACCCTCGTAAGATTTTTTACTATTACGACATCCGTGCATCTTTTGCATACTTCTAAAACTAGTACATATGTAGCTAACTATGAAGTTATTACTATGTTTTTCAACAGAAAATCCCAATGGATTATGTGCCTCATCTGATGTATCAGAATGGTCGCCTTGCAGTTCTGAACATACAGCCAGGTCATTCTAAGGAGCTCACCTGTGGATATCAGATTTCTAAAACCGTGAACACATGCTAATCGAAGAATGGAAAAAATGTTTGGACATTCGCAAGGAGGTTCTTGGAAGTAACATAAAGCGAAAGGCAAGAATTGGAGACAGGATAATCTCCATTCTCCATAATGGAGAGTCAGGGGCTATCTTGTTTTTTGTTATTTTACCTTAGAGAATATAGTAGGTCCTAAGAGAATGTAGTAGGTCCTATGATGTACAATATGTTTATTATGTGATACAATGTGTTAGAGTTGATGATGAGGAGTACTTGTGATTACGACTAGTGACCAATTTGCTATGTGATGTCTCATTGATGAAAACGATGATCTTGAGGAGGTGTTATATGACAATGATGTATTATGATGATAAGTTGTTAATGATATGATGATGATATTTATTATATCATTGGGTGAAAGAACCGTGGACTAGTTTCAAGTGGATGGACATCCACTTGAAACTAGTCCACGGTTCTTTCACCCCATGCTGTAATAACTCATTATGATGTAAAAACAGTTCCTAATATCCTGTTGTATGAAAACTTGTGTAAAGTGTATGAATACAACATGAAATAAAAAAGAAATAAAATACAAAATAATAGTAGCAGCGCAGGCAGGGAGAAGCGCTACTACCAATTACTAGTAGCGCTCCTCCGGGAAGTCGCTACTACTAAGTCGATTTAGCAGTAGCGTGAATGGAGGCACGTTACTGCTATACGTTAGCTGTAGCGCCTTATCAGTAGCGCATCGCCCCGCGCTACTGATAGGCCTAAAACCTGCACTACTGCTAGGCTTTTCCCTAGTAGTGAGACACCGCCGAACAGGGTCCCGAAGGGGAACGTCCTCCATATAAAACCATTCCGAAGGCCAGTCTTCGGACGTCTTCTTCGGGCTACCGGATAGGTATCCGGTTCCGGTGATGCGCCATATTTTGGCTCCGCCCACTTGATAAAGTGACCCCCTCTGTGTGTGAGGGACGAGGCAAAATAACCTTTTCCACAGCTTGAAATGAGCCTCGCAGCCCAGGAACAACTCACACACGGCGACATAGCCTGCGATGTGTAAAATGGAGGCATGGGTGAAATTATGTAATTGGAGGCCGTAAAACTCCAGGAGCCCGCGGAGGAACTGATGACTCGGAAATCTGACTCCCCTCAATAAATAAGGGACAAGGCATACCCGCTCCCCTGTAGAAGGGTTGGGGAAGCTCTCCGCTTGCTCCCCGCCATTGTAGGTGGTGAGCCCAGCTCGTACGAGCACCATATACGCCGGAGGGAGAAATTCCTTAGTCTGCAGTTCGACTAATCGACTGTGTGGGACTGAACACCTCTCCCAATCACCGGGCTTAGGGCTACGGGGCGGGGGAGGAGCTGCGGGGTTCGGCCATGTTGGAGTGCATCTTTCAAAAGCGCGCTCTGATGGATTCTTGCTAGGGGAGGATGGTATGAATCGAATCTAAGAATCCCCGTCCCTTTAATAGGCCATTTATTTATCTGGCAAGGGGGCGAATGTAAAAATGCCCTGTTGCCTCGTATTCATTCGACGCGTGGGAGATAGCCCTTATTGGGTGCAGAAGCCGAGATGTCCAACATTTATGGGATCGGACACTGCTTAACAAACGTTCAAAATATGGAGAAGAACCCGCCCTGCAATGCCGAAGACAACACTGCACGCCGGACTCATCGTCATTGAAGCTTGGTTCGGGGGCTACTAAGGGAGTCCTGGATTAGGGGGTCTCCGGACAACTGGACTATATCCTTTGACCGGACTGTTGGACTATGAAGATACAAGATTGAACACTCCGTCCCGTGTCCGGATAAGACTCTACTTGGCGTGGAAGGCAAGCTAGGCAATACGGATATGTATATCTCCTCCTTTGTAACCGACCTTGTGTAACCCTAGCCCCCTCCGGTGTCTATATAAACCAGAGGGTTCTAGTCTGTAGGACAACATACAATCATACCATAGGCTAGCTTCTAGAGTTTAGCCTCTCCGATATCGTGGTAGATCAACTCTTGTAATACTCATATCATAAAGAATAAATCAAGCAGGACGTAGGGTTTTACCTTCATCAAGAGGGCCCGAACCTGGGTAAAACATCGTGTCCCCTGCCTCCTGTTACCATCCGCCTTAGACACACAGTTCGGGACCCCCTACCCGAGATCCGCCAGTTTTGACACCAACAGTCATACATGCGGAGGTTATCAAATGTGAGACGTAAATCGTCTATTAGTGTTTTGACGCGCCTAGTTTTGATGACGACGTCGTCCACATAAGCTTCAACTGACTTGCCAATCTGTTTCTCCAGGCATGTTTGAATCATGCGTTGGTATGTGGCGCCGGCATTCTTGAGCCCGAAGGGCATGGTGTTGAATTAGAATGGCCCATATGGGGTAATCAATGCTGTTGCAGCTTGATCGGACTCTTCATTTTTATTTGATGGTATCCGGAATATGCATCAAGGAAACATAGTGAGTCGTGTCCTGCGGTAGCATTAATGATTTGATCGATGCGGGGAGGGGGAAGGGATCTTTAGGGAAAGCCTTATTGAGGTCTTTAAAATCGACACACAACCACCAGGATTTGTCCTTCTTTGGTACCCTCACCAGGTTTGCCAGCCAGTCCGGATGTTTTGTTTCTCTGATGAATCCGGCCTCAATTATCTTGGCCAGCTCCTCCCCCATAGCTTGGCATTTGGGCTCGGAAAAGAACCGCAATGCTTGTTTGATTGGTTTGTATCCCTTTCAGATATTATGGCTATGTTCGGCTAGCTCACGTGGGATTCCAGGCATGCCAGAAGGGTGCCAGGCGAATATATTCAAGTTTTCGCGAAGGAAATCCCTTAGTGCAGCGTCGATCATTGGGTCTAGTTGTGCCCCAATAGATGTTGTCTTCTTAGGGTCCATTGGGTGGACCTGGAATTTGACTATTTCTTCTGCCGGTTTGAAGGATGTGGATTTGGGTCGTTTGTCTAAGATCACATCATCCCTATCCACCATGGAGCGTAGTGCAGTTAATTCTTCGGCCGCGAGGGCTTTAGATAATGCCTCAAGGGCCAGGGATGCGGTTTTGTTTTCGGCGCGGAGTGCTATATCCGGATCACTGACAAGAGTGATTATGTCGTTTGGTCCAGGCATTTTAAGCTTCATATACCCATAATGAGGTATGTCTTGGAAGCGTGTAAAAGCATCCGCCCCAACAGCAATCTGGCCCAAAAGTGGTGGACAGTTTCCTGAGACTGCTGTTGTGTGCCCGTGAGAGCACTAATGTCTGGGTGGGTGGGTGGAATTGGATCTGGACTCTGACCCGATCGATGATCCGGAGTCTAAAGTTTTTCCAGACTTAAGAGTCCGGGCTCCGGAGTATCTTCTAGTTGCCTTTGCCCGCCATCCGATTCTATATTCAGAAGGCCGGTCACCTCATTTTGCGGGTGGGTATCTGGCTCTGCAGGGTTGGTGATCCGGACGTAGTACGTCTTCAGTATACGGGAAGAGTCGCTGTCTTGCTCCTCGACTACCGCTATCTGGTGGGTGATCGATAGAGATTTGATTTCTCTTTGGTCGGGTTTGAGCCCGATCCGATCGTAATCTGTGGCGATTCCCAGGGTGGCAATATGATCAAGGAGCTCGTTTAAAGACAAAAACTCCGCTGGATCCATCTGCTTGGAGTGTTTGGGGTCGATACGAAGAGGATTTTCGATGGCCCGAGAGGTCA
The DNA here is from genome assembly GCF_002162155.2 of Triticum dicoccoides. Lineage (NCBI taxonomy): Eukaryota > Viridiplantae > Streptophyta > Magnoliopsida > Poales > Poaceae > Triticum > Triticum dicoccoides. The sequence continues at coordinate 192,302,082 of NC_041388.1, forward strand.
TCGTAGGCTTAACGGCCGAACAGGCGGTCATGGTAAAGCTGCCCAACCGTAGGGTTTGGCCTGGGGCCAGTTCTCCTCCGGTAGTGATATTGTCTTTAAGGACGAGGCAAGTCATCGATTCCATTGTCGACGGCACAGTGGAACTCTCAATGAAAGCACCAATGTCGGTGTCAAAACCGGCGGATCTCGGGTAGGGGGTCCCGAACTGTGCGTCTAAGGCCAATGGTAATAGGAGACTGGGGACACGATGTTTAACCAGGTTCGAGCCCTCTCTACGGAGGTAATACCCAACATCCTTCTTGATTGATATTGATGAATATGAGTATTACAAGAGTGGATCTACCACGAGATCGCAATGGCTAAACCCTAGAGGTCTAGCTGGCATGGCTATGGTAATCAATATCTCCCTCTCCGGACTAAGTCCTCCAGTTTATGTAGACACCGGGAAGATCTAGGGTTACACAAGGTCAGTTACAAAGAAGGGAATCTACATATTCGGTTGCCAAGCTTGCCTTCCACGCCACGGAGAGTCCTGTCCGGACACGAGTGCAATCTTCGGTCTTCGTATATTCATAGCCCATCAGTCCGGCCCATGGATAACAGGCCGGATGCCCGAGGACCCCTTAATCCAAGACTCCCTCAAGCGCGCAAGAAGCTACCTAGAGGTGGGAAAGGGAGGCGACGCCGCCGCAGCAGGGCTGCGAGAGGTCGAAATCTTATGCCATAGCTCTAGGCCGACCCGGGTGCGAAACTTATCTTGGTAGTCAGGAGTTGTTTCCTCATGCTGCGCCAGACTCGCATGCCGACGGCCGTAGTGTAGCCAGGTTAGGACCGTGCAAGCCTTCCCCTCTTCGCCATGCTCTTCTATGTGCTCTATGTCCTCAGGTCCCGGCCCTCAAGTGAGCTCAGCCGCCGCTGGTATGCTAGGTCGCGGTGCCGTGGTCAAGGCCAGGGAGTGAGGGCTGGAGAGCCAGTAAGAGCTCCTGAGTCGCGATGCTTAGGAGCCCCCCTTTTAACGCGCAAGCGAATTTCATGGGAGCAGAGGGAGCCCGCGGTACCGCCCTTAGTTGCCCTCAGGAGGTTCCTGCAGGTTAGCGTGAGGAGGGACACAAATTGCCTCTATGATTACCGGTCTGCCACTGGTCGGTGCAGAAGAACGTGAAGGCACTGAGGGTCCGGTGAGGTGACGTACACGGGCTTGCCGCAAGCCAGATCTTGACTGCTCAGATTTGTCAGTGTTGCAAGGACGGACCAGAGCACAAGCGCCGTACCGGCATGAGTGGCTCCCGTGGTGGGTGATAATCAAGCAGGTAATGACCATAGATAGCTTATGCATGGAAACCAAACAAACTTAGGTAAATGCAAGAATGATACATGCCACTAGGTCGGACAGAGCGGCCTGGGGAAGATGCAGCCTGAGGCGCGCCCCCAGTAGGGTAAACTAAAGATGCAAGAGGATACATGCTACACGCATAGGCCCATGCGACCTAGGAATAATGCAGCCCGAGGGGCACTCCCAGCAGAATAAACTTGGAAAATGTCACCTAGTTTTGTTGTCGAAGGTGCATTGAGGTAGCTGAAGGTGCATGCCGAAGAAGCCGCTCCTCACGAGTCGTCGAGACCCTGAGCCTCGGGAGGCTCTGGGGCTCAGGTGGCCTCCTGAGGACCGTCTCCATCTCTGCCTGGACCGCGTGATGCCTGGCTTCCTGGGTCGCCAGGATGCTTCGTAGATTGCGCTAGAAGGCGGCCACCATGCTCGGCAGGCCGAACAGCATACGCATGTAGCTGTGAGGTGGACCCTCACACCGGCCAGCACATGAAGGCCAGAAACGCTCCTAAAATGTGGCCATGTTGAGTCATGGGATGTCGATGCAGACGCGCAGCTCACCACCCTCGCCCAGGCGGGGAGTTACACCAAGTGGGCGGCGGTCTCCACGTATTGCCCTTACTTCCTGAAGCTTCTGAGTGGCCTTGACGATGAACTCCTGAGCGCCGGGCACTCCTTGCCCAGTGCCCTATTGAGGGAAACGTGCCGCGAAGCACGCATCCATGTGGTGTCCGAGCGCCTCCCTCGTGATGTTGGCCAGACTAGAGGCCCTCCAGAACAGAGGCCCCGAGCCCTGCCTGAGGAGGGCGCCGGGCGGGCCTTCCCATGCGAGGGAGGGAGGTGCCCAAGGTGCGGGCGCCGATCCTAAGGTGGCACCGCTAGATGCGCCACTCCCCTGAGGCCCTGTGCGGAGTAGCTGCTTCTTCTTCTTGGGGTTGGCCTCAGGAGGGTACTGCACATCCGCGCTGTCGAGGTCTTTGATTGCTGCAGCTTGGAAGGCGCGCTCAAGGGAGCACACCGCATCTCTTTCTTCGCAGGGGATTGTGATGATTCCGCTACTTCCTGGCATCTTGACGACGTTGTAGCCATGGTGGGTCACTACCATGAATTTGTCTAACGCTGGGTACCCGAGGATGGCATTGTACGACAGTCGGATGTGGGCGACGTCGAAGTCGTCGAGCTCGGTGTGGTAGTTGTTGCGCTGGCCGAAGGTGACAGGGACACGAACTTGCCCCATCGGGGTGGTGGAGCCGTCGGTCACTCCTGAGAAAGGCTTGGTGGGCTGAAGCTGATCGTGTGGCACTTGAAGGCTGTCGAACGTCTCGACGGACAGAACACTGAGCCCTGCACCGTCGTCGATGAGGGTCTTGGTGACTTGGACATTGCTGACGACGGGTGAACAAAGAATCGAGAGGATGCCGATGATTGCCACGCATTTGAGCTGGTTCGTCGAGCAGAAGGTGATGGCGTACTTGGACCATCTGAGCGGGCGCATGGCCTCAAGCTTGGGAAGGGTTGCATTCACCTCACAAGAGAACTGCATGAAGATTCGCTGGGAAGTCGGGGTCTGAGCACCAACCAAGATGCAAGCGATGGCGCGCGGCTCCTGGAAGCCCCCAGCCCCTTCTTCCTGTTGGTGGTCATCGTACCTCCTTGGTGGTGGTGGCGGTGGAGGGAGACCAGGATTGTCCTGAGGATGGTCCTCGCGAGGATGGTCCCTCCAGGCGCCCTCATGAGGCTGGTCCTGCCAGCGGTCCTCGCGAGGCTGGTCGCGCCACTCCTGGGGGGTGCGGTCATCCCAAAGTCCTCCACCTCGTCCTCCTCCTCAGCCGTTGCGCTCGGGGCGTCGGCCGAAGCGTCCATCTCGAATGGCCCTAAGCTCTTGACAATCGTTGGTGTTGTGGTTGTGCACGTTGTGAAAGGTGCAGGACAGACGGCCGCCCTTGGACGACTCAGGAAGATCCTGGCCGGGCTTCGTGTCTGGCTCTGCCGTGAGTACAGCCACTCCCTTGTGCTTCACTTCCTTGACCTTGGCCTTCTTCTCCTCTGGGTCTGCAGCAGGGAGCTCGGGGAGGGAGAGACACCCCTCCTCAGCTCTTGCACACTTGGCCGTTATGTTGAACAGCTCCAGATTCATGCATAGCTCTTCGTGGATGGCGAGATCCTCCTTCATCTTGATGTCGCACACGCCATCCAAAAACGCTGAGATGATGGCCTTGTCTATCACCTTTGGGATCTTGAGACGCACACTATTGAAGCGCTGGATGTACTTCTGCAGTTTCTCTCCCGGCTGTTGCTTGATGCGGTGCAGGACACCCGTGGCAGGAGGGTGGTCGCGAGTGCCCTGGAAGTTGGCGACGAAGAGGTCGTGCATCTCACCCCAGGAGAAGATTGAGCCTGGAGGTAGGTTCAGGAGCCACGAGCGAGCGCCATCCTAGAGAGCCATGGGAAACCAGTTCGCCATGACCTTTTCGTCACCATGGGCCACCTTGATGCTCAGCTCGTAGACCTGCAGGAACTCCGCGGGATCGGGGGTGCCGTCGTAACGAGGAGGCAGGTCCACCTTGAACTTGCCTGGCTAAACGATGCTGCGCAGCTCGGGAACGAGGGCGCAGCAGCATACGGTGGCCACAAGGGCCCTCTGCAGGGGCGGAGCCAGCCCTTGATGTCCGCGGAGCACCGCCATAGGCGACACGCGGTGTTGTCGTGGCTCCGAGAGCCCTGGAGCATTTTCTTGCGGCCTGGGAACTTCCCGGCAGCTTCCTTCTTCATGCGCGGGCACACGGTGCGGTGGATCACGCCACGGGACTGCGCATCTTGGGGCGAGGACACCATCTTGATGCGGAGGAGGTGGTGGCCCTCCGTGAACTGCATCGCCCGCGGTTGGAGGTGGGCAAGGCAGCGAGAGCGATGGTGCAGGAGAGCCTCCAGTGGCGCTGATGAGCTCGGCGATGTGGTACAACCAGTCCTCGTAGAGGTCGTCGACCGGGCAGTAACGCAGGCGCCCGCGTGCCATGAGCAGCGCAGCCTGCGTGTCTATGGGTGCGCTGTCACATCCCTAGTTCTGGCCTGTCCTATGCTTGCTTCCATCTGTGCATCATGTTTAAATTTTTGAAACTTGAACTGAGGAATTCAGAAGCCTCAAAACCCTAAATAAAAGAAGGGCAAAAACCCTAAAATCTCATTCATTGTTCCAAAATGCTCTTCTTAGATGTTTAATATTTTTGGCAAGGGTTTTGATCCAAACCAAAAATAATGAACATTTTAAAAGGATTTATTTTTGGGACTTTGAATTTAAATCATTAGCTATTTGAATTTGAATTATATTCATATAACTAGAATATAATTTCAAATACCCCTGAAATATTTTATGAGCTTTTGGAAAAGTCCATCTAGCCAAATAAAAATATTCACAGGAGTTTTGGCATTGTTTGAGTTATTTTAAATTCAAAACAGTGGCAAAAGAATTAAATAAAGAAAACAGAACAGAAATATAAAAAAAGGAGAGAAGCCCAGCAACTTACCTGGCGCTTACCTGTCCAGCCCAGCCGGCCCAGCTCCCCCAGCGGCCCAGCCCACCGCCACTTTCCCCCCTGTCGTCTTCCTCCCCTCGCACCGAAGCAGCTCGGTGGCGAGCGCCGACGCCGCCCCGGCCACCTCCTGCTTCCCTGGCCCTCCTAGCAACGCCACGACGACGCCCCATGTCCCCTCGCTCTTCTCCCTCACCCGCTGCATCTCCTCTCCCTCCTCTGTCTCTCTCCCTCGCTCATCCCCGGACGCACCCGAGACCGCCGACGAGCACCACCGGAGCCACCAGCATCCCCACGCCCAGCCAGTTAGGCCACGAGCTCCGCCTTGGGTCCGGGAAGCTCTACCACGACGCACGCGACGCCGGGTGCCCTGAAGCCACGCCATCACCGCCATCTTCATCGCCACGGCCGGCGATCGCCGCCGTTCGATTCGCAGCACCGAAGACGCCCCCGAGCTCGCTGACCACCTCATCATTCTCCCTGTGAGCTCCTTCTGCCTCCTCTTTGCTCGCTCCCACTGTTCCCGTCCCCTAGCTCCATCTTCCACCACGGCCGAAGCTCGCCGCCGCCGTGCCTCGTCGCCGTCGTGGCCAGAGCCACTGTGGCTCGAAGCCGAGCACACCATCGTGCTCCACACCTCACCAGGAGCACGTAGCACGCACCAACGCCTCCCCTAGCGCCCTGCATCGCCTAACCCGCCGTTGGCCGAACTCCGGCCGCCGCTCACGAGCTCGCCGTCGTCGGTACCGGCCACCACAGGCACGGCCACCACCACCATTCGATGCGCACCAGCAAGGGCTCTCCAATGAGCCCAAGCACAGCCTCGCCCGTGCCCTGTAGCGCGTTTCCGGCTCGCGCCGCCGTCTCGGGCCTCGCCGGCGTCATGTCGCCGGTGGGTTTGACCCCACTGACCCGGGATTTGACCATGTTTGACTTCCCCAGGCTCACTGACAGGTGGGCCCGGCCCCTGCTAACTTTTGGTTAATTAATAACTAATTCTAGTTAAGCCACTGACTCACTGACATGCGGGCCCCGCCCGGCTAACCAAGTTAGTTAGGGTTAATCTTAATTAGGTTAGTTAGTCCAGACACTGACACGCAGGGCCCGCAGGTCAAGTTTGACCTGGGGCGCCCAGTTGACCTGCTGACATCAACATGACCTAGTGCTGATGCAATGAATCATTTTCTGGATTATTTTTATTCAGAAAATTCCAGAAAATTGTATAAACTTCTAAAAATTCATAGAAATTCAACCGTAGCTCCAAATTAAATAAATTATATATGAAAAATTATCAGAAAAATTCAAGGAATCCATCTATACCATTTTCATGCATGTTTGAACAATGTTTGTCCTCTGTTTTGGACAAAACAAATTAAGGGCATTTAAATAATCATATATGGAGTTTGAATTTGAATCTTGTATTCAAACCAACTTCATTTAAATCATAGCTAGTTGCATTAGCTCAAATCACATCATATTGCCATGTCACATTCATGCATCATATTGTCGCATTGCATTGATTGTGTTCTTCCTTGTTTGCCGGTAATTGTCCCCTCTCGATAGACGTGTACCGGCGATGTGATCGATGACACCGATGAAGAGCTATATTATCTTCAGAAGTGCCAGGCAAGCAAAACCCCCTTGTTCATTCCGATAAAATCCCACTCTCTCGCTCCTGCTCTCTTTTACTGCATTAGGACAACAACGACATATTTGTTACTTGCTGCGGTAGCTGAACCCCTTTATCCTTTGCATGACCTGTCATTGTCACAGTAAATAGATGAAACCCACTAGCATGAGTAGGAGTTGTTTGAGCCCTGATGTGCCTACTCATTCATGCTTGTTTGTCATGCTTGCTATTGCTTAGAGTTGAGTCAGGTCTGATTCATCGGGGAGGAATCAGAGGCGTGTGAACATGTCCTACTGTGTGTGAGCTAAGTGTGTGAACACGATTTGGTAAAGGTAGCGGTGAGAGGCCATGTAGGAGTACATGGTGGGTTGTCTCATTGCAGCCGTCTTCAGGAACTGAGTTCTGTGTTTGTGATCCATGACCAGTTACTACAACACATTGGGTTCCGGTAACTCGACCCCTCTCGACTTATTAATCAACATGATCTCTGTCCAGGAGTTGCAACTAGTTTCTGGTGTTTGTAGGTAGTGTTAGTAGTCTACCAAGTGGCACCCGGTACAGGTGGGCTTGGGACAGACTAGGCACAGTGGCATGGTGTACCAAGCGTACATCCACCTGTCGAGGTGGGCTTAGGAACCCTGCACACATCGTTTGGGGCCGTGAGCGACACCCCGGCCGGATCTCCTTGCGGATGGAACCCGAATAGGCGATAAACCTGGACTAGAGACTTGTTCGGTTAGTCAGGTCGTGGCCGACTCCCTCGCCTGGCTTCCGCTTGAAGGTTGCCGAGGTACATGACGAGTACAGGGCGATAAGTGGCGAAAGCATGTGCGAAGAAGTAAACCCCTGCAGGGTTATCATTATCTATTCGAATAGCCGGATTCCTCGGATATGGAAACTTGGACCCCTTGCATAGTTCATAGACAAGTGAAAGTGGATACTCTAAAATACGCAAGATAAGCGTGAGTGCTATGGATGGCGTTCTCGTAGGGAGACGGGAGCGAATCCATAGTGGTGTATTGGTTGGTGAATATGTGGACTCGTGTGCGCCACCTCAAAAGAGTTACTTGCAGTCGTAGTTCAGGATAGCCACCGAGTCAAAGCTGGCTTGCTGCAGTCAAACTCCACCATCCCCTTGTCGATAATGATGCATATGTAGTTAGATCTAATGTAAGTCTTGCTGGGTACATTTGTACTCACGTTGCTTAATTTATGTTTTTGCAGAGAGACTTCGGTCTCGCTCGTAGTACCGCGTGGACTTCGACGTTTAGCTTGTTACCTCAGCTACGATCTTGTACCCTCGGCAGGATCTGGTAGATAGTCAGGCTTCTTAGCCTTTTTCATTTATAGATGTCTGTACTCAGACATGATAGCTTCCGCTTGTGATTTGACTTGTATGCTCTGAGTGTTGGGTCATGAGACCCATGATTGTAATATCTCGCTCCTCGGAGCCTATTGAATATAAATACTTGAGTTGTAGAGTCATGTTGTGATGCCATGTTGTGTTTGCACATATCAAGCATATTGTGTGTATGTTATTGAAATGCTTGGTATGTGTGGGATCTGACTATCTAGTTGTTTATCCTTAGTAGCCTCTCTTACCGAGAAATGTCTCCTAGTGTTTCCACTGAGCCATGGTAGCTTGCCACTGCTCCGGAACACTTAGGCTGGCCGGCATGTGTCCTTCTTCGTTCCTGTGTCTGTCCCTTCGGGGAAATGTCACGCGATGAATACCGGAGTCCTGTTAGCCCGCTACAGCCCGGTTCACCAGAGTCCTGCTAGCCCAGTGCTACAGCCTGGATTCACTCGCTGATGACCGACACGTTCGATGTTGGGTCATGGATGCCTGTCCCTATAAGTTTGTGCCACCTTGGGTTTACGACTAGCCATGTCAGCCCGGGCTCCTTATCATATGGATGCTAGCGACACCATCATATACGTGTGCCAAAAGACGCAAACGGTCCCGGGCAAAGGTAAGGCGACACCCGTGGGAATACCGTGCGTGAGGCCGCAAAGTGATATGAGGTGTTACATGCTAGATCGATGTGGCATTGAGTCGGGGTCCTGACATGCGCGGAGAGCATGAGATGATGAGCCGGCCAGAGTCAGCGACGGGGTGGCGGTGCGGCCGTCCTGCCGCACGGAGGGGTGCAGTGAGGACGCTTGCTGGTCGTTTGCCGCCGGGTCGGTAGCGGCGTTGGCAACAGGAGACGGAGGACGACGGGGAGGCCCGCCGACATGGACTGTCTGAGCGACACGGGCGGCGAGGGCGGCCTGGCGCTCAGCGCACGCTCGGCGCGCGTCCGACATGGATGTGATGGAACGATGGGACACGGATCAGTGGAAGGAAAGCTTCAGCGCACCCCTACCTGGCGCGCCAAATGTCGGATTTCGGGTTCCGGCAAAACCCTTGAGGTTTGAATACTGGGGTGCACATGAAGATCTCTCCCCCTCTCTAGCTTACGCCCTCACCGCAATCTCAAGGCTTAGCGCGTCGAACCCGCAGAACAAAGGGACACAAGATTTATACTGGTTCGGGCCACCGATGTGGTGTAATACCCTACTCTAGTGTGGTGTGGTAGATTGCCACTTGGGCTGAGGATGAACAATTACAAGGGAGGAATAGCCTCCTGAGGAGATGTGCTCTTGTGCTTGGTGAGTTGATGCGGTAGAGGATCGTCCTCCTCTTGATGTGTTGATCCTTCTTCTCTCTCTTGGTCCCCCTTTCTACGATGGTGGCTAGTCCTATATATAGAGGCCCAGATCCTCTTCCCAAATATTAGGCGGGAACGGATCCCACAATGGCCAGTTTGAAGGGGGACAACTAGTACAAGCTATCCTGAAACAAGATGGTCTTCGCCTGCCAAAGGCTCTGGTGGTGACACCGTTCTGGGCTCCACGGTGACCTCCGTCCTGCCGTCCTGCTGGTCTTGGTCTTGTTGCACCGATATGGAAACCTTTGCTTGATGCCTCGGCACTCCGCGCCTGCGCTTGCTTCTTTAGGATCAAAGAGGAAACGAGGACACTATGCGCGCTGGCGCTCGTCTGGCCTAGGTCGTCATGGCTTGCATCACGAGAACCTCGCGAGGTGCCCCTTGCCTTGATCTCTCCGCCCCTCACGAGCAAGCTTGGTGAGGCTACCCTCGAGGAGGTCTTGCGTCATCCGCCTCGCGAGGGTCTTGAGTGTTTGCTGGTGAAGATGGGCCGTACAGGGCCGCTGGTGGAGCCACGCCGTGGGCCGCAGGCAGGCAAGTCTGGGGACCCCCGTTCCCAGGACGCCAAAAAGGGTGGACGATGTTTGATCTTCTATTTGTGTTTTATCCATAGTCGGATGTTGAACTTATGTACGATGTATTGATGTACTCTTGCGGCATTTGTATGCCTTGTATGTAACCCCATCTATTATGTAATGTTGATGTAATGATATCCACCTTGCAAAAAGCGTGTCAATATGCGATTCTATCCTTGATGGGACCTTCGAGTCTCTTTAGGATAGTATCACATATTGGAGTGACAAGTTGGTATCAGAGCCTCGACCGACCCTAGGAGCCCCCTTGTTTGATTGTATAGTTTGGTCGTTGTTGAGTCTAGAAGAAAACTTTTTCGGAGTCTAGTTATATCGGAGAGTAGGACTTCTCTTTACTACTCAGTCCCCTTCGCCGCTCTGGTGAGAAATCTTGTCGTAGGTGTTTTGAACTACTCCTCTTCCCCTTCAAATTTTTTTAGGTTCTCACAGTTAGTTTTCGTATGTTGCATTGTCAGTTCTTTACATCTGGCGCACTTCTCTTGGAGGCATTCGATCCTCGTCGTCTTCTGTGAGATCAGTCTACAGTTCTTTCTCAACGATGTTGTTCCCCCATGTGAACTTGTCTTTCTTTTTCCCACCCGCCCATCCTTTTTTCTTCTCAGAGCTGGTGTCCTTAATCGAATATCCATTCTACACATGCAAAGCCTTTGCATTCTTTCCTCAATTATTTCAACTGGTGTTTTGTCTTCAAATTATTCGTCGGTTCCCCATTCCAAGTGGATTTTGTTTTACTATCCCTCCCACCCTTTCATTCTCGGAGTCAAACCCTCTATTCGAGCATCCATTTCATTCGTGCGGAGCCTCTTCAGTCTTTACTCAATTGTCTCAACCGGTGAATTCTCGTCTAGTTCATCTCGTTTTCTTTCTGGTGGATCCAATTCAAGTTTTTTTTCGTTGTTGATCATATTCTTTTCCTCGACTCAAGTGATTCTTTTGCTCATTCGCCTCTCGCCAGTTTATCCTTCCAGAGTGCTCAAGACATCTTAGAAGATTCGTGTTTGCATTCAATAATTTCAAGATTGTCACCTCATTCAAGTCTTTCAGCTGTTCCGGTGCATCATTTCTCATTCAACAATCCTTTCCAACGGTGTTTATTTTCAGTGGGCGATAACCCACAGGTCTTTTGTTAGGATCTTACGTAACTCTTCTAATTTTTCCCGAAGTTGTTCTCAGATTCTTTTCGAAGTTTGACGTATGTATGAATTCTCATCAGTCAAATGTCGCTTTCAAGCTTGCTTTCAAATTAATTTCATTGTTGGCTCAACCCCTTCTCTTTTCATTCTCCCGGAGTATCTCAACAATTTTGGTGGTGTTTCTCGTTGTCATTTTCAACGGTTGAAGACCGAAGAGGAGTATTTCCTCTAAATCTTGTCCGTTCTCCCAGAGATTTGTGGTGCTGGCTTGAGGTTATCCTCTCAAATTATATCCCTATCGTGTGATTCTTTTCTTACCCATCCAGAGTACTTCATGAGTAGTTTTTCTGTTTCGTCTATCCGGAGGCCTCCATTTCAGAATATTTCTTTCTTCCAAGTTTTTAGCTTCATTTGTTCCCATATTTGTACCGGTCGTTCGTCCAAGCATTCTTTTATCAGTTCACGATCTCTTCGTTTTCTTTCATCTCGATTCACTCAAGTATCTTCGTTCGTTTTCTAATTGTTTCAAGTGATTCATTCTCTTCTCTTCGTTGGTTTTCATTGCCATGGTGGTTCCTTCATGATTCATCATCCTTTTCTATCATATCAATTCATTCGTTCTTTCCAGTCCTACCTGTGGTTCAGGAATACCTTCTCAAGTTTGTGATATATCTCTCTTCAATTATTTTCAAGAAGAATAAGTTGCATGCCAAATCCATTTGTCATCAATTAAATTTGATGAGGATAAGCATAACGTAATTCTTATTCTCATTTCAATGTGGCCAAGTAATTCCTTGCTTCAGAGATTGTTCATGAGGAATAATTTCTCAGTTCTAAGTTGTTTGTCTTTTTTTTCGGAGTTCCAAGTTTTTCTCGCTTATATCGTCGGAAACTCAATCTAAATCATCACAAGGCGTTATCTTATTCTTTTCATCTTTCAATTTTATCTCATCATCCATTTTTATTGGAGTTCTTCACGGTGGTTCACAAGGATTTGATCCATTCTTCTAGTGTTCATCAAGATTCTTGTTGGAAGGGCGCAAGCATATTTTCTTCTTGCGTCTCGAAGTGCAATTAATTCTCCGTATTCTTTTGATGTGGACTTTTACATTTCGTCATTCTTCTCAGCTATTCAATCTTTTTCGCTTGTGGTCGGCTGTCACCTCATAATTTTGAGATGTTTTCAATAAGTCCACGATAAGTTCATTCTTTTCGTTGTTGAATTTCCAACAACTTCGCTCAATCTTCTTCATAAAGACTGCTTTCAAACTCATTTGTGATAGAAGATGTCATCTTCTGCTTCGTTCTCGTCATTCAACTCTTTCAATTCTTCCGGTGGCATTGTGTTGTCCACCTCGTCTAGTATCGTTATATCTTGTCAAGTTCATGTTCTAATCCATTCCATGTTCAACTGGGATGCTGTCACAATTCTTTCGTTCTAACCCCTTTTCGGTGTTGTTCTAATCGGAGTGGTTTTAGAGTCTATCTTATTCTTTGAGCTTTTGATTCTCGTCAGATTTGTCGTTCCTTTTCTCTACTCGAGTTATCTCGGTCTTGTTCACCTTCTCTTTTGCGTTCTTGCTTCACCGCATCCTCTTTTCTCCTGTCTTGTTCCTAAGATCTCGGGACGAGATATCTTGTTAGTAGAGGAGAGTTGTAACGCCCGAGTCCGATGTGCCAGGTGTCTTCTAGTTATTCACCATCGTTGTCATGTCATTTGCTTGTGTGTTGCATCTTTGCCATGTCATCATGTGCATTGCATCATCATGTTTTTTAAAACTGGCATCTGGTCACTTTCTCCATTGCTCGTTTCGGAATCCTACACTCTCACATGCACCCGTTTCACCTCTCAGTTCTCGTTTCGTGAGCAGGAGAAAAACGTTTTCGGAATGGGCCGAGATTTTTCGAGTGGCCTTGGTATATCACCGGTAGACTGCTTGTCAAATTTCGTTCCATTTGGAGGTCGTTCGATGCCCCAACGGTTAACCGGGTAACCATAAAAGCCCCTTCCCTTTGCAGCCAAGGACCCCTTCATAACAGCCTACTAGCCCATCTAAACCCTCTGCATGCTCTCCGTCGTTGAATCATGATCGTGTGGGTGAAAACTGCACATCATTTGTACTCTCCTAGCTCCCTCTACCTATACAAACACCTCCCCCTCCATTTTTCGCGGACGAAACCCTAGTCCACCACCTCCCTGCGCCACCAGACACGTCCGCACCGTGCAGGACATGTTTGCCAGCCACATCACTTTGGCCAATCAGGATCCGCCACGTCAGTGCCGCCATCTCCTCAACCAACCACATCACGCCTCCCCCCACCATCGCTGGCCCTGCAGGCCCATCCGGGGCCTGCCCGAGCCCGCGGGAGCCCGGATCCCCGCCGCCAGTCGCTCTGCACGCCGTCGCCTGCTCGCCGCCGATGTTCGCCGGCGCCGCCTCACCGCCGCGACCTCGTCGGAGCGAGGCCACCCCGCCGAGCCTCGACGGACCCCCTCGCCTCGTCTCCACCCTGCCGAAAGCGTGCCGCCGTCGCCAGACTCCACCCGCAGGCCGGTCCCGTCCTATCCCTTCCCTTTCTCTCCGCTGCTCCGCATCTCCCTCACTCGCTCTCTCTCTCATAGCAAGCCGCCACCGCTGTGAACGCCGCTGTCAAGCTCGCTGTCCCCGTCTTTGGCCGCGTCACCAACCCCTCCTCGGGACGGATCCGAGATCCCCATCACCAGATCTACCCATCCCCATGGCCTATGGGTCAGCCCCACCACCAGAGCGCCATTCGGCCACCGGCCGCCGGCGCGTTGACGTTCCGGCCTCGTCATCGTCTGGACAGAGGACGAGGGCATCCTCCTCGCGCTCGTGGGCCGAAGCCCACACCAGAACAGTGTGGCCCAGCAGTGCCCCGGCCCTCTTGCCACTCCTTCCTTCATGGGCCTTTGCCCCATGGTAAGCCCAGCACAATTCCCTCTCTCCCCAGTCTATCCATCGCCCTGGGTGTAGCTTAATATCTTGTGCTCAGTCTGCTTTCCCTAAAAATGGCCAAGTCTGAGGATCATCATATCATGTGTGCATGTTGAGAGGATGTAACTTTGTGCATGTTTAACTGATTTGAGTGAATGATATGTCAAAATGTTCGTCTCGTGATGCTCTTCGTGATAGTGTCCTTTGCATGCATTTTACGATGCTTTATGCCATGTTAATCCCTGTTGCAAGAGTGCTATATGATGTAAACTGCTGGAACTTGGTATAACTTGCTTATTTGTCTTTTTCGTTGCATTTTGTGTGTGCATCTTTTGTGCATAATGTCTACATGTTATAGGAGCATATTCATTCCATCTATACAGTGGTGCAATCCATGTATTTTTATGTGCCTTGTGGTGACAAGCATAAGCTTGTGAAGTGTGCTACTTAATGTTGCTGGTTTCTGAGAGTAATTTTTCAAAGTCTGAAACTGTTACATTGTGATGCTATGTTAAGTTGAAGCTACCATCAATTCCATGCATAATATGGAGATGTTTAGTTCACATGTTTTGATGTCTATGTTATTCTGTATCATGCCATGCCTTTTGATGCCTCATATATGTCCTGTAGCATATGTTTTCATTGCCATGAACATGCCTATATGATGTTCCAGTTTTCTGTTAACTTCATGACGTCATGTTTTGAGCTTGATATTGATTGATCTATGTCTCTTTTGGAGTTGTTCTAGTTACATGATTTGAAGTATTCTATGAGTACTTTGACCACATGCCTAGTTTGATAACTTTGGACTTCATATGAGCACTGTTACAAGCTTGAAAACATGCTATGTTGTTGTTGCTGGTTAACACTTGCTGAAACTGCTATAACATTCAATCTTGTCTTGATGGTTCCGACTAGTCTATGAGCCATATGTATATGATTCCTTGAGGTTATTTTCTCCTTTTTATGTGTACTTTCATGCCATGCCCTTGGTTGTCATTATAACTTGCTGTAGTTTCACTCTTTCTTGCTCTCAAGTTGCCATCATGGTAAATCTGTCATCCTGTTAACAGCATGTTCCATTTTGCAAAGCATGTTTGTGATTGCTCCTTGCTTCATATGAACTTGTGCCCATGGACTAAGTTGAAGTATATCATGTATACTACATGTACATGCCTTTGTTATGTGCCTCCAAAGTCTGAGAATCAGCTTATATCATGTTGCATCTTGTCTTGTTGATTGCCATTGATCTAGGGATCATATGGATATGCTTAGTAATAATACTTTGCCATGTTTAACCTGTACTTTAATGCCATGGTTTTGTTTGACATGATCTTTCACTATATCATCTTTGTTTCATACCTCCAACATCTCAGTATGTTATTCCTGGTCACATGTATACCCTGTTTTTCATAGTCATAATCTGTGTTATTAAGTTGCCTTTTACATTGATCATCTTGGATCAATCTTGATGCATATGAACCTGAACCTTAAAGATGTTTCAAATCATGTTGTCTGTACTTTGAGTGCACATCATGTTTATGCCCATATGATTCCTGTAGAATGTTGTTTCCTTGTTTGCAAACTGCTTACTTGCTGTTTTGGGCAGATTGTGTTTGAAACTTGTTTCGTGTGTATGTGTTGAACCATTGCACCGTTTTGAGCATGCTCTATATGAAACTTGCTTAGTTTTGCATGTAGTTTCATTTTACCTTGTTGCATCCATGTTTTGGAGTGTTTGTGAGGTTGTTTGTATGCATTTTGCATCATTGCCATGTTTAACTTGTTTTGCTCATATCTTCTAGGCCGTAGCTCCGATTTAAACAAACTTTATATGTAACTTGACTAGAAAACTGTGTAGATCATCTTGGTGCATTTTAACTTGATATTTAACAACTACAACAGTGTGTTCTAATCAGATCTGGACCAATTTAGAAATTTGTATATGAGGACTTACCGGAATTGTTGTGTTGTTTCCAGCCTCATTTAAACTTGCTTGAATGTGTTGCTCTTGTATGTATCATCTCTTTCCATGAGTAGCATCATGTAGCATTGTCATGCATCATATTTTGTTGAGCATCATGTCTTGTTTATGTGTTGTGTGTTTACCATGTTGTTTGCTTCTTTCCGGTTGTGATGCTTCTTGTTAGTTCCTGTTTTCGTTGCGATTGTGAGGATTCGATCTACTACGCTTGGTTCTCTACGTGGCTTCGTCTTCTTCATGGACTCGTTCTTCTTCCTAGCGGGATTTCAGGCAAGATGGTCATCACCTTGGATCTCACTACTATCTTTTCTATGCTAGTTGTCTCGATGCTATCGCTATGTCGCGCTACCTACCACTTGTTTATCAAGCCTCCCAAATTGCCACGAAAACCTCTAAACTTTTCACCCTCCCTAGCAAACTGTTGTTTGGCTATGTTACCGCTTTGCGCAGCCCCTCTTATAGCGTTGCTAGTTACAGGTGCAGTTGCCAGTTGTTCCATGTTGGGACATGGATATCACAATATCTCTTATTTAATTAATGCATCTATATACTTGGTAAAAGGTGGAAGGCTCGGCCTTTTACCTAGTGTTTTGTTCCTCTCTTACCGCCCTAGTTTCTGTCATACCGGTGTTATGTTCCTTGATTTTGCGTCCCTAACACGATGAGGGGTATGGGACCCTCTTGACAGTTCGATTTGAATAAATCTCTTCCAGCAAGGCCCAACATTGGTTTTACCATTTGCCTAACACCACCTAAAACTTGCATAGGGACTTGCCGGCCCCCGTGGATATTTATTAGCCCACCCAGGCCAGTGCTCCTCTGAGTGTTGGACGGAACCGAGTAGACTGCGGGGCCACCTCGGGGAAACATGAGGGTTTGTTTTACTCGTAGGATATCTCATCCGGTGTGCCCTGAGAACGAGATATGCGCTGTTCCTATCGGGATTTGACCGCACATTCGGGCGGTCTTGCTAGTTTTGTTTTACCGTTGTCGAAATGTCTTGTGCATCGGGTGTCCCGCAATGGAGGATTATCTCCGCAGATCGTGAGCTTGTCATGGGATAAGTTGGGACACCCCTGCAGGGTTTAAACTTTCGAGAGCCGTGCCCACGGTTATGTGGCAGATGGGAATTTGTTAATTCCAATTGTTGAAGACTTGAAGTAAACTCAATTAAAATACACCAACCGTGTTGCGTAACCGTGATGGTGTCTTTTCGGGGAAGTTCGAGAAGAGAACACGGTTGGTTTGTGCTTAAACATAAGTAGTGCGGGACCACTTATTCATCGTTACTAGTTTTGCGACCGTTTGCATAGTTTCTCATCTTACTCTTGTATTCATAACTTAGCCACCATACATTGCTTGGTCGCTGTAGCAACCTCGCCACTTTACCCCTTCCTTACCCTTTAAGCTTTGCTAGTATTGATACCCATGGTAATGGGATTGCTGAGTCCTCGTGGCTCATAGATTACTACACTAACAATTGCACGTACAGGTAATGCGATGATCATGATGCGAGAGCGATGTCTATTGTTCTTGTTCTGCTTCTTCTTCGTTCGAGGGATATGTTCCTGGTCGGCAGCCTGGGCTAGCAGGGTGGATGTCGTTTGAGCTTCTGTTTGTGTTTCATCCATAGTCGGATGTTGATCTTATGTACGATGTATTGATGTATTCTTGGGGCATTTGTATCCCTTGTATGTATCCCCATCTATTATGTAATGTTGATGTAATGATATCCACCTTGCAAAAAGCGTGTCAATATGCGATTCTATCCTTGGTGGGACCTTCGAGTATCCTTAGGATAGTATCGCAATGATTAGTGTCCTAGAGAATCACCTAGTAATCTAGCCATGATTAGTGTTCCCAATGTGACGATTCTGGGCGCCATTGTCGAAAGCATCCCGTGATGCCACTTAGTAGTAGGTATTCTACTCCTGGGTTTTTGAACCCGAGATTCACCTTAATCATTCATGTTGATAGTGTTTGCTAGTTCCTTCAGTTTTTTAGTAACCATTGCGATAGTCCTCTTGGTTCGTGGTATATCCTTCTTCCAAATACCATGAATTGCTTATGGCAGAAGTTCTTCCTTGAACTGAATTTATCAGAACAAGAGTGCTCTTGATGAGCTATCCATTATGGTCGTGACTCTGCCAGTCCGACCTTTCTGCATGGTGATACGTCTCCGTTGTATCTACTTTTCCAAACACTTTTGCCCTTGTTTTGGACTCTAACTTGTATGATTTGAATGGAACTAACCCAGACTAACGCTATTTTCAGCAGAATTGCCATGGTGTTGTTTTATGTGCATAAAACAAAAATTCTCGGAATGACCTGAAACTCCACGGAACATCTTAGAAAAAATAATAAAAAATCCTCGCCAAAGATGAAGACCAGGGGGCCCACACACTGTCCACAAGGGTGCGGGGCGCCCCCCCCCCCCTCTAGGGCGCGCCCCCTACCTCGTGGGCCCCCTGGATGCCCTCCAACGCTAACTCCAACTCTATATATTTGCTTTCAGAGAGAAAAAAACCAAAGAGAAGAAATCATCACGTTTTATGACACGGAGCCACCTCCAAGCCCTAAAACCTCTCGGGAGGGCCGATCTGGAGTCCGTTTGGGGCTCCGGAGAGGGGGATTCGTCGCCGTCGTCATCATCAACCATCCTCCATCACCAATTTCATGATGCTCACTGTCGTGCATGAGTAATTCCATCGTAGGCTTGCTGGCCGGTGATGGGTTGGATGAGATTTATCATGTAATCGAGTTAGTTTTGTTAGGGTTTGATCCCTAGTATCCATTATGTTCTGAGATTGATGTTGATATGACTTTGGTATGCTCAATGCTTGTCACTAGGGCCCGAGTGCCATGATTTCAGATCTGAACCTATTATGTTTTCATGAATATATGTGAGTTCTTGATCCTATCTTGCAAGCCTATAGTCACCTACTATGTGTTGTTATGATCCGGCAACCCCGAAGTGACAATAATCGGGACCACTCCCGGTGATGACCATAGTTTGAGGAGTTCATGTATTCACTATGTGCTAATGCTTTGTTCCGGTTCTCTATTAAAAGGAGGCCTTAATATCCCTTAGTTTCCAATAGGACCCCGCTGCCATGGGAGGGTAGGAAAAAAGATGTCATGCAAGTTCTTTTCCATAAGCACGTATGACTATATACGGAATACATGCCTACATTACATTGATGAATTGGAGCTAGTTCTGTGTCACCCTATGTTATGACTGTTACATGATGAACCGCATCCGGCATAATTATCCATCACTGATCCGGTGCCTACGAGTTTTCCATGTCGTGGTTCTAACTCTGACAGTTATGTAGGGGGGTATGTATGGAGAGGCTAGATCTCAGCTATTGGGAAGTTGTAAACACACCAAGATGTACGAGTTCAGGCCCTTCGCGGAGGAAGTAACAGCCCTACGTCTCGATGCCCGGAGGCGGTCGACTGGATTACTGGCGTGTGAATAACAGGGGTGCGAACCCTTCATACCAAGGAGGGGGTGGCTTATATAGAGTTCACCGGCCCCCTCCTGCCCTCAGTAATGCAGGGTTTAAGGTACATTTAAGGTTGGGCATTACTGGTAACGCCCCTAATAAAGTGCTATAATGACCATAAAGACTACTTAATAGCCGACCGTTTGCCTGCGGAGTGACTTTAGGTCTCCTGGTGGTCGAGTGGTTGGCTTCATGGTCGAGTGATAGCTTCTTGGTCGATTGTCCTGAACCCGTCGAGTGGGATACCTTCAAGTCGATTGAAAGGTGACTTCTTCTAGGGATGTCCTAGGGTAGGGCTTTTTGGACAGGTCTGTGCCCCTACCCTAGGTACATGGCTTCATCATTAGCCCCCGAATGGATCAAGGCTAGAGTGGGGAAAGAGTTGGAGACCTTTCCGACTGGTTCTTTGGGCTACGTGAGTGCCTCATTTTGGGCCAACCGTCACGGATGACGCCATCAACCTCTTTCAGTCGCCTTGATCAATTCCAGGCCTCTCGTCGAGTGAATTTCTTTACTTGTGACATACCGAGTGCCGGCGCGAGCGGGGTCTTCCGTTTTGACAAGTTTTTCTGCGGCCCGCGGATGTCGCGGGATTCGGATTTCGGGAAGCGCGCGGGACGGAAGCGGCCGCAGTAATCGGAAGTGATAAAGCAGAAGCTCCTCGATCCCCGCGTTGCCTTTTTCGCCACGTACCGCGCGCGCGTCTGCTGCGGGATTTGACTAGATAGGCTGGGCCTACCAGTCAGCCACTTGGAAGCGGCCCCTTATAAGTTGCCGGCTCGGGGTTTCCAAACAGTGCGCTTCCTTCCGCTTTCTTCTTCTTCTCTCCCTTCGCAAGTTCCTCCGCCACCTCCGCTCTCACCCTAGCGCCGCAAGCCCGCTCGAGACTTTGCCGGCGACGATGGTGAAGGGCAAGACGTCTGCTCTGGAGCGCGCGAAGAAGGCGGCGGTGGGGAAAGGGAAGAGGTCTGCTCGGGGCAGATCTTCCTCCAGGACCGCTCTGCCCAAAGGTTGGATCCAGGGCGACTGGATGTCGTCGGTGCTCCGGCAAGAGGATCTCGACGACATGGTCGAGGGGGAGGGGTCATTTCCCACGAAGCTGCGCGTCTCCCAGTGGGAGAGATCGAACCTCAACCCCACGACGGTGAGTGCGTGCTCCTAGCTACCCACATCGACCGCGGGTTTTCTCTGCCGCCCCATCCTTTTTTCCGGAGTTTCCTGAACTTCTTCGGAGCGCAGCTCCACCACTTCACTCCCAACTCCATCGTATACCTTGCTGCTTTCATTTCCATGTGTGAGGCTTTCTTGGGTTGTCGCCCCCATTGGGGACTCTTCAAGCACATCTTTACCTGCCGTTCTCAATCGGTCAAGAAGGCCAAGTCGAGTGACGAGAGGACGCAGGTGATCCAGCTGTGTGAGGGCCTCGCGATCCAGACGAGGGGAAAGAGTTGTTTTCCATCTATCACTTTCCCGGAGTCGGTCCGTGGTTAGCAGGCGACCTGGTTCTACTGTCAAGACCAGGCGACCCCAGGACCGTCGACTGGTCTCCCCCCTTTCTCGCTCGACCGAGCTGAAAAACATGCTTGTCTGAAAGTGGCACCGGAGGAAAGGGCCCAAGTCAAAGTGCTGTCCGGTCGAGTGGTTGAGCTTGTCCGTGAGGGCGTGACGGGCATGGATTTGCTGGAGGTCTTCCTCCGGAGGCGCATCCAACCGCTCTAGGCTCGTGACCACCCGATGTGGCTGTACTCGGGTCTTGACGACACCATTCAGATCCACCCGGAGGAGGTCACTGATGAGATGCTGGAGGGGTGGCTGTTGAGCATCACAGGAAACAAGGACAACCCCCGAGGAGCCAGGAGGGTAATTCCACTCGACAACTCATACGACGTGGACCAGGTATGTCTCTATGCTCCTAACTGAGATCTTGTTTTTCTTCATTGGTCTTCTTTGAGTTTGTCGATTGACCTTTGTCTTGTCTGTTGTTTTTCAGGCGACCACCGAGATGTACTCGACGCCCAACGGGGCACAGGAGCCGACTGAGGAAGGGGAAGCAAGCGGAGGCGAGAGTGGGGACGACCAAGGCGAGTGGGAGTCCGACGGTGAAGGAGAGGGAGGCGACGACGTCTACTCCAGCGAGGAGGAGGAGGAGGAGGTTGAACCTCCCCGCCCGGAGGGGCGATCCAAGCTCACACATGATCCAGCGCGGGGACGTGGCAAGGCGACTGCTCCTGTTGGGCAGTCGTCGAAACGCCGTCGGACCTCTCCTCCTCCGCCGACTGGGAAGGCTCCCAAGCACCCACGCGCGACGCCGTCCAAGCCGCCCAAGGCTCTGCCCAAGATGAAGATAGCTATTCCTACCATTTCCGGGTAATAATAAAACTTGCTTTCCTTTGTCGACTGTGGACGGATCCTTGGTCGATTCACTGAGCCAACTGACTGACTTTCGAGATTTGCAGCGGTGCTACTTCTGAGGTCTCCGCCAAGGACGACGACCAAGAGATGGAGGATGCTGTTACCTCCAACCCTGGTACGATTACTGACGTTCCTCTTTGAGTCGACTGAACATTTATTGCAACTCTGGTCGATTGAATGTTTTCCTTGTAGCTCCTCCTCATGTTATCCACCTCCTGGATGACGATGACAACGAACCGCTGAGAGTGAGGAGGAAGAAGAGGGCGTCGGCTGACAAGACCCCACAATCCACTCCGGCGCCTGAGGCCGTAGCTCGGGACGATGGCGAACCATCTCGGGCTTCTGTGACTTTTGCCATTCCTCTGACGAGTGTGCGGCCCTCGGCGTCGACTGCGGATCCGTCTTCGCTTTTTGCTGCGTACCCCGTCCCTGAGGACCAAGCGGCTGCTGCAAAGGAGGCTGTACGCCAGGCGGGGATCATGATGGAACAAGTGAAAGTGGCTCGGGAGGCCTGCCAGGCGGCTTATGATGCGAGCTCGGCTCTTCAGAGTAACGTCCAGGTCAGTTGACTTCAACACTTGGTCTGTTACGATATGCTGTTTGAAGAATCTCTTTTCCGAAGATCTTTATATCCGTACACCCACTAGGTTTGTCTGCCAATTCTTGGACGAGTGGGGGCACGCTAAGTGCACCCACTGGGTGTAGACCCCGAGACTACGGTGGACTGCTGGCAGTCGACTGTAGTCTTTATATTGAGTTGTTGTAGCTGTGTTTCTTCACTCAGTATGGTCGGGCCATGTCGAATGGAACGGTATCCGGTCGACTGCGGGCAGTCGACTTTTTTTTTATAGTGGGGGCACGCTGAGTGCACCCACTGGGTGTAGTCCCCGAGACTACTGTCGAATGTTTTTGCTTCGGCTGTAGTCTTAGAAATGCCATGACTGTCTCTTAGTTACTCGGAAGCAACTTGTCTTGGACTCGACTTCGAGGGCCGGTCGGGTGGGATAGGAACCGGTGAGGGCCTGTCTGGGTGTAGTCCCCGGTGGACTGCTGGCAGTTGACCGTAGTCTTAGTATTTATTGCCTTTGTTGTTTTTTTTCTATAATGATAACTTCTCCCCTTTGACTTCAGAAATCTTGCGATCTTGGAGCCCGCTTGGCTGAATTGGAGAAGCAGTAGATTCAACTAAACCTTGATCTGGAGCTGGCCAGAATAGAGCTGCAGAAGGTCAGAGACGGCGCTGATGGGGTTATGTACCTAGGGTAGGGTCATGGACCTGATCTAAGTACCTTACCCAAGGACACCCTTAGAAGAGGTCGCCTTCCAGTCGACCAACGAGGGACACACTCGACTGACTTGAAGGACTCGACCACGAAGACCCACTCGACCACCAGAAGGTCAAGAGGCACTCTGCACTGCAACGGCCTGTAATCAAGTAGACTTTATGATAGTAAAGGCACTTTATGTGGGGCGTTACCAGTAACGCCCCAGACTTAACTCACCTTAAACCCTCTCCTACGTGGGCTGGCTGGGGTCCTGGCGCACTCTATATAAGCCACCCCCCTCCACAGGCAGAAGGGTTCGGCACCTTGTAATTCATATACTCATAATCCACTCGACCGCCTCCGGGCTCTGAGACGTAGGGCTGTTACTTCCTCTGAGAAGGGCCTGAACTCGTACATCCTTTGTGCTTACAACCTCTCCATAGCTAGGACCTTGCCTCTCCATACCTACCCCCCACTCTACTGTCAGGCTTAGAACCACGACAGTTGGCGCCCACCGTGGGGCCGGTGTTTTAGCGATTTTGTGGAGAAGTTGCGATTCTTCCGAGTACTTTCATCATGGTGTCTGCTGGAGCTTTGGTCGGGGGTCAAGAGATCCGTCTCGGCACTCTCACCTTCTTCGCCGACGACTCCGCGTGGCTCCATGATGCTCCGCTCGACGTTGATGCGCTCCCCGTCCGCGGTGCGACGCATTTTCGTGCATATGTCCGCGGCGTTCTGCTGCGGCAACCGTCGACCCAGTATCGGTCGGCCCCTCCATCGTCCACCCTCCCGGTATCCCGCCAGCGCAAGCGCTCGGGTCGGTCGAGGCTTCAGCGATGGGTGAGGCACGCGGTAGCTCGCCAATCGGCCACCACCCAAGTTGCGGCAATCGAGCCCGACGAACCTCTCTACGGCTTGTTCGATCTGTCGACTGGCTCCGTAGAGACTGCATCCGAGTGCGGTAGCAGTGATCCAGCAGCGGAAATCTTGATGGTCGACGGGCCCCACAGTCCCCCTGGCTTCGCCCGTGGTGGTGGAGCAGGTGACGGCGGCGACCCTACACGAGGCTACGAAGAGTACCAGCCCGAGCCACTCGACTCTCTGCAAAGAGAGGAACTTCGCCGCAGGAACGAGGATCCCCTGCGTATTCCCATCGCAGGAGAAACCCCCGAGGCTCGTGCCTGGGAGGAGGCGCGTCTGGCCAATTTGGCCGAGCGCACTCGACTGGAGAACCTTCAGCGAGCTCTCGACGAGCGCGCGCGGCAACGAGTTCCCGACAACAGTCGACGTCAACTCTTCCCGCCGACTCAGGTATATCGAACCCCAATTCAGAATTTAGCAGCTGCGACCCGTATAGCAGAGTCCATCCAGCCTTCACAGTCGGAAGCTGGCAGAGGTTTGCTGCAGATCAGGGATCTGCTCCGGGCAGAAGGAGATCAGAATTCAGCCGTGTCTCAGTCGCGCAACAGAATTCACAGTCGATCCGTCACTGTGAATACGGTTCAGTCGGCTCATAGCCCCAGATCGCCTCCGCGGCGTGAAGGGCGCGAGAATCGATGAGATCAATATGGCGACAGACTCGACCGAGATGATAGGCGTCGAGTGCCCTATTCCCCTCCGAGGGGTGGGTCTTACGCTCCTCGGCAGCCAGATGATAGGCGTCAGTACAGTACAGGGCGTAGGGTTCCAGTCGACCCCAGAGAACCAGGCTTCGACGCGCGATCCATTATCGTGCAAGGGTTGGTTGACCGGAACAGAGCCCATCGAGGTGGACTCGACAGAGATGTACCCACAAGCAGTCGAGTGCATGTTTCTGGTCCTGAATGTTTCAGCAGAGCTATCAGAGCCGCAGTTATCCCTCCCAATTTCAGGTTGGCAACAGGAGTCAGCAAGTTCACTAGTGAGTCTAAGCCTGAAACTTGGCTTGAAGACTACCGAGTGGCAGTTCAGATTGGTGGTGGGAACGACGAGGTGGCCATGAAGCATTTGCCCCTCGTGTTGGAAGGTTCTGCCAGGGCATGGTTGACTCAGTTACCTCCTAGCAGCATTTACACTTGGGAAGACCTGTCCCGAGTGTTCGTCAGGACGTTTGAAGGAACTTGCAAGCGACTAGCTGGATTGACAGAGTTGCAAGTCTGCGTGCAGAAAACTAATGAGACTCTCAGAGAGTATATTCAGAGGTGGATCACTTTGCACCACACTGTGGAGAATGTGTCCGATCATCAGGCAGTCTTCGCCTTCAAAGACGGCGTCAAGAACAGAGAACTGAGTTTGAAGTTTGGTCGAACCGGTGACATGACCTTGAGTCGGATGATGGAGATTGCTACCAAGTACGCCAACGGCGAAGAAGAAGACCGACTCCGAAGCGGAAAGCACAAGCCGAGTCAGTCGGAAAAAGGAAACACCAGTCGGAAACAGAAGCGGAAGGCTGAACCGGCAGCTCCTGGAGAGGCTCTGGCCGTGACTCAAGGAAAGTTTAAGGGGAAACCAAAAGGATCCTGGAACCCCAAGAAGGTAAAGGATAAAGAAGGGAATGACGTGATGGATATGCCATGTCACATCCACACGAAGAAAGACGAAGAGGGGAATATCATTTA
The DNA here is from genome assembly GCF_002162155.2 of Triticum dicoccoides. NCBI lineage: Eukaryota > Viridiplantae > Streptophyta > Magnoliopsida > Poales > Poaceae > Triticum > Triticum dicoccoides. The sequence goes on from NC_041388.1 coordinate 192,327,733, forward strand.
CCCGAAGCACACCACTCGCCAATGTCGACTCCTGATCCAGCAGTTTCAAGGAAAACAGTCTAAGGACAAGGAGAAGGAGTCGGACAAGGCCGAAGACAAGGAGGACAGTGAGGAAGGATATCCGCATATCAACTCCACTCTGATGATCTTTGCAGATGTGGAAAGCAGGAGTCGACTGAAAGTCATTAACCGAGAGGTGAACATGGTTGCCCCAGCGAAAGCAAATTATCTAAAATGGTCTCAAACACCCATCACATTCGACCAATCTGATCACCCGACTCATATTGCCAGCCCTGGGAGGCAAGCTTTGGTGGTCGATCCAGTTGTCGAAGGCACTCGACTGACAAAGGTGCTGATGGATGGTGGAAGCGGGCTGAATTTGTTATATGCAGACACACTGAAAGGAATGGGCATTCCGATGTCCCGACTGAGCACTAGTAACATGAGCTTTCATGGGGTTATTCCAGGAAAGAAAGCCGAGTCACTCGGCCAAATAGCCCTGGACGTGGTGTTTGGTGATTCGAAGCATTTTCGCAAAGAAAAGTTGAGGTTTGAGGTCGTGGATTTTCAGCGTGCATATCATGCCATTTTGGGGAGACCAGCTTACGCACGGTTCATGGCTCGACCATGTTACGTGTACCTCAAATTGAAGATGCCCGGCCCCAAAGGAGTGATCACTGTCACCGGTGATAGGAAAAAGGCAGAAGAGTGCTTTCAGAAGGGCTCCAAGATTGCTGATTCCCAGGTGACAGCGGTCGAGTTCGAGGAATACAAGCAAAACGCAGATCCGAGTGACTTGCTGCGATCAAAGAAACCCGCCACAGAGTCTGCATTACAGTCGTTCGGTGAGACGAAGCCTGTCCACATTCACCCGACCGACCCCGATGCAGCTCCGACCCGCATCTCTACAACACTCGACCCAAAATAGGAAGAAGCGCTCATCCAGTTCCTCCGTGAGAACTGGGACATTTTTGCATGGAAGCCCGCTGACATGCCAGGTGTTCCCAGGGGACTGGCTGAGCATCGCCTAAGAGTCGACTCATCTGCAAAACCAGTCAAAGAGCATCTTCGGCGGTCCGCCGTCCAGAAGAGAAAAGCCATTGGCGAAGAAGTGGCTCGACTATTGGCGGCAGGATTTATCCGAGAGATATACCACTCCGAGTGGCTCGCCAATGTCGTCATGGTCCCCAAGAAAGACAAGTCGCTCCGAATGTGCATTGATTTCAAGCACATCAACCGGGCCTGCCCGAAAGATCATTTTCCTCTCCCTCGCATAGATCAAATTGTTGACTCGACCGCGGGATGCGAGAGGCTATCCTTTTTAGATGCCTACTCCGGGTACCACCAGATCCGTCTGTACGGACCCGATGAGGTAAAAACAGCTTTCATCACTCCATTCGGGTGCTTCTGCTATATCACCATGCCATTTGGCCTCAAGAATGCCGGAGCCACATTTATGCGAATGATTCAGAAGTGTCTACTCACTCAAATCAGTCGGAATGTGGAAGCATATATGGATGATATTGTTGTCAAATCACGAAAAGGTTCCGACCTGCTCATTGATCTCGCCGAAACATTTGCCAACCTCAGAAGATATGATATCAAGCTCAATCCATCAAAGTGCACATTTGGAGTTCCTGGTGGCAAGTTACTCGGTTTTCTCGTTTCCGAATGGGGAATCGACACTAACCCAGAAAAGATTGGCACTATTCTCCGAATGAAACGCCCTGTGCGAGTGCACGATGTCCAGAAGCTTACTGGATTCTTGGCCGCATTAAGTCGATTCATCTCACGACTCGGTGAAAAGGCATTGCCTCTTTACCGACTGATGAAGAAGACAGACAAGTTCGAGTGGACTCCAGAAGCTGATGCAGCGTTTGCCGAGCTCAAAGCTCTGCTCTCCACCCAGCCGGTGCTTGCTGCTCCAATCAGCAAAGAGCCTCTGTTGCTCTATATCGCAGCCACAGGACAAGTCGTCAGTACTGTGCTAACGGTCGAGCGGGAAGAAGAAGGAAAAGCTCTCAAAGTTCAGCGCCCAGTGTATTATTTGTCTGAAGTCTTGACTCCATCCAAGCAGAGATATCCTCATTATCAGAAGCTTGTGTATGGAATATACATGACCACAAAGAAGGTTGCTCATTATTTCTCTGATCATTCCATCACAGTCGTCAGCAACGCTCCACTGTCAGAGATTTTGCACAACAGAGATGCAACTGGTCGAGTGGCCAAATGGGCGATTGAACTTCTTCCCCTTGATATCAAGTTTGAGGCAAAGAAAGCCATTAAGTCCCAGGCAATAGCAGTTTCCTTGCCGAGTGGATTGAACAGCAGCAGCCGACTGAAGTTCACTCGGAGCATTGGACCATGTTTTTTGATGGCTCTAAGATGTTGAATGGTTCCGGTGCTGGGGTTGTCCTGGTATCCACCAGAGGAGATAAGCTCAGATATGTGCTCCAGATTCACTTTGATTCCTCCAACAATGAGGCAGAATATGAGGCCCTCTTATATGGGTTGCGCATGGCCATTTCACTCGGCGTCCGTCGCCTGATGGTCTATGGCGACTCGGATCTAGTGGTCAATCAGGTGATGAAAGAGTGGGACGTGAGAAGCCCAGCCATGACTGGATACTGCAGTGCAGTGAGGAAGCTCGAAAAGAAGTTCGAGGGGTTGGAGCTCCATCATATACCCCGACTGAAAAATCAAGCAGCTGATGATCTAGCAAAGATAGGTTCCAAGAGAGAAGCCATTCCGAGTGGTGTGTTCTTGGAGCATATACACACTCCGTCAGTCAAAGAAGATCCTTTCACCGAAGAAACTCCACAGCCCAAGAGTGCCACAAATCCGACTGAAGTTGAAGTCCCAGCGGTGGTCGACTTGATCATGGAGGTTTTGGTGGTCATTCCCAACTGGACAGTTCCGTATGTCGCATATATCCTGAGAAAAGAGCTTCCGGAGGATGAGGAAGAGGCTCGACAAATCGTCCGTCGATCTAAGGCCTTTACCGTAATCAAAGGACAATTATACAGAGAAAGCGCGACTGGAGTCGGTCAGAAGTGCATAACACCGGAAGAAGGTCGACTCATCCTCAATGATATTCACTCGGGGACCTGTGGTCATCATGCGTCCTCCCGAACCATCGTGGCCAAAGCATACCGAGCCGGATTTTACTGGCCAAAGGCGAATGAAATGGCAAAAGAGATAGTGGACAAGTGCGAGGGATGTCAGTTCTACTCGAATATGTCGCACAAGCCTGCGTCAGCTCTTAAGACCATCCCACTCGTCTGGCCTTTCGCGGTATGGGGACTGGACATGGTCGGTCCTTTGAGAACAGGACGAAGTGGTTTCACGCATGTACTGGTGGCAGTCGACAAGTTCACCAAGTGGATCGAGGCTAAACCAATCAAGAGCCTTGACACCGGTACTGCTGTTAGCTTCATCAGGGAACTAATATTCAGATATGGAGTTCCGCACAGCATCATTACGGATAATGGGTCGAACTTTGACTCAGAGGAATTCAGAGATTTCTGCAACTCCCAAGGCACACGGATCGATTACGCTTCAGTCGCTCATCCGCAGTCGAATGGACAAGCAGAGCGAGCTAATGGACTGATTCTTAAGGGATTGAAACCTCGACTGATGCGTGATCTCAAACACGCGGCTGGAGCCGGGGTAGACGAACTTCCCTCAGTGCTTTGGGGGCTGCGGACCACACCTAATCGGTCGACCGGAAGAACTCCATTCTTCTTGGTCTACGGAGCTGAAGCAGTCTTGCCGAGTGATCTTCTCCACAATGCTCCTCGAGTTGAAATTTACAACGAAGCAGAGGCTGAACAGGCGCGGCAGGACGCAGTCGACCTTTTAGAAGAAGAAAGGGAGATGGCTTTGATCCGCTCGACCATCTACCAACAAGATTTGCGTCGTTTCCACGCTAGAAATGTGAGAGCTCGAGCCTTCCAGGAAGGGGATTTAGTTCTCTGAGTGGATCAGCACAAACCACACAAGCTTGCTCCTTCTTGGGAAGGCCCCTTCATCGTCACCAAGGTTCTCCACAACGGGGCGTACCATCTTTACAACGTCGAGCATAATATCGACGAGCCCCGAGCTTGGAACGCGGAACTACTCCGCCCGTTTTACACTTAAGTTTTATCACTCAGATGAGTTGCAGTAAAATACTTCTGTAGTTCATGGACCTCAAAATAATAGTGTCATAGTTCCTCCATAATATCTGTCACTTTTTATTTTTGTCCAATAAAATTCCCCTCAGTGGGTGACTTAGCTGCGAATCCGTTTCGCCTAAGTTTGTAAAAATCCTACCGAGTGGTGAGCCAGACTCCCACTCGGAGGCTTAGCTGCGAATCCGTTTCGCCTACGTTATCAAAATCCTACCGAGTGGTAAGCCAGCCTTCCACTCGGAGGCTTAGCTGCAGCCCTGTGCTCGCCTAAGTTATCAAAATCCTACCGAGTGAAGAGCAACCCTCTCACTCGGAGGCTTAGCTGCAGTCGAAGCACTCGCCTAAGTTATCAAAATCCTACCGAGTGTAGAGCAACCCTCTCACTCGGAGGCTTAGCTGCAGTCCAAGCACTCGCCTAAGTTATCAAAATCCTACCGAGTGTAGAGCAACCCTCTCACTCGGGGGCTTAGCTGCAGTCCAAGCACTCGCCTAAGTTATCAAAATCCTACCGAGTGAAGAGCAACCCTCTCACTCGGAGGCTTAGCTGCAGTCCAAGCACTCGCC
>NC_041388.1:192332854-192339698 GCF_002162155.2 Triticum dicoccoides
GGAGGCTTAGCTGCAGTCGAAGCACTCGCCTAAGTTATCAAAATCCTACCGAGTGTAGAGCAACCCTCTCACTCGGAAACTTAGCTGCAGTCCAAGCACTCGCCTAAGTTATCAAAATCCTACCGAGTGTAGAGCAACCCTCTCACTCGGAGGCTTAGCTGCAGTCCAAGCACTCGCCTAAGTTATCAAAATCCTACCGAGTGTAGAGCAACCCTCTCACTCGGGGGCTTAGCTGCAGCCCAGTGCTCGCCTAAGTGGACTGAAGAATATGTCGATTGCAGTAAAGGCGCCTTGCTTTGAACCTGCAAAAGACATTTCGAGCCAAAGGCAATCATATTCAAGCACCAAATTCAAGTTTGAATCGATATCTAAAGGAACCGAGAGTGCTCAGGCGTTAAGCCTGTTAAGGTTTATCGGTTACAATTCCACTCGGCATACCGAGGCAAATTTAAAGCGTCGAGCCAGAAGAAGTTTTTTACCCCTCCTGTGGAGGGCTGGAAGGAGCAACGAATTCATCAAGGTTAATTCCGTCGGCGATCCGAGTGGCAGCTGCAAGGAAAGTTTCCATAAAGGACCTGAAGTCGTGTTTCTTGGTATTGGCCACCCGAAGGGCCGCCAGCTTCTCTTCTCGCGCATCTTTACAGTGGACTCGGGCCAGAGACAGAGCAACATCTGCACCACACCGAGCCGAGGACTTCTTCCATTCTTGCACTCGGCCAGGGATCGTGTTCAACCGGGCCATCAGCGACTCAAGGTCATTCTGAAGTGTCTCCTCAGGCCAAAGCGTCGAGTCGATGCGAGATGTGGCGGCCTTCAGCCTTGCGAGATAGTCCACGATAGCTGCGACACGAGACTCCAGTCGGAAAACATCCATGGCAACTTCGTCGTTCACCGGAGAATTGACAGGGTCGAGCTTTGGCTCCAGCCGGCTAGTTTCTTCTTCAAAGTTTTGACAGAATTCTGCAAGGATGATCACTAAGTCAAGGGGATGGTTGAATGGAAAAACCACAATTGGAAATGTTTGCCAAGCATAGAGGTTTACCTTCAAGCATAAGAAACAGCTTCTAGGCTAGACTACTTAGGAAGGCCTCCAGATCAGTCTTCTTCCCAGTCAATTTGCTGACTTGGTCGGTCAGGGCAGCTTTGTCAGTTTTTAGTCGACTGATCTCCTTGTTGGCGATCCCAAGAGCAGCTTTCAGATTGGTATTGTCTTGTTCAAGCTTGGTGACTGAAGCCAACTTCTCGTCAGTAAGCTTGATCTTCTCAACTAGTTCAAGGTTTTTCTTCTGTTGGGCCTCCCTTACCTTACCTGCAAGTTACAGCAAGATCAGATTTTGAAACAAGCAAGGGGAAAGCAGTCGTCAGGGTCTCACCAAACATACCTTCGGTCTCCTCCTTTGCCTTTGTCAGCTTCTCCTGAACCAGCTTCAGGCTCAGCTCGAGTTGAGTATGCTTGTGTTCCAGCTCAGAGTAGCGAGTCACAAGATCACAAGAGTTCTGCGAAGAACCAATCGACTAAATGTCAAATATAATTCACTTCCGAGTGAAAAAGGAAAAAACACACGTTTCTAAGACTACAGCCGAATACAAGCATTCGACCGTAGTCTCGGGGACTACACCCAGTGGGTGCACTCAGCGTGCCCCCACTAATCCTGTTGAAGACAAAGTCGACCAGTCGACCTCAAAAAAAAAGAAAAAGAAAAAAGAGATGCATTCTCTAAGACTGTGATCAACTGCAAGCAGTCGACCACAGTCTCGGGGACTACACCCAGTGGGTGCACTCAGCGTGCCCCCACCGGTTTGTGAAATCCAGTCGACATAGTCGACTGACAGAAAAATTGACATCATAAAGCCTAAGGCCGACTGCCAGCAGTCGACCTTAGCCTTGGGGACTACACCCAGCGGGTGCACTCAGCGTGCCCCCGCTAACACGGAGTTTATTCGACACACCCAGTGGGTGACTACTATAAATTCCGGAAAAGAAAAGTTTTTGGTAGCATATCCAACAGAACAAACAGCGGTCGACTGACCTGGACATTGCTTTGGAGGGCAGAACTGGCGTCATAAGCCGCCTGGCTCACATCCCGGATGGTCTTTAGCTGCTCCATCATGATTCCCGCTTGGCGTATCGCCTCCTTCGCTGCGCCAGCTTGGTCCTCTGGGACGTGGTGCGTCGTGAAGAGGGAGGGCTGCTGAGCACTCGTCAATAGATCTGCGAAGGACACCGTGTGTCGAGTGATGTTCTCTTCCTCCACAGTCAGAATCTCAGGCGCCGTCACATCCTGAGGCACCTTACTGGCGGACGTTTTCCGACTCCTCCTGCGCTTCAGCGGCTCTTCATCCTCATCATCATCAGGGAGATTGATAACAGTATTGGGTGGAGCTACGGAGAAAAATCAGGATCAAAGATCGCGAGTCAGTCGACTAAGAACGGCGTTAAGAATACAGTACCTGGGTTCGAAGTTGCTGCGTCCTCCATCTCGTGGTCATCAGCCCGGGCCGAAGTTTCAGAAGTGGCAGCACTGCAACTCCGAAGGATCAGTCGACTAACTTCAGCGTCGACCAGAGACAAAGTTCACACAGAATAAGAAAACATGAGCAGCACGGTTACCCTGATATGGTGGGGATGGACACCTTCATCTTCGGCAAGAGCTTGATCGGCTTCGACGAGGCCGCCCTGGGCTGCTTCGGCGCCTTTTCAGTCGGCACCGGAGAGGTGGTCCGAGGGCGCTTGGTCGACTGAGTGGCGGTCGCAACCCCCTTACCACGTTCGGTCGAAGGGTCGTGGACAAGCTTCGACCGCCTTTCTGAGCGCGGTGGTACGACCTCCTCCTCCTCTTCTTCCTCGTCCTCGACGTCATCTTCATCACCGTCATCATCATCATCGTCGTCATCATCATCGTCGTCATCATCCTCTGCAACATCCGAGTCCCATTCCTCCTCTTCCTGGCTCTCGCCCCCGCCCGCCTCGCCCTCCTCAGTCGAAGCTTGTGCCCCATTGGGCATCGAGTACAGCTCGGTGAGGGCCTAGCAGATGTCCAGACAAGGATCAGTCGACCAGTCGGCAGGGTTAACAGAAATGAATGCGACAAGGGCGCAGTGGAGAGCAGGGCAAGTGTACCTTGTTTGGGTCGCTGTTGTGGTCGAGTGGAGGAATCCTTCTGGCTCCGCGTGGGTTATCCTTGTTTCCGGTAACGGCTACCATCCATCTTTCCAGAGTGACGTCGTCGACTGCTTCTGGATGGACTCTAGTCTCGTCTTCGGTCCCACGGTACAACCACATGCAGTGGCTCCGGAACTGAAGGGGCTGGATGCGACGCCTGAGGAAAACCTCCAGGAGGTCCATGCCCGTCACTCCCTCCCGAACCAACTGCACCACGCGCTCCATCAACATCTTCACGTCAGCTTTCTCCTCCGGAATCAGCTTCAGAGGGGAGGGCTTGTTCACTCGGTCCATGGTAAACGGAGGGAGTCCACTCGACTGCCCTGGCGTCGACTGGACCTGGCAGTAGAACCAAGTCGACTGCCAGCCTCTGACGGACTCGGGAAAGGTCATGGGAGGGAAGGTGCTCTTATTCCTCACATGAATCCCCAGACCCCCACACATTTGGACGACTCGGGTTCTCTCATCACCTGGGCTCGCCTTCTTCACGGTCTGAGATCGACACGTGAATATATGCTTGAACAAACCCCAGTGCGGTCGACAGCCCAGGAAACCCTCACACATGGACACGAACGCGGCAAGATAGGCAATAGAGTTTGGGGTAAAGTGGTGGAGCTGCGCCCCAAAGAAATTCAAGAAGCCACGGAAGAAAACACTCGGCGGCAAGGAAAATCCACGATCAACATGGGTGGCCAAGAGCACACACTCACCCTCTTCTGGCTGGGGCTGCCACTCCTTCCCCGGAAGCCTCGCAGCTCCATGAGGAATCAAGCCCTCGTTGGCCATGTCGAGGAGGTCACTCTCGGTGATGGTCGACTGGATCCAGTCTCCTTGGACCCAGCCCTTCGGCAGGCGGGATCTGGACGAGGACCCTCCGCGGCTGGTGGATCTCCCCTTTGCCTTCTCCGACGCCGACGCCTTCTTCGCACGCTCCAGCGCCGCCGTCTTCTCCTTGGCCATGGTTGCTGGCGAGATGCGCGAAGGGAAGTGGTGCGGGGGCGAGAGCGAGCACGCTGGGCGGGGAAGAAGGAAGCAGAGAGAGAGAGAGAGAGAATGACTGAGGCGCAGTACAGAAATCCTCGCCGGGCGCATTTATAAGGTCCCTTCCGAGTGGATGACAGGTGGGCCCGGTCGATCTAATCATATCAGGAACAGTTATGCAGACGGGATACGTGGCGAAAAAGGCGGCGCGGAGATCGAGGCATCTATGTCCTGTCCCATCCGAACGCCGCGGGCCGTCCCGCTTCGCGCGCGTCCCCAAATTTCGCATCCCGCGGAATCTGCGAACGGCAGATCAGTCTGTCAGACACGGGGTTTCCGGCAATCCGTCGCTCGGATATCGTCGAAGCCCGAAAGATCACTCGACGCAAGAATAGAATGGATCGAGTCGACTGAAGACAAGTCGTTCACTGTCGACGAAGAGATTCTTTGGTCCAGGACAACGCACGACCAGGGCACAAAGGTTAATCGGAAACGACGTCAACTCCTTCCTCACTCGAAGCCTCAATCCATTCGGGGGCTAATGATGGGGCTATGTACCTAGGGTAGGGTCATGGACCTGATCTAAGTACCTTACCCAAGGACACCCTTAGAAGAGGTCGCCTTCCAGTCGACCAACGAGGGACACACTCGACTGACTTGAAGGACTCGACCACGAAGACCCACTCGACCACCAGAAGGTCAAGAGGCACTCTGCACTGCAACGGCCTGTAATCAAGTAGACTTTATGATAGTAAAGGCACTTTATGTGGGGCGTTACCAGTAACGCCCCAGACTTAACTCACCTTAAACCCTCTCCTACGTGGGCTGGCTGGGGTCCTGGCGCACTCTATATAAGCCACCCCCCTCCACAGGCAGAAGGGTTCGGCACCTTGTAATTCATATACTCATAATCCACTCGACCGCCTCCGGGCTCCGAGACGTAGGGCTGTTACTTCCTCCGAGAAGGGCCTGAACTCGTACATCCTTTGTGCTTACAACCTCTCCATAGCTAGGACCTTGCCTCTCCATACCTACCCCCACTCTACTGTCAGGCTTAGAACCACGACAGGCGCCGCAGGTAAGACGATTTTGTCGACTGGTTAGCTTTTCGGCTTGAGTATCCTTCTGCTATTTCCGATTCAATCATCATTTCTTCGCAGAAAAACTAAACGAAGCTCTCGCGAAGAAGGATCAGGACTTGGCTACTGCCCGTAAGGAGGCTGATGACAAGACCGCTCTGGCGTACAGAAGCTGGCTTCGGTCGACCACTTAGAAGAAGAGAATACCAAGCTGAAGACCGCTCTGAATGAAGCCAATAGGGAGTGTTCACGTTGGAAGAAGGAGAACCTCACCCTGAACGAGAAGATGGAAGGCATCACTCGTAGGAGGGACGACCTGGAGAGCTACTTGAGGAGCCTCGCCAAGAAGTTGTACATCAAGCTTGAAGGTGCACATTCAGTTCCGACTGGGTTTTTTTTGTGTCGACTCAGTCTATGAAAATTGACTTATCCTTGGATCGTGTGTGCAGAGCTTTGCCAGAACTTTGAAGAGGAGACTGGGCGGATCGAAACAGGTTTGGATCCAATCAACTCTCCCGTGAAAGATGAAGCTGCCATGAATCTGCTCCGACTGGAATCTCGCATTGACGGCGTCGTGGACTACTTGGCTCGACTGAAGGTTGCCATGTCACGGATCGACCCGGCACTTTGGCCAGAGGCTACGCTCCAAAACGATTTCAAGTCTCTAATGACTCGACTTAACGGAATCCCTGACTGAGTGCAGGAGTGGAAGAAGTCTTCTGCTCGGTGTGGCACTGATGTGGCTCTGTCTCTGGTCCGCGTCCATTGGAAGGAGGCACGAGAAGAGAAGCTGGCCGCCATCCAAGTTGCCAATACCAGGAAGCACAACTTTCAAGATTTCATGGAGACTTTCATCGCTGCTGCCACCCGTATTACAGACGGGATCGACTTGGACGAGTTCGTCGCCCCTTCCAGTCCTCCACCTGAGGAGTGAAAGACTTTTAAGCTCCACTTTAAATTTGCCTCGGAATGCCGAGTGGATTTTGTAACCGTTAAACTCCGTCGAGCTGAGGGCTCGATTACTTTGTCCTGAGGTCTGGGACCTTTAGGTCTTATCTGAATTGGATTTATCGTTGAATATCTTCATGGATGATCCGTCGAGTGGAACTCGATCTTCACTCGAAATAACTTTTGTATTTGTGGTGCAGCTCCAAAGGAGAAGGTAGCAGTCGATTTGCACCTCATCGTCCTTGCGGATTGGGTTGTGTCCTATACTTAGGCAAGCGCTGGTCTGCAGCTAAGCCCCCAAGTGGGAGGTTTGCTCTCACTCGGTAGGATTTTTAAACACTTAGGCGAGCGCTGGGCCGGAGCTAAGCCCCCGAGTGGGAGGTTTCCTCTCCACTCAGTAGGATTTTTTCAAACTTAGGCGAGTGCCTGACTGCAGCTAAGTCTCTAAGTGAGAGAACTTAAGCGAGTACTGGACTGCAGCTAAGCCCCCGAGTGGGAGGATTGCTTTCCACTCGGTAGGATTTTTAAACACTTAGGCGAGCGCTGGGCCGCAGCTAAGCCCCCGAGTGGGAGGTTTGCTCTCCACTCAGTAGGATTTTTTCAAACTTAGGCGAGTGCCTGACTGCAGCTAAGTCTCTAAGTGGGAGAACTTAGGCGAGTACTGGACTGCAGC
>NC_041388.1:192340082-192354544 GCF_002162155.2 Triticum dicoccoides
TGGTAGGATTTTAAAACACTTAGGCGAGCACTGGGCTGCAGCTAAGCCCCCGAGTGGGAGGTTTGCTCTTCACTCAGTAGGATTTTTTCAAACTTAGGCGAGTGCCTGACTGCAGCTAAGTCTCTAAGTGGGAGAACTTAGGCGAGTACTGGACTGCAGCTAAGCCCCCGAGTGGGAGGTTTTCTCTCCACTCGGTAGGATTTTTTCAAACTTAGGCGAGTACTGGACTGCAGCTAAGCCCCCGAGTGGGAGGATTGCTCTCCACTCGGTAGGATTTTTTAAACTTAGGCGAAACGGATTCGCGGCTAAGTCACCCACTGGGGGTTTTCATATGCAAACAAAAGTGACAGCAATTATTGGGACACTCTTGTCTTTGATAAAAATGAACTGCAGAAATTTTTTTCTTGTTACATCTCGTCCAAGGGAGAACTCAAGTGTAAAAGGGGCGGAGTAGTTCCGCATTCCAAGCTCGTGGCTCGTCGGTCTGGTGATCAACGTTGTAGAGGTGATATGCTCCATTGTGGAGGACTCTGGTGACGATGAAGGGACCTTCCCAAGTGGGAGCAAGTTTGTGTGGTTTCTGTTGATCCACTCGGAGGACCAAATCTCCTTCCTGGAAGGCTCGGCTCTTCACATATCTGGCATGGAATCGACGCAAGTCTTGCTGATAGATGGTCGATCTGATCATAGCCATTTCCCTCTCCTCCTCTAGGAGGTCGACTGCGTCTTGCCGGGCTTGCTCTGCTTCGTCTTCGTTATAAAGCTCGACTCTGGGGGTGTTGTGAAGTAGATCACTCGGCAGGACAGCTTCGGCTCCGTAAACCAGAAAAAATGGCGTTCTTCCGGTCGATCGGTTCGGGGTGGTCCTCAGCCCCCAAAAAACCGATGGAATTTCATTGACCCAAGTGCCTGCTGCGTGCTTGAGATCACGCATCAATCGAGGCTTCAATCCTTTGAGAATCAGACCATTTGCTCTTTCAGCTTGTCCATTCGACTGAGGATGCGCGACCGACGCGTAGTCGACTCGCGTGCCTTGAGAGGCGCAAAAAGCTCTGAACTTGTCTGAATCGAAGTTTGACCCATTGTCGGTAATGATGCTATGCGGGACCCCATATCTGAACGTAAGCCCTCTAACGAAACTGATAGCAGTGCAAGCATCGAGATTCTTGATAGGCTTGGCTTCAATCCATTTGGTGAACTTGTCGACTGCCACAAGCACATGCGTGAATCCGCTCCTGCCTGTTCTCAGTGGACCGACCATGTCCAGTCCCCAGACAACAAAGGGACAGATGAGTGGAATGGTCTTCAGGGCTGATGCAGGCTTGTGTGACATGTCGGAGTAGAACTGGCAACCTCCACACTTGTCGACTATCTCTTTTGCCATCTCATTTGCTCTTGGCCAGTAAAATCCTACTCGGTATGCTTTAGCCACAATGGTCCGACAGGACGCATGGTGACCACAGGTCCCCGAGTGGATATCATTAAGGATCATCTGACCCTCTTCTGGTGTTATGCATTTCTGACCGATTCCAGTTGCCCTTTCCCTATACAACTGTCCCTTTATGACTGTGAAGGCCTTGGATCGGCGGACGATCTGTCGAGCCTCTTCCTCGTCCTCCGGGAGTTCTTTTCTCAAGATATACACGATGTATGGTACCGTCCAGTCAGGAGTGATAGCCAAGACCTCCATGACTAGGTCGACCACAGCAGGAATTTTGACTTCAGTCGGATCTGTGGCACTTTTCGGTTGCAGGGCTTCTTCTGCGAAGGGATCCTCCTGGACTGACGGCGAGTGGATGTGCTCCAAAAACACATTTCTGGGAATGGCTTCTCTCTTGGAGCCTATCTTTGCCAGATCATCTGCTGCTTGATTTTTCAGTCGGGGGATGTGATGAAGCTCTAACCCCTCGAATTTCTTTTCTAGCTTTCTTACTGCATTGCAATAGCCAGTCATAGCTGGGCTTCTGACGTCCCACTCCTTCATCACCTGATTAACCCCCAAATCTGAGTCGCCGTAGACCATGAGGCGTCGGACGCCGAGTGAAATGGCCATGCGCAACCTGTACAAGAGTGCTTCATATTCTGCTTCATTGTTGGAGGAATCAAAGTGAATCTGGAGAACGTATCTGAGCTTATCTCCTCGGGGGGAGACCAATACTACCCCAGCACCGGAACCGTTCAGCATCTTAGATCCATCGAAGAACATGGTCCAGTGCTCCAAGTGAACTTGAGTCGGGAGTTGCTGTTCAATCCACTCGGCGACGAAATCTGCAATTGCTTGGGACTTGATAGCCTTCTTTGCTTCAAACTTGATATCTAGGGGGAGGAGTTCAATCGCCCACTTAGCCACTCGACCAGTTGCATCTCTGTTGTGCAAGATCTTTGACAGTGGAGCGTCGCTGACGACTATAATGGAATGGTCAGAGAAGTAGTGTGCAACCTTCTTCGTGGTCATGTAGATCCCATATACAAGCTTCTGGTAATGGGGATATGTTTGCTTCGAAGGGGTCAAAACTTCAGACACATAATATACTGGGTGCTGAACTCTGAAGGCCTTTCCTTCTTATTCCCACTCGACCGTGAGTACTGTACTGACAACTTGTCTTGTGGCTGCAATGTACAGCAGCAGAGGCTCTTTACTGATTGGGGCAGCAAGCACCGGCTGGGTGGAGAGCAGAGCTTTGAGCTCTGCAAACGCTACGTCAGCTTCTGGAGTCCACTCGAACTTGTCAGACTTCTTCATCAGTAGGTAAAGAGGCAACGCCTTTTCACCGAGACGAGAAATGAATCAACTTAGAGCGGCCAAGCAACCTGTAAGTTTCTGGACATCGTGTACATGCACAGGGCACTTCATCCGGAGTATGGTGCCAACTTTCTCGGGATTGGCGTCGATTCCTTGTTCGGAAATGAGAAAACCAAGTAACTTTCCACCTGGAACTCCGAATGTGCACTTTGATGGATTGAGCTTGATATCGTACCTCCTGAGGTTGGCAAAGGTTTCAGCAAGGTCAGTCCGCAGGTCGGAACCTTTGCGTGACTTGACCACTATATCATCCATGTATGCCTCCACATTCTGACTGATTTGAGTGAGTAAACACTTCTGAATCATTCTCATGAACGTGGCTCCGGCGTTCTTGAGGCCGAACGGCATGGTGACATAACAGAAGCATCCGAATGGAGTGATGAAAGTTGTTTTGATCTCGTCGGGTCCATACAGACGGATCTGATGGTACCCGGAATAGGCATCTAGAAAAGACAGTCTCTCACACCCCGCAGTCGAGTCGACTATTTGGTCGATGCGAGGGAGAGGGAAATGATCTTTCGGGCTGGCCCGATTGATATGTTTGAAGTCAATGCACATGCGAAGTGACTTGTCCTTTTTGGGGACCATGACTACATTGGCGAGCCACTCGGAGTGGTAAATCTCTCGGATGAACTCCGCTGCTAAGAGCCGAGCCACCTCCTCGCTAATAGCTTTCCTCTTCTGGACGACGGACCGTCGAAGATGTTCTTTCACAAGCTTGAACTTTGGGTCGACTCGTAGACGGTGCTCAGCCAGCCCCCTGGGAACTCCAGGCATGTCAGAAGGCTTCCATGCGAAGACATCCCAGTTCTCACAGAGGAACTGGATGAGCGCTTCTTCCTATTTGGAGTCGAGCGTCGTCGAGATGTGAGTCGGAGCAGCGTCGGGGTCGGTCGGGTGAATGTGAGCTGGCTTAGTTTCACCGGACGACTGAAAAGTAGATTCTGAAGCAGGCTTCTTGGCTCATAGCAATTCACTCGGATCAGCAGTCTTCTGGTACTCTTGTAGCTCAACAACTGCCATCTGAGCGTCAGCAATCTTCGATCCTTTCTGAAAACACTCTTCTGCTTTCTTCCGATTGCCGGTGACGGTGATCACACCTCTGGGGCCGGGCATCTTCAACTTGAGATACACGTAGCATGGTCGAGCCATGAAGCGTGCATAAGCTAGCCGGCCCAGAATAGCATGATAAGCACTTTGGAAGTCCACAACCTCAAATGTCAACTTTTCCCTGCGGTAATTCTTTGAATCACCGAAAACCACGTCGAGAGCAATCTGGCCGAGTGACTCGGCTTTCTTTCCAGGAATGACTCCATGGAAGCTCATGTTGCTGGCACTGAGCCTGGACATCGGAATGCCCATCCCTTTCAATGTTTCAGCATACAATATGTTCAGGCCACTGCCACCATCCATCAGGACTTTGGTCAGTCGAGTGCCTTCGACAACTGGGTCGACCACCAAAGCTTGCCTCCCAGGGGTGGCAATGTGCGTAGGGTGATCGGACTGGTCGAATGTGATGGCAGTCTGAGACCACTTCAGATAACTGGGTGTCGCCAGAGCAACCATATTCACCTCTCGGTTAATGACTTTCAGTCGACTTTTTCTTTCGACATCAGCAAAAATCATCAGGGTGGAATTGATTTGGGGGTATCCGTCGTCGCTATCTTCCTTGTCCTCGACTCTATCCGACTCTTTTTCCTTATCTTTGGGTTGTTTGCCCTGAAACTGCTGGATCAGGAGCCGGCACTGTCGAGTGGTATGCTTTGGGTAAATGAAATTACCCTCTTCATCTTTCTTGGTCTGAATGTGACATGGCAGGTCCAAAACATCATTTCCATCTTGATCCTTGACTTTCTTGGGCTTCCAAGGGCCTTTGGGTTTTCCCTTGAAATTTCCCTGGGTTGCGGCCAGGGCCTCCCCAGGGGCGGCTGGCTCGGCCTTCCGCTTCTGCTTCCGACTGGAATTGCCCCCGGTTTCCTGGGCGACTGCTTTCTGCTTGCCACTCCGGAGTCGATCTTCATCTTCTCCGTTAGCGTATTTGGTGGCAATTTCCATCATCCGATTCAGGGACATTTCTCCGATCCGACCAAACTTCAGGTTCAAGTCTCTGTTCTTGACGCCTTCTTTAAAGGCACAAACTGCTTGGTGATCCGGTACGTTCTCAACTGTGTGATGCAAAGTGATCCACCTCTGGATGTAATCCCTCAGAGTTTCACTCGGCTTCTGCATGCAAGACTGCAATTCTGTAAGGCCTGCGGGTCGCTTGCATGTTCCCTCAAAGGTTGTGACAAACACTCGAGAGAGATCCTCCCAAGTGTAGATGCTGCTGGGTGCTAACTGATTCAGCCACGCTCTGGCCGAGCCCTCTAATAGGAGAGGCAAATGCTTCATAGCCACCTCGTCATTGCCACCGCCAATCTGTACAGCCACTCGGTAATCTTCGAGCCAAGTGTCAGGCTTAAACTCACCGGTGAACTTGCTGACTCCAGTCGCCAACCGAAAGTTGGGGGGAATCACCGCGGCCCTGATGGCTCGACTGAAACACTCTGGCCCTGAAACACGTATGCTGCTGCTGGCGGGCGCATCTCTGTTCTGGCCTTCCCGATGATCCCTGTTCCTGTCAACCAAGCCTTGAACAAGGACAGATCTCGCGTCAAAGCCTGGGTCCCTGGGGTCGACGGGAATCCTCTGCCCAACGCTATTAGGGCGCCTGTCATCTCGATGTCGAGGCGCATATGACCCACTCCTCGGGGGAGGGGTCGGCACTCGACGTCGATCATCACGATCGGATTGGTGATCATACTGCTCATTCCTTCTGTACTGATCATGCCGGTCGCCACGTCTCTCACGCCTTGGGGGCGACCGCGGGCTGTGAGCCGACTGGACTGTATCTGTTGCAACGGATCGACTGTGGATCCTATTCCGCGACTGAGAAACAGCGGAATTCTGGTTTCCCGCTGCCCGGAGCAACGCTCTGATCTGTAACAAGCCCCTGCCAGCCTCTGACTGGGAGGGCTGAATCGATTCTGCTATACGGGCCGCGGCGGCCAAATTCTGAACTGGGTTTTGGTATACCTGCGTCGGCGGGAAGAGCTGGCGTCGACTAGACTCGGGAGCCCGCTGACGCGCTTGCTCGTCGAGTGCTCGCTGGAGATTCTCCAGTCGAGTGCGCTCGGCCAAATTAGCCAAGCGCGCGTCCTCCAAGGCCCGGGCTTCGGGGGACTCTCCGACGATAGGAGTGCGGAGTGCGTTCGTGTTCCGGCGGCGAAGCTCCTCTCGCTGTAATGACGTGAGAGGTTCGGGGAGATACTCATCGTGGGGATGCGACGGGTGGCCCCCACCCGCGCCTCCATCAGCGCGAGGGAAACCGGGAGGACTGTGCGTTCCATCGACCGCTAGGATCTCAGCCGCTGGGTTGCTGCTGTCGCACTCGGACGCGGTCTCCGCGGAGCCAGTCGACAGGTCGAACAGGCCGCAGAGGGATTCGTCGGGCTCGATTGCCGCGACTTGTGGGGCGGCCGACTGGCGAGCCACGGCATGCCTCACCCACCTCTGAAGTCTCGACCGACCGGAGCGCTTGCACCGGTGGGAGACAGAGCGGGGAGACGATACGGGGGCCGACCGATACTGGGTCGACGGCTGCCGTAGGAGGACGCCACGAACGCATGCGCGGAAATGCATTACACCGCGGACGGGGAGCGCGTCGATGTCAAGTGGCGCCTCCTGAAGCAGGCGGAGTCGTCGGCGATGAACGTGAGCGCGCCGAGGCGGATCTCGTGGCCCTCCACCAAAACTCCGCACGAAACCATGATCAAAGGGATCGGAAAAATCGCAACTTCTCCAATCAGGTGCTAAGATTCCAGCCCCATGGTGGGCGCCAACTGTCGTGGTTCTAACTCTGACAGTTATATAGGGGGGTATGTATGGAGAGGCTAGATCTCAGCTATTGGGAAGTTGTAAACACACCAAGATGTACGAGTTCAGGCCCTTTGCGGAGGAAGTAACATCCCTACGTCTCGGTGCCCGGAGGCGGTCGACTGGATTACTGGCGTGTGAATAACAGGGGTGCGAACCCTTCATACTGAGGAGGGGGGTGGCTTATATAGAGTTCGCCTGCCCCTCCTGCCCTTAGTAATGCAGGGTTTAAGGTACATTTAAGGTTGGGCGTTACTGGTAACGCCCCTAATAAAGTGCTATAATGACCATAAAGACTACTTAATAGCCGACCGTTTGCCTGCGGAGTGACTTTAGGTCTCCTGGCGGTCGAGTGGTTGGCTTCATGGTCGAGTGATAGCTTCTTGGTCGAGTGTCCTGAACCCGTCGAGTGGGATACCTTCAAGTCGATTGAAAGGTGACTTCTTCTAGGGATGTCCTAGGGTAGGGCTTTTTGGACAGGTCCGTGCCCCTACCCTAGGTACATGGCTTCATCATTCCATATACTGGTTCTCACTTATTTACTTTCCCGCTGCTACTGTTACAATCACTACAAAATACCAAAAACATTACTTTTGATGTCTTTACTTTTGTTGCCGCTACCACCACTATCATATTACTTTTCTACTAAACACTTTGCTGCAGATACTAAGTTTCCAGGTGTGGTTGAATTGACAACTCAGCTGCTAATACTTGAGAATATTCTTTGGCTCCCCTTGTGTCGAATCAATAAATTTGGGTTGAATACTCTACCCTCGAAAGCTGTTGCGATCCCCTATACTTGTGGGTTATCAAGACTAATTTCTGGCGCCGTTGCCGGGGAGCATAGCTCTATTCTTTGAGTCACTTGGGATTTATATCTGCTTATCATTATGAAGAACTTGACATATCCAAAAACCAAGATCTATCCCTCAACTACGAGGGGAGGAAAGGAACTGCCATCTAGCTGTGCACTTGATTCACCTTCTGTTATGAGTAAGCTAGCGACACCTAAACCTGCTTGTACTATTCATTCTGATATGTCGCATGTTATTGATGATGCCACTTCTGCTATGCATGATACTTATGATGAAACTGCTTCTATGCCTGATACTACTGTGCCCCTTGGTGAATTTCTTGATGAACAAATTGCTAGGGCTAGAGAAAAAGAAATTATTGAATCTGAATACGATGATGAAAGTGATGATAAAAATATGTCTGTTATTCCTGAGGGCTATCTTTTTGATATGGAATCTTCTGCCGCTATTTTAGCTTGCAAAGATAGATATGAGCTCAAGAGGTTATTAGTTAAACGGAACAAAGAATCTCTTAGAGATAAAATGAAACCCGACCTTGCTTTTGCTACTTCACCTATTTGTGTCCCTTATAAGGATTATGAATTCTCTGTTGATCCTGATATAATAACTTTGGTGGAATCTGATCTGTTTTATGGCTATGAATCTGAAACCGTTGTGGCACATCTTACTAAGTTAAATGATATAGCTGCCCTGTTCACTAATGATGAGAGATCGCGTTACCTCTATATACTCAAAATATTTCCATTCTCATTAAAGGGTGATGCTAAGATATGGTTTAATTCTCTTGATCCTAGTTGTGTGCATAGTCCCCAGGATATGATTTATTACTTCTTTGATAAATATTTCCTGCTCATAAGAAACAAGCTGCTTTGAGGGAAATATACAACTTTGTGCAAATTAAAGAAGAGATTCTCCCACAAGCTTGGGGGAGGCTTCTCAAGTCACTTAATGCTTTGCCTGATCATCCTCTTAACAAACCGAAATACTTGATATCTTTTATAATGGACTAACCGATGCTTCCAGAGATTACCTGGATAGTTGTGATGTTTCTCTTTTCAGGGAAAGAACACCGGATGAAGCCGAAATTCTATTGAATAATATGTTGACAAATGAAAATAATTGGGCACCTCCGGAGCCATCTCCTGAGCCAGCTCCTGCTCCAATTACTGAGCCTATTCCTAAACCAACTCCGAAGAAGAGAGGTGTTCTATTTCTCAGTCCTGAAGATATGCAAGAGGCAAAGAAATCTATGAAAGAGAAAGAACCTCCTGACCCCGATATCCCGACACGGGTAGTAAAGGTAAATTCTCTCTATAGATATGATAAAGCTGAAGTTCCTCCTACTAAAATTGCTAGTCAGTGGTTGGATGAGTTTGATAACTTTATGTTTAAGCAAGACGACTTCAATGCTTATTTTGGTAGACAATTAGAAGAAAATGCTTATATGAATAGACGCTTGGGTGATTATATGGCTAATATTAGAGGTGAACTTAAACTTGTTAGCAAACATGCTTCTATGTTTACCACGCAAGTAGAACAAGTGCTTAAAGCTCAAAAAGAAGTGCTTGATGAAATGAATAGTAAGAAAAATGATTATGCTGTTAGAGTGGCTACTAGAACAGGTAGAATGACTCATGAACCTTTGTATCCTGAAGGCCACCCTAAGAGAATCAAGCAAGATTCTCAGAGAAATAATATTGATGTTCTAGTTCTTCTAAAAAGAAGAAAAAGAAAATTGATAGAACTGTGCAAACTTCTAGTGAACCTATTGCTGAACCACCTGATAATCCAAATGATATATCTATGTCTGATGCTGAAACACAATCTGGTAATGAACATGAACCTAATGAAAATATTAATGATGATGTTCATGATGATGCTCAACCTAGTAATGACAATGATGTAGAAATTGAACCTGCTGTTGATCTTGATAACCCACAATCAAAGAATCAACATTATGATAAAAGAGTCTTTGTTGCTAGGAAACATGGTAAAGAAAGGGAACCTTGGGTTCAGAAACCCATGCCTTTTCCTCCAAAACCATCCAAGAAAAAGGATGATGAGGATTTTGAGTGCTTTGCTGAAATGATTAGGCCTATCCTTTTGCGTATGCGATTAACTGATGTGCTCAAAACAAATCCTTATGCTGAATATATGAAGGATATCATTACTAATAAAAGAAAGATACCGGAATCTGAAATTTCCACAATGCTTGCTAATTATACTTTTAAGGGTGGAATACCAAAGAAACTTGGATACCCCGGAGTACCTACTATACCTTGCTCCATTAAAAGAAATTATATTAAAACTGCTTTATGTGTTCTTGGAGCCGGTGTTATTGTTATGCCTCTCTCTTTATATCGTAGACTTGACTTGAATAAGCTGACACCTACCGAAATATCTTTGCAAATGGCTGATAAATCAACTGTTATACCTGTCGGTATTTGTGAGGATGTGCCTGTTGTGGTTGCAAACGTTACTATTTTAACGAACTTTGTTATTCTTGATATTCCCGAGGATGATAGTATATCTATTATTCTTGGAATACCTTTTCTTAATACTGCAGGGGCTGTTATTGATTGCAACAAAGGCAATGTCACTTTTCATGTTAATGTTAATGAGCATACAGTACACTTTCCAAGGAAACAACCTCAAGTTCATACTATCAACTCCATTGGAAAAATTCCATCGATTATAATTGGAGGTTTTGAATTCCCTCTTCCTACTGTCAAAAAGAAATATGATATACTTATTATAGGGGATGTGCATGTCCCCGTTGAGGTAACTTAGTGTTATTCGAAATTTCTCCGGTTTCATGATTATCGGAATGAGTTTGTTAACAAGACTTGATCAACCTTGTTAGTGGATTCTTTTTGATGATCATGAGATGGATGAAACTAGAAGCACAAACTTCTGTACCCTCTCTATATTTTCTGTTAATTAGTAGAAATAAAGTAAAAATAGTATTTTTCTGTCTGTTTCCTGACTTACCCGTGCAATATAATAATATCCCGAAAATAAAAGTCCTCAGAATGACATGCCAAGTTAATATGATTTTTTCGGGAATATTTGAGGATTTACTGTGCAAAAATTACCGCGGGAGGAGCTGCCACCTAGCCACGAGGGTGGTAGGCGCCCCCCCTCTAGGGCACGCCCCCTGCCTCGTGGGCCCATGGTGGCCCTCCTCCACTTATCCCTGCACCCATCCTCTTCTTCTTCCTCCCACAAACATGAAAAACCAACTCAAGCACAGGTTCTAGCCCTCCTTGCTGCCATTTTCGATCTCCTTGCTCAAAGCACCTCTCACAAAACTGCTTGGGGAGATTGTTCCTTGGTATGTGACTCCTCCATTGGTCCAATTAGTTTTTGTTCTAGTACTTTATTCTTTGCAAATTTGTGCTGCATAGGTGACCATGTTCTTGAGCTTGCATGTCAAATTTATATGGTTCTAAGTAGTTCTAATGCTTGATATAGGCTCTAGGCACTTGTAGGAGTAGTTGCTATAAGTTTTATTGAAGTTGGTTCACTTTTGTTTGAAGTTACTAAAAATTTCAGAATTTTTCAGAGAAAAACAATATGCTTTGGAAGATGTTCTAAGGTGGTTCCTCTAAGAAGCAAGGACCTAGGATTGCTATGTGCGATGCTAACGAGGATCCACCAAGAGACGCTCTAGTACGGCCTTGCGAATGGCCGTCGGAAAATTTTATGGACCATGCAGGAACTAAAAAAGAATTCAAAGCATATTTGCGCAATCCCGGTCTTGAGGATTTTGAGGCTAACAAATGCCCCTAGTATCATGATCTCACAAGTTCATTTGTGAGGAGGTTTGAGTATTCATCTTCGCGTAATTCTCCTTCAGTCATGTTTGATCTCTATGACAAATCTTATACCATGGACTTAGATGATTTCACTTCTGCTTGCAAACTTCCATCATGGGATAGTGTTAGGGATCCCCTTAAATCTGAATTTAGAAACTTTCTTGCTAGTATAACTATGGGGGAATCTAGAGATATAACGCAGGCTACCATAGGGAGCATTCACTTTCTTGCTATACATTATTTTGCTCTCTTCGTCGGTAGATGCATAAATGCTAAGGATGAAGCATGTCACATGTGTGTCCCTAATCTTAGCATTCTTAGGAGTGCTGTGTTAGGAGACCAATCTTATCATATGGGAGCCATTGTAGCTCGTAGGTTGCATCATAATAGACATAATGGAGATTTCTTTGGAGGAATTTATGCAACCCGCTTAGCTCATTTTCTTGAGATAGACATTCGTGAGGGTGATACGGAGTTGCCTCATGCATATTTAGAATATAACTCTATGGCTTCGCACCAGTTTGTCGAGAGGCATGAATCACCTCTCTTATATCGTTTAATTTTTGATAAACGACGTGTTTTCCGTATTACTCTCCCTGCTCCTGCCTTCTTTGATTCACAGACAAAAAGAAGATATGTTATTACCAGAGAGGAGGCAGAAGAGTACGAGAGGAGAGCAGAGGCAGCTCGACTCCACGCTGCAGCTCAGCAGGCGATAACCGCTGCACATCAGTATGATCCCAACTATTCTCCGTCGCAGTACGACCCCATCTACACCTATGGGTATCCGCCAGGCTATCCCTGGCAATAGACCAACTTAGGCCAAAAGCCTAAGCTTGGGGGAGTACGTATTTCTCACCGACATTACATTTATGCTCACACACACTCATTACTAGATGTCGGTGCTCATACTCTTTCACTGTAATATCCATGCTGGTTTGTTTTCTTTTTCCTGCTTTCTTCTTGTGTGTTTGTTAAACCTTAAGAAAAAACAAAAAAAATCAGTAGTAGTTTATTTTTCTGTTGTAGTAGTAATAATTAAAAAGAAAACCCAAAAATATTTCCCATTCTTATTTTGCTTGTTGGGAGCTTTCCCGTGTAAATAGTTTTATCTCTTTTCTTTCCTTTGGGGGTCAGTAGGAGAACACAACAATTAAATTGTTAAAGTGGCTCTTATATGCATTATTGTTGATTTAACCCAGAGCCCATATTGCCTTGTCTTCTCCTGTTTATGGAATGCTCGCAGATTCCATCTTAGTCCAATGCACGTACACTCTTATTATTATTCACGCCATTCGGTCGTGAAAGTGAAAGGCAATTATGATGATATATGATGGACTGACTGAGATGAGAAAAGCTGGTATGAACTCGACCTCTTTTGTTTTTGTAAATATGATGAGTCCCTCGTTCTTGATTCAGCTTATTATGAATAAACATGTTTGCAATGACAATTAGAGATCATAGTTTCTTGTGCCATGCTTGATTAGCTATGAGTTATAATGATTTACCTTGTGTGCCAACATGCTATTGCGATGATTATGATGTGGTATGATGGGGTGGTATCCTCCTTTGAATGATTTAAGTGACTTGACTTGGCACATGTTCACGCATGTAGTTGAAACAAATCAACATAGCCTTCACGATATTTATGTTCATGGTGGATTATATCCTACTCATGCTTGCATCCAATGTTTATTAATTTTAATGCATGTACATGGCTGTTGTCGCTCTCTAGTTGGTCGCTTCCCAGTCTTTTGCTAGCCTTCACTTGTACTAAGCGGGAATACTGCTTGTGCATCCAATCCCTTAAACCCCAAAGTTATTCCAGATGAGTCCACTATACCTTCGAATATGCGGTATCTACCTGCCGTTCCAAGTAAATTTGTATGTGCCAAACTCTAAACCTTCAAATAAACATTCTGTTTTGTATGCTCGAATAGCTCATGTATCAACCAAGGCTGTCATTATCTTCCGTGTTAGGCAGGTTATTCTCAAGAGGACTGGACTCCGCTCCGCACTCATGAGAAAATGGCTGGTCACCGGGATGCCCACTCCCATTCTTTATGCAAACTAAATCAAAATTAATTGCAAATAAAACTCCCCCTGGGACCTGATGTATGTTGGAGACACTCATTGTTTCGAGGAAGTCATGGATTGATGCTTGTTGGTGGTGGGGGAGTATAAACTTTACCATTCTGTTTGGGAACCGCCTATAATGTGTTTAGCATGGAAGATATCGCCATCTCTTAGTTGTTACGTTGACAATGGAAGTATACCGCTCAAAATGCAATTTATCTCTATTTCAAAACCGAGCTCTGGCACCTCTACAAATCCCTGCTTCCCTCTGCGAAGGGCCTATCCATTTAGTTTTATGTTGAGTCATCACCCTCTTATTAAAAAGCACTAGCTGGAGAGCACAACTGTCATTTGCATTCATCACTATTAATCTATGTTGGGTGTGACTATGATTGGATCTCTTTTACCATGAATTACAATGTCTAGTCAGTCCTTGGTCTTTAAAGGTGCTCTGCATTTATGTTTTGCGGTCTCAGAAAGAACTAGCGAGATACCATATTGTTATATCATATTATGATTGTTTTGAGAAAGTGTTGTCATCCAAGATTTATTAGTATGACTTGCTAGTTGATTATGCTATTGATACGAGTAATTATGAGACCTGAGAATTATTGCAAATGTGGTTAGTTATGATATATGCTGAAAACTTGAATGCTAGCTTGACATAGTTGCAGCAACAAGAGAAACAGAGTTTGTAAAAGTTTTTCTTTCTTTCTTTCAGTTTGTCAATTGAATTGCTTGAGGACAAGCAAGGGTTTAAGCTTGGGGGAGTTGATATGTCTCTGTCGTATCTACTTTTCAAACACTTTTGCCCTTGTTTTGGACTCTAACTTGTATGATTTGAATGGAACTAACCCGGACTGATGCTGTTTTCAGCAGAATTGCCATGGTGTTGTTTTATGTGAAGAAAAAAAATATTCTTGGAATGACCTAAAACTCCACGCAACATCTTAGAAAAAATAATAAAAAATCCTCGCCCAAGATGAAGACCAGGGGGCCCACACCCTGTCCACGAGGGTGGGGGGCGCCCCCCCC
>NC_041388.1:192354899-192458720 GCF_002162155.2 Triticum dicoccoides
CTAGGGCGCGCCCCCCTACCTTGTGGGCCCCCTGGATGCCGTCTGGCACCAACTCCAACTCTATATATTTGCTTTCGGAGAGAAAAAAAACAGAGAGAAGAAATCATCATGTTTTACGATACGGAGCCGCCGCCAAGCCCTAAAACCTCTCGGGAGGGCCGATCTGGAGTCCGTTCGGGACTCCGGAGAGGGGGATTTGTCGCCGTCGTCATCATCAACCATCCTCCATCACCAATTTCATGATGCTCACTGTCGTGCGTGAGTAATTCCATCGTAGGCTTCCTGGCCGGTGATGGGTTGGATGAGATTTATCATGTAATCGAGTTAGTTTTGTTAGGGTTTGATCCCTAGTATCCATTATGTTATGAGATTGATGTTGCTATGACTTTGCTATGCTTAATGCTTGTCACTA
Source organism: Triticum dicoccoides (assembly GCF_002162155.2). Classification (NCBI taxonomy): domain Eukaryota; kingdom Viridiplantae; phylum Streptophyta; class Magnoliopsida; order Poales; family Poaceae; genus Triticum; species Triticum dicoccoides. The sequence continues at coordinate 192,355,312 of NC_041388.1, forward strand.
GGGCCCGAGTGCCATGATTTCAGATCTGAACCTATTATGTTTTCATGATTATATGTGAGTTCTTGATCCTATCTTGCAAGTCTATAGTCACCTACTATGTGTTATGATCCGGCAACCTTGAAGTGACAATAATCGGGACCACTCCCATTGATGACCATAGTTTGAGGAGTTCATGTATTCACTATGTGCTAATGCTTTGTTCTGGTTCTCTATTAAAAGGAGGCCTTAATATCCCTTAGTTTCCAATAGGACCCCGCTGCCACGGCAGGGTAGGACAAAAGATGTCATGCAAGTTCTTTTCCATAAGCACGTATGACTATATACGGAATACATGCCTACATTACATTGATGAATTGGAGCTAGTTCTATGTCACCTTATGTTATGACTGTTACATGATGAACCGCATCCGACATAATTATCCATCACTGATCCGGTGCCTATGAGTTTTCCATATACTGGTTCTTGCTTATTTACTTTCCCACTGCTACTGTTACAATCACTACAAAATACCAAAAACATTACTTTTGCTGTCTTTACTTTTGTTGCCGCTACCACCACTATCATATTACTTTGCTACTAAACACTTTGCTGCAGATACTAAGTTTCCAGGTGTGGTTGAATTGACAACTCAGCTGCTAATACTTGAGAATATTCTTTCGCTCCCCTTGTGTCGAATCAAGAAATTTGGGTTGAATACTCTACCCTCGAAAGCTGTTGCGATCCCCTATACTTGTGGGTTATCACATGGGTTATCCAGAAGAAATATGTGGAGCTTTGTTGGACATACTAATCTATGCATCCACAACTTAGAGAGTTATAAGTTCTTTTGAGTTGTTTCTCTTTGGTAGTATTCCGACCTTAGTCCATCAGTTGATAGTCAAGAGTATGTGTGCATTCATTCATTGATGCCTGTTATTCTTGTGGTTCGTCAAGCCATCCTATTTCAGAATGTTTAGGAGAAACAAAATCCAGTACCTTATCCATTTCTAGGATTTGGTCAAATTAATCGTAGTCCTTAGATCAAAATGCCAATCCAGCTTTTGTTCTGTTCTACCTTGGAGTATTACCATCCTTATGTCAAGAATGTCATGGGAATTGCACCACCTCTTATGAAATCCTGATATAGTAATACTTCTCGCCATCATAGTTCATTCTTTAGTCTCCATGTTATTGTAACTGGAATACCGACAAGTGAATTGTGATGTGTGAAATCAATACTCCTAGCAACTCTGTTTATTAGTAGTTAATGGACAACACTCTCGTTCTTAGCGTGCTGGTTATTTAATCATCATCCTAAGATTGATTGTGCTACCTAGTCCATATTTTTTGGTGCACTCTTCGATCAAAGAGTTAGGATTGTGTCAATCCCTCGCTCCCTTGATCATATCATCTTGCCTGAAAAGTAAGATTGTTCTCGATCTTAGGAGCATATCGATGGTTCCTAATTTTCCGATTATCTTCTCGGAAGTATCGCCATGTTGTTTTCTGACTGTTATGTTCAGCTCATGATCAAGTTGGTTTCTTGTAACCACCCCTTCTCCAAGAATCTGTGTTGGATATCCCTGAGCTAGTTGGTTAAGCTGAACAACAACTTGGAGAGTTGTAAGATAAAAGCTTTGCCTAAGCTAGTTCATTTCAAAGGGATATCTTTTGTTTGTGTGTGTGTGTGTTGAAGAAACATGATATCTTCATTGATTAGTCCTCGTGATCAATTGTTGGATCTATTGTCTTTTCAAAACCTTGATTTGAGTATGGGTTATCATGAAATCAAATCGGAACCAACGATGTTCGTAATGTTGTCTTACTCGTGGTTGTTCCTCGAGCATGCACCATTATATCTTTTGGTCTGACCAATGATATCGCCTTGTTCACATAATTATGGAATTCCATTTATACGGAAATCCCTATGACATGTTGTTGAGCCCATCAGCAACATTTTATCTCCTCCATGATTCATGTTGAACATTAAGCTAGTGTTGGAAACTTGTGTAAGAATTTTCTTCATGTACCTATCATGAAGGATATGTTGGATGAAAGAAGTGACTTCCTCTAATTCATGTGCATCTGATGCAAGTTGCCGCCGTGAGTTCAAGAAAATTTGTTTTTGCTTCCTTGGAATCATCCCAAATTAGTCACGCATGTGCGAAGTGCTCTATAGTTTGATAGGTTGGCCGCCTCCATTCAATATGTGTTTCCTAGCACACCAAGCCACTGATTGATTTGTTCTAGGAGAAGAAGTTCCTTCTTAAGAGCAAGACTTATGCAAGGACTTCGTTATCCTCGATGATGGTTCCCCACCTGAACTCGGTAGTGTTTGACTTCTACATGGTCATGCTTGTCTTGGACAACGTGTCCACATGTATGTAGCGGAAGTAGCTCATGTTTTGGAGCTTGCTATCATAGCTCATCTCCCGAGAATCTCACAACTTCATCTCTTTGGGTTGTGTTGCAAACTTTCTTTTCCAGACATGTTGTCTGAAATATCCCATTCCAACCAGATCTGAATCTCAGGTAGATATGATGGTTGGAGCTATTCGAAGATCTATGATGTAGGCCCTGACAAGGTTGGTGTTCTAGCCGACACACCTAGCCAGAAGATCTATCATTGTAGTATCTTGATTGAGCAATTTTACTATCTTCTCCATGATAATCTCGTGCAACTTATTCTAGAAGTTGTTCTTTAGGGATTCTGTTGCTCTTAGTTTCTTCGAATATTCTATAACCATTCAAACAGTGGAATCACTCTCGACTGTTGAACTGTTCCCTAGTTACTAGAATCATTCCTAGCATTTGCATTTTGTTCCCAGCTTGCACCGCCATTGTGCCAATTTCCCATGGGCTGCTCTCTCGGTAATTGTTGTTCAGGATCATCTTCAAAAGTGGTCCTACCATGCGTCCCATCCATTTCCGGTGATAAGAAAAAATCATCCATTGCGTTGTCTTCAACAAGGTAGTCCACATCATCAATTCTAGTATGAGTATGCCATTTCTTCAAGCTCCTTCACACAATCGTTTGTGATTGCCTTAGGCTGGTAGAAAGAGTTTCAGTGATCTTTGTATCAAAAGTAATTCTTTTTGCCACTTAAGGGAATAATTCTACGAGTCACCTCTTCCAAGGTGCCTCGTAGGGAATCATGGCAATCACCACCTCACTACTTTGAAATATATACACCATCTTATTCAAGTGTGGAGTTGTTGCCTACCAAGTGAACCTTCGTCATCTACTCTCTTCCATCCCTCTGGATGTATGTTTTGTGTCTCAGTTCGACAGATGTTTCAATGTCTCACTCCATGAGTTGATCTTGAGTTACTCGATCTTAAAGAAGACCGATTACCATAGAGTTCCTTTCTATCATCGTCGTGTTGGATGAAGATCTCGAAAGCAACTCAAACTTAGTTTGAAGCAATGAATCAACATCTTCGAGAAGGGCGGTTGGATCATGAAGTTTGTGATAGTTTGTGTGACGCCCGAATACTTAAGCTACATTGAACCTCTGCTAATGATGCCACGTCACCATGGTTACTGTTGTTAATCTCGCGTTAGTTCAAGACGATTCGAATTCAAATTTGGATTATTAACAAACATCAAAACTTTTCAGACTTCAAAACTAAAATGTTCGGTATGTGGCATAATTACATATACTAAATTTGGTACAACTTTTGAGTTTTTCTAAAACTAAAATATATTGGGAATAATAGAAAATGGTAAAGGAAAAATAAATAAAAGGAAAAAGGAAAAACAATAAACAAAAAAAGAGCAACGCCCCTCCCCCTCACCCTTGGCCGAACGGCCCAACTGGCCATCCAGGCCACCAGGAGGCCCAACCCCATCCCACCTTATCCCCACTACCCCGAAACCCTAACCCCCTGTGCACCCCCCGCACGATGCCCACCCACTCCCTCGTCCCTCTCACCACCCCGATCTGGATCGAGGCAGAACCCCGACCGTGCCCCGACGATGTCGCCATTGCCGCCCGTAGATCCCGCACCCCGCCTCCGAGCTAACCTAACCATGTGAGTAAATCGTCTATTTAAAGAGAAGGGGATCCTCAGATCCAGATCACACCATTCTCCCATAGCGAGTATCCATCAGAGCATGCCCGAAAAAAGTACGCCCCATCATGGTCGGCCATCGCAGCTCCTCCTCTCGCTCCCGTGGCCCTAAGCCAAGCGATTGGAAGAAGTGTTCCGTCCCCCACGGCCAATTAGTAGAGGTACAGACCCAGGGGTTTCTCCCTCCAGCGTATATGGTCCCCGTTCGAGCCGGACTTGTCATCTACAACGACGGGGAGCAAGCGGAGAGCTTTCCCAACCCATCCATGGGGGGAGCGATTATGCCTTGTCCCTTACTTATTAAGGGGGCTTGGATTTCCAATCCATCTGTTCCTCCACGGGCTCCTGGAGTTCTACGGCCTCGAGCTGCATAACTTTACTCCCGCCTCCATATTACACATCCTCGGCTATGTCGCATTTTGCGAGTTGTTTTTGGGCTGCGAAGCTTATTTCGAGCTATGGAAAAGCCTATTCTGCCTCGTACCCCGTACACAGAAGGATTCAATATATCAAGTGGACGGAGCCGAAATATGGCGCATCGCCGGGACCGGATACCTGTCCGATACCCCGAAGAAGACATCCGAAGACTGGCCTTCGAAGTGGTTTTATATGGAGAACGTCCCCCTTCTGGACCCTATTCAGATGGGCCTTCCTGAGTTCAATAACGTCCCTTTGAAGAAACCCCGCAGCTGGCATCCTCGGAGTCCCCAAGAGGAAGATAACAAAGATGTCCTTTACCTAATGGGCAGGATAGAAACGCTGGCCAAATCAGGACTGACAATAATCGAGGTTATGTCAATATGTATAATGCGGGGGTTGCAGCCACTTCAGTATCGGGGGAATACCATGTGGCACTTCAATGGAGAAGATGATGCCACCCGTTGCGGCCGTAAAGGTCCGGATTCCGCCGGTGCTCTAGTGGAAGTACTGTCCAATTTATACAGAGGAGAGGAAGAGGAGTTCATCCATATTAAGCCACAGGATGGATTCTCCATGTACAACTCCCCAAGCTGGGCGAGCTGCTACCTTTTACTCCAGATCTTCCCGCATTCTTCATTATAAGTATTTACCTTGCTATTTCATAGCAGGAACTGCGAAAAGCTGTGAGGGAGGTCCATAGCCTGTCTCCACAGCCAGAGGACCCTGATCGGGCCCTTGACCCCAGACTCGAAGAAGATCTAGACATATTCGTGGAACTCATCAACATGACGTTCTATCAGTTGAGCTACGACGGTGCCTTGGTGGCAATCATAGCCGATTATCAGGGCTTGCTCCCTACATCGCATGTAAGTAAAACCGGAGTCCCAACTTCCGAGAAGGATCCCTTTTTTGCACTTCATCCATCACACACATATGGTGTCCTACAGGGAAGGCCCTCGGGACGCCACGCCGAACCCGCGGTGACTCACCAGCAAGGGGCACCAAAACCGGATAGGCTTAAAAGGAAGGTGGTCAGGACTGAGACATCGTTGCGGAGATATGAAAAAACCCTGCTCCATGGTTTGTTATCTTTAAAATATAATAACGTCCATGGTTCTTGGCAGAAAAAATGCTCGTTGGATCGTGCCCGGAGAGCATGTCGGCCATGCCTCCACCAGCCGGACTCTAGAGCCGGACTTAGGGGCAGATTCTGACGTGGGGACAACACTGGATGTTCCTCCTATAGAGGATTCAGATAGGTTGTCCTCTACGAATTCCGAAGTGGAGAGTGCCATGAATCACAGGCGTCGCCGGGCCGTACTCCGCGACCTTGGTTTCTCCGAAGAGGCGTTTGATGCCTTCAACTCAGGAGACACGTACATCCGAGCTGCTCAAAATGGTCTTGCCAGAGCCACGAACCAGTATGTAAAGGATATACGGGTAAGAAAATCTGATAATTATATATATCAGTAGCCCCTGAGACATGAAACAGTTGACACAACTGATTTAAGGATCATTATATGTGTAGGCTCTTACGGAGAAGAATACCCAATTGTCTCAAGAGCTGGAGGAGTGCAAAGCCCAGTTGCGGGCCGCAGTTGCCACAATGAAGGAGTCCGCGAAGGCCCCATCTGGTAACACTTGTTTCTATCGAAAAGAAGGATATGTACCGATTAGTATTCCGCATGTACGCAAATCTAATAATAGATTCTACAGATGACCCCGGAGTGAATCCGGAGGTCGTGTGAGGGGATGAACAACATGCTCAATGACAGCTAGAGGCTGGTGAGCGCGTGCTTACGTGGGTTAGGCAGGAGAAAAATGATCTCCAAGATGCCAATACCCAGCTGGGCGTTGAACTGAAAGACGTTCGGGCCCAGCTAGCTGACTCCGTAAAGGAGAATAACAGGCTTCGACGCGGCATTTTTAGTAAGTGCTTGAATGAACTTTTATAGAGTTCGGCGAAGAAACCGGCTAACAGAGTTATATCTGTAGTTATGCTGACGGGTCATCCCGCAGAGGAGATGCCCGGGTATGCGGGTGATCTTCTGCCAGAGCTCTCACAATTGCACGAACAAGTTCGGCAGGTAATGTAGGGCATTGCCCAAGCCTTGTGGCCATCTGCCTCCCTTCCAGGAGGCGTGGGGGAGCTTGTAGAGATGCTCATGGGAGCGCGGCGCCGCTTCCCATTATGGAAGATATCAGCCTGCGGACAAGGTGCAAGGGAAGCCTGGGCCATGGTGAATACGCGATATACAAAGGCTGACCCAAACCATATGGCCGAGGTCGGACCTGTGGGGTCTGATGGGAAAGAGATCCCCGTCAGTTTGGTGTATGACCAAGTGAAATTAGCCGCAAAGTATTCCCAACAGGATTGTAGGCTAGACAGCCTGTTGGATGGTATAGAAGAAGAATTTAGTCAATGTAAGTGACTGTGTACTTCAAGTGACATATATTGTCCCTAGCCGGATTGTAAATCATTTGTCATGGCGGACCTTTTCGCTTCAACCTCCGGACCCGACAATCCGGAGTGTATCAGAATACCTGCTCAGTTATGTAAAAACTGGGGTACGCGTGGAAACCAGGTGTAGGGGTCATAAGTGCTTGAACAGACAAGTACCCAACTAGCTATGTTATATTACATGGATAGTAAGAAACATCTTCCAGGGAGAATAGTTCCGGTAAGGGTTCCTTTCCCTAGGTACACATGCATTAATGTGCATGTCTGAACTGCGAGAAGAGACGCGGGATATAAACATCTGGGGGCATGTATTACAATAAATAAAAGTCATATTTTGTTCACTGACCGAATATTCCCTTAAGAACGCTAGCTTTCGGCTTCACCCAGTCTGAGGTACACATCCGGCTGACCCGACAGTAACAATCATAGAAGTGCTCCCCTTATGCCCTAGCCGAATTAACGGGAACGTAGGGCATAAACACAAGAGCGAGGCAACCCAGCTTGGCCAAAACTTAAGTCATATCGATGCATATAATGGCGAAGAAAAGGTACATGTGGAAAAGTAACACATGTGCGGGGGGCATAGAGCCCGGAACATAGTTATATTAAGCTTCTGTATAAGAAGCCCCCAGGTATAATGAGCACGCCTAGTGCTTCAAGATTGAGTAGTCAAGAGACATTAGCCTTTTAAGGCCATGAAGAAAAAGGGAAGAAAGAAAGAAAGAAAGAAAGAAAACACAGATATTGGATATATAAAAAATTGACGGAGGTAAGGAAACGAACACATAGTCCGCCACTAGGCGTAGAACCTTCGGAGTTTGGCTGCGTTCCACGGGTTTGGCTCGAGTCGATTGTCCGATGCATCCCGCAGACGGTACGCTCCACTAGGCAGAACTTTGTCAATAACGAAGGGACCTTCCCATTTGGGCTTGAGCTTGTCCTTTTTCTTCTCCGGTAGGCATAGAACGATTTCGCCAACGTTATAAGTTTTGGCTCGTACTTCTCTGCTTTGATACCGCCGAGCCTGTTGCTAATAGAATGCGGAGCGGGCTTTTCCCACGTCACGCTCCTCCAGGGCGTCCAAACTGTCCTGCCGATCAAGCTCGGCTTCTTTCTCTTTGTACATGCAAGCTGAAGGTGAATCATGAATTATGTCGCAGGGCAGTACCGCCTCTGCGCCGTACACCATAAAGAACGTTGTGTATCCGGTAGTGCGATTTGGCGTGGTCCGCAGCCCCCGTAGTACGGAGTCAAGCTCCTCCACCCAGTGCGTATTTGATTCCTTCAAGGATTGCACTAATTTGGGTTTAATGCTGCTCATGATAAGACCATTTGCTCGCTCGACTTGACTGTTAGTTTGCGGGTGATAGACAGAGGCATAATCGAGCTTAATGCCCATTTTGCTGCACCAAGTTTTTACATTGTCGGTTGTAAAGTTCGAGCCGTTATTGGTGATGATGTTGTGGGGGACGCCGTAACGGTGAACGACCCCGGATATGAAGTCTATTACGGGTCCGGACTCGGCCATTTTAACTGGTTTGGCTTCTGTCCATTTGGTGAATTTATCCACCATGACAGATAGGTATTTTTTCTTATGGCTTCCCCCTTTAAGGGGCCGACCATGTCAAGCCCCCAGACCGCAAAGGTCCAAGTAATGGGGATTATTTGGAGAGCGGTAGGTGGCATATGGCTTTGGTTTGCAAAAAGCTGGCAAAAAAGACGCAACATTGAACAAGGTCCTGTGCGACTGCTCGGGCCGTCGGCCAGTAAAAACATGTACGGAAGGCCTTGCTTACAAGGGCCTGAGTTGCGGTGTGGTGGCCGCCAAGTCCAGCATGAATTTCTGCCAAAAGTTGTCGTCCTTCCTCTTAGGAGATGCACCTTTGAAGTACTCAAGTACCACTTTTCTTATAAAGCTCTCCCTCGTGGACCTTGTACACTTTAGACCGCCGCACAATGCAACGTGCCTTGTTTGGGTCATCAGGGAGTTCTTGCCTAGTTAGGTAAGCGAAGAAGGGTTTTGTCCACGGGGCGATGACGGCCATAATCATGTGGGTCGAAGGCGTTGTTTCGGTGGCAGAGCCTCTTATTACGTCAGAGTGTTCGGTATCTGGCGTCGTGGTCGGGTCCGGACTGTTGTTGCCGGTCTCTCCTTCCCATACCACGGATGGGTTAAACAACCTTTCCAAGAAGATGTTAGGTGGGTCAGGGTCGCGCTTAGCGCCGATGCGGGCGAGGATATCTGTCGCTTGATTGTTTTCCCGGACCACATGGTGGAATTCAAGCCCCTCGAACCGAGCTGACATTTTGAGGACGGCGTTGCGGTTTGCCGCCATTTTTGGGTCCTTGGCGTCAAAGTCTCCATTTATTTGAGATATTGCAAGGTTTGAATCCCCGCGCACCTCTAGGCATTGAATGCCCATGGAGACTGCCATCCGGAGACCATGCAACAGGGCCTCATATTCTGGTGCATTGTTGGTGTTTGTGTGTAATATTTGGAGTATGTATTGGACTGCATCTCCGGTGGGGGATGTCAGGACGACCCCTGCCCCCAGACCAACCAGCATCTTAGAGCCGTCGAAGTGCATGATCCAATTGGAGTACGTGCCGTACTCTTTAGGGAGTTCGGCTTCCGTCCATTCGGCGACGAAATCAGCCAGTACTTGCGACTTAATGGCTCGTCGTGGTTTGTATGTTATGTCGAACGGGAGGAGCTCGATATCTCATTTAGCAATTTGGCCCATGGCATCGCGGTTATTTATTATGTCGTTGAGTGGTACTGCGGAGGCCACCGTAATTGAACACTCTTGAAAGTAGTGTCGTAGTTTTCGGGATTCCATGAAGACTGCGTATGCTATCTTTTGATAATGTGGATACCGTGATTTGCATGGAGTGAGGACAGTGGATACATAGTATACCGGCTTTTGAAGCGGGAACTTATGTCCGTCTATCTCTCGTTCGACGACGAGCACTGCGCTTACAACTTGGTGTGTTGCAGCTATATATAACAGCATTGGTTCACTGACATTTGGCACAGCCAAGATTGGGTTGGTGGCCAATACGGCTTTTATTTCTTCCAATCCAGCCGTGGCCGCATTGGCCGACTTGAAGTGTTTGGTGCATCGAAGAAGACGATAAATAGGTAGTGCCTTTTCTCCCAATCGGGAGATAAAGTGGCTTAAAGTGACCATGCATCCAATTAACTTATGGATTTGCTTGAGGTCTGTTGGGATAGCCAACTGTGACAAATCTCGGATTTTAGCCAGATTTGCTTCAATTCCTCTATTGAAGACGACGAAGCCCAAGAGCTTTCTGGCGGGCACACCAAAAACACATTTTTCCGGATTGATCTTAATGTCATATGTTCGGAGATTGTCGAACGCGAGCCTCAAGTCGTCTATTAAGGATTCGACGTGTCTTGTTTTAATGACCACATCGTCTACGTATGCCTCCACTATTTTTCTGATTTGTGTTTCCAGGCATGTCTGAATCATGCGTTGATAGGTTGTACCGATGTTTTTGAGCCCGAAAGGCATGGTGTTAAAACAGAAGGGGCCGTATGGAGTGATAAATGCCGTTGCGGCTTGATCGGACTCCGCCATCTTAATTTGATAGTATCCAGAGTATGCGTTGAGGAAACACAATGAGTCGTGTCCTGCGGTAGGGTCGATAATTTGATCAATGCAGGGGAGGGGGAAGGTATCCTTGGGGAAAGCCTTGTTAAGGTCCTTGAAATCGACACATAGGCGTCAGGATTTGTCCTTCTTTGGTACCATCATCAGGTTTGCTAGCCAGTCCGGATGTTTTATTTCTCTAATGAATCCATCCTCGGGTAACTTGGCTAGCTCTTCTCCCATGGCTTGTCGCTTGGGCTCAAAGAAACGCCAAAGAGTCTGCTTGACCGGCTTGAACCCCTTTAGAATGTTAAGGCTATGCTCGGCCAGCCTGCATGGGATTCCTGGCATGTCCGAAGGATGCCAGGCGAAGATGTCCCAATTCTCGCGCAAGAACTCCTGCAGTGCAGCGTCTGTTGTGGGGTTCAGCTGTGCCCCGATGGATGCTATTTTTGTAGGGTCCGTTGGGTGGACTTGGAATTTGACTATTTCGTCCGCTGGTTTAAAAGAGGTGGACTTGGGTCTTTTGTCGAGTATCACGTCGTCCCTATCCACTATGGAGCGCCACGCAGTTAGTTCTTCGGCCGCCAGGGCTTCGGATAATGCCTCGAGGGCTAGTGCGGCGGTTTTATTTTCGGTGCGGAGTGCTATGTCCGGATCACTAGCCAGAGTGATTATTCCATTGGGCCCGGGCATTTTGAGCTTCATGTACCCGTAATGGGGTATAGCTTGGAAGATCGCGAATGCCTCCCACCCTATACTAAACGGGGCCACTTGGAATGTGATTTATTCAGACCTATAGTTCTTCGGCGTGCCGAATACCACATCTAGTGTGATTTTTCCCGCACATCGTGCCTCCCGACTAGGGATGATTCCTCTGAAGGTCGTGCTGCTTTGCTCAATGCGGCTCTTGTCTATTTCCATCTTGCTAAGAGTTTCCTCGTAGATGAGGTTTAATCTGTTGCAACCGTCCATGAGCACTTGAGTAAGCCGGAAGCCGTCCACAATTGGACTAAGGACCAAAGTGGCTGGTGCTCGGGCTGTTCAGAACTGAGGTTTGTCACTGGCATTGAAGGTTATGGTTGTGTCGTTCCATGGATTTATTGCTGCAATGTGGCAGACTTTGGCAAGGCTGCGGACCGTTCGCTTGCGCCTATTATTTGAGGCGAAGGTCTCGAAGACTATCAATACTGTATTGTTATTTTCCACGAGATGGTGCTCTGTTGTATTGTTGATGAGGATATCCTTGCCGCTCTTGGCCACCTGCCAGAGTATCCAACATGCTCTAAGGCTGTGTGTTGGCATGGTATCCGTTGTACTGTGAATTTTGCATGGCCCATTGAGCCATCCCTCCAATACAATTATATGCCCTGTAGTGGGCTTTTGTTTCTTTGTAATTGGATCGGGTGACTTATGAGAGTACACCCTTTTAGTTCGGACGGGGGGTTTACTGAGAGCCGGAGGGTCCCATAATTTTGTTTGGGTTTTCCAGACGCTTTCCATGGCACAGTACTTCCGTACTATGGCCGCTAAGTCAGCAAAGTGTGCTATGTCACGGCGACTTATGGCGTTGAGGATTCCCTTGTCCGTGCAATTTTTGCAAAATAATGAAATTGCGTTTTCCTTGCGACAGTCCTTGACCTTGCTCATTACAAGGAGGAATCTATCCCAATAGTGATGTACTATCTCTTGGGGCTCTTGTCTAATGTCGGAAAGATCACTTGAGTCTGGGTGGGTGGGTAGATTTAGGTCCGAACCCTGACCCGATCTGAGGCCCAGGGGTGGAGGAGTTTCCGAGCTTAACAGTTCGGGCTCCGGGATGTTGCCCAATAGTCCTGGCCTGCTGTCTAATTCTAGGTTCTAAGCTTGGGCCATGTCCTCCCGTGGACGGGTATCCGGCTCGGAGAGCTCTGAAATCTGGACATAGTTTGTCCTCAAAATAGAGGAAGAATCGCTACATTGCTCCTCCACCACCGCTATCTGATGGGTGACCGGCGGAGAGTTAATCTCCCTTTGGTCGGGTTTAAGCCCGATCCGATCGTAGTCCATAGCAACTCCCAGGGCGACGATGCAATCCAAGAGCTCATTCAAGGAAGAGATCCCTATTGGATCCATCTGCTCGGCAAATACCGAGCCGACGTGGAGGCTGTTTTTGATGACCAGGGAAGTCATTGTCGGCGCGAAGGCCGAACGGGCGGTTATGACGAAGCCGCCTAGTCGGAGGGTTTGGCCTACAGCCAGGCCTCCCCCCGAGGTGATGTTGTCCTTGACAATAAGACGAGCCATCCAGCCTTATCGTGAAGGCAAAGTGGAACTCTCAATGAAAGCACCAATGTAGGTGTCAAAACCGGCGGAACTCGGGTAGGGGGTCCCGAACTATGCGTCTAAGGCGGATGGTCACAGGAGGCGGCGGACACAATGTTTACCTAGGTTCTGGCCCTCTTGATGGAGGTAATACCCTACTTCCTACTTGATTGATCTTGATGATATGAGTATTACAAGATTTGATCTACCACGAGATCATAGAGGCTAAACCCTAGAAGCTAGCCTATGATTATGATTGTTGTTGTCCTACGGACTAAATACTCCGGTTTATATAGGCACCCGAGGGGCTATGGTTACACAGAGTCGGTTACAAAGGGAGGAGATCTACATATCCGAATTGCCAAGCTTGCCTTCCACGCAAAGGAGAGTCCAACCCGGACAAGGGACGAAGTCTTCAATCGTGTATCTTCGTAATCCAACAGTCCGGCCGAAGGATATAGTCCGGCTGTCCGAGGACCCCCTAATCCAGGACTCCCTCAAAGAGCTCAATGTATTGCTTGCCAACTGTCCTACTCCATTCATACCAGTGCCGGTGCATAATTCCAAAACTCATTCCTTCTTTTTGTCCTAAAAAAATAAACCAGCCAATTGGATTCCCACGCAACCCCGGGAATTTGGAGCGACTGGGTACAAATAATTGTGGTTGATTATATCAGCAGTTAGATAATACGTCAACCCCTGCTTCAATTGTCATTTCCTCTTCTCTGCATACCACGCTTATGTGTCAACCAACTTCATCGTCCCCGGTAGGCTACGCTACACACACTTTGCAGCCATGTCGAGCGACAGCGAGGACGAAAATTTGGCCAGCAGTCTGGCGCCTGATGATAGGTCAACATTGGAATCATCGTGCTCGTCTTCCATTAGTTTGGTGTCGAGCCCAGACCTTGATTATATCTGGATCATGGAAGGGACACTGCCTCTAGCGTCGTTAGACGACAACCAGATGGACGAGGAGCCGTCGGAGGACGGAGAAGAGGACGACGATGATGATGAGGAGGAATGGTCGAACAAGGAGGACGACAATGACAGCAACGATGATGTCTATGGCGGTGGTGATGAAAAGCCAACCATCAGTGGCAAGAAGCGTCCTCGCCAAGACAATGTCGCGGGGCTATCCAACAACAACAACAAGATGAACTAAATTAAGCAGACTGTACATATCTCTATTTCCATTTCCTCATATTAATTTGTTATCTCTGTTTATCCTGTCAATCTCATCGTAGATGATTAGTAATACGTATTCGACAGAGATCTTCTACATTATCGCTCATAGTGTTTTGTTGAACTGTGTGCCCTGACGAGCACACAATTCAGAAAAAAAGACCGTATGGGCTGTCTATAATGATCGCACACAATTCTGATTACCGACATGTTTGTCGGGTATCACACACATCTTGTTACGCCGAATCGTTTGTGTTCACCTCGATCATCGCAAACAGTTCATCGGAGCGAACTGTATGTCGTATATCACACACACTTTGATATGGCCGCCCGTTTCTGTTGTTCTTTCTAATCGCAAACACTTAGTATGGATCAATCGTATGCCCAGCATCACACACACAACTAAAATCTGAACCGTGTTTGATGTGCCCGCCATCGCAAACGGTTTGTACCTTTTTAACGGTTATTTTACACTACCATTTGCGATTATTGCATCGCACACTGTTTCATCGAAGGGTCTCTGATCATAGTGTCGCGTTAGCAGCATCCAGCAGTAGTGGGGCTGGCTGATATTTTTCCATGCTAGATGTGTTATTCTCAAGATGAGGGTTTATTCACTTGTCATTGCACGAGAGTACGGCAAAGGTATTAGGGATGCCCAGTTCCAAAATGAAAAATGAATTTACTTTATGTTGTCAAATAATAAATACCTTGGAAAGTGTTGGTATGGACGGCACCCGTAGATTCGGTTAGCCATAGAATGTGAAAGTATGGTGGAAAAAGGAATAAACTTTATTTTCTGTTTGGGAACCGCCCATGATATATCTAGCATGGAAAGTATTGGGAACTAAGTTGACAGAAAAGGCATGCCACCCAAAATGTTTTATCTCTATCTTTTTCGTTTTGAGCTTTGGCACCTCTACAAATCCTACTTCCCTCTACGAAGGGCCTTTCTATTTACTTTATGAAATTTTTATTTTGAGTCTCCATCTTCTCTTATAAAGCACCAACTAAGGGGCATTATGATCGTACTTCATCATTGGGTATAGCTAATATGTGAGTGTGTTTCATGAATGGATCAATGATTGAGCATAATGGGCTAGGGATAACTTGCTTTAGTGTTGATATTTTGAAAGACATGGTTGCTTGTTGATATGCTTGAGTATTGAAATCTTCATGTCAAAACTAGACTATTGCTTTGAATCATATAGAAGTCCAAATGTCCATGCTACAAAGAAAAGAATATGTGATGAACATGTTAGGCAGCATTCCACATAAAAAAATTCTGTTTTTATCATTTATCTACTCGAGCACGAGTAGGAATTAAGCTTGGGGATGCTGACAAGTCTCCAACGTATCTATAATTTTTGATTGTTCCATGCTGTTACGTTATCATTCTTGGATGTTTTACAATCATTTTATAGCAACTTTATATCATTTTTTGGGACTAACCTATTGACGTATTGCCTAATGCGAGTTGTTGTTTTTTGCTTGTTTTTTACTTCGCAGAAAATCAATACCAAATGGAATCCAAATGCAGCGAAACTTTTTGGAGATTTTTTGTGGAGCAGAAGACACAAGTTGGGCCAAGGAAGTACCAGAGGGGGGCTCCGAGGGTAGAAAAGCCCACCAGGGCGCGCCTGGGCAAGGAAGTACCAGACGGGTGCTCCGAGGGGAGCACAACCCACCTGGGCGCACCTTGGTCGCCTCCCGCACCACCTCTTTGCTCTATAAATACCCCAATATTCCATAAACCCTAGGGGAGTCAAAGAAACACAATTCAAGCCACCTCAAGTTCGAGAAACCACAGATCCAATCTAGACATCATCACGTAGGGGTTCATCATCCTCACTGGTGCCTCTCCGCTGATGCATGAGTAGTTCATTGTAGACCTACGGGTCCGTAGTTAGTAGCTATATGGCTTCCTCTCTCTCTTTTGATTCTCAATACAATGGTCTCTTGGAGATCTATTTAATGTAACTCTTTTTACGGTGTGTTTGTTGGGATCCGATGAACTTTGAGTTTATGATCAGATCTATTTTATCCATGAATGTTATTTGAGTTTTGATCTCTTATATGCATGATTGCTTATAGCCTCGTATTTATTCTTTGAATCTTTGGCTTAGTTAGGCCGACTAGATCGATTTTTCTTGCCGTGGGAAGAGGTGCTTTGTGATGGGTTTGATCTTACGGTGCTCAATCCCAGTGACAAAAGGGGAAATGACACGTATGTATCGTCGCTATTAAGGATAACAAGATGGGGTCTATTCCTACATGAATAGATCTTGTCTACATCATGTCATCGTTCTTATTGCATTACTCCACTTCTCCATGAACCTAATACACTAGATGCATGCTGGATAGCGGTCGATCTGTGGAGTAATACTAGTAGATGCAGGCAGGAGTCGGTCTACTAATCTTGGACAGGATGCCTATATAATGATCATTGCCTGGATATCGTCATTATTATTTGAAGTTCTATGAATTGCCCAATAGTAATTTGTTTACCCACCGTATGCTATCTTTCTCGAGAGAAGCCACTAGTGAAATATATGCCCCCCGTGGTCTATTCTTTATCATATTTGCCTTCCAGATGTATTTTTATTTGCTTTTATTTTCAGATCTATTAATCGAAAAACCCAAAAATTCCTTGCTGCAATTTTTTGTTATTTATTTTATCACATGTTCGCGTGAGATCTATTTATCCAATCTACTATAATTTTATCTATATTTTTACCCGGGAGGGATTTACAACCCCTCTTTTACGTCGGGTTGCAAGTATTTGTTCTTTGTGTGCAGGTACCGTTTACATAGTGTTACGTGGTTCTCCTACTGGTTCGATAACCTGGGTCTCATCACTAAGGGAAATAAATATCATAGGTGTGTTGCATCATCCCTTCCTCTTTGGGTAAATACCAACGTAGTTCAACCCGCATCAGACTACATGGTGGGTTGTCTCATTGAGGCCGTCCTTAAGGACTGAGTTGTGTGTATGTTATCCAAGAACAACTACTACCGCACATTGGGCTCTCAATTATGACCCTGCTCGACTTTATTAATCACCCTGGTCTCTGTCCAGGACTTACAACTTGTTTCTGGTGTTTATAGGATGTGTCGGGGGCCATGCTTAGAGCTGACCGGAGGGGTAGGCTTTGATGCGGCAGGCACCGTCGTCGGGTGTACCAAGCATAGTACCATCCGATGAAGTGGACTTGGGAACTCTATACACATCGTTTGAGGTCGTAAGGAAAACTTCGACCGGACAGCGCTGGTCGGTTCCGTTGGGGAATGTACTAATTCAAAAAATTCCTACGATCACACCAGATCTACCTAGGAGAAGCATAACAACGAGATGGGAGAGTGTGTCTAGGTACCCTCGTAATCCTAAAGTGGAAGCATTATGTAACGCAGTTGATGTAGTCGAACGTCTCCACGATCCAACCGATCCAAGTACTAAACATACGACACCTTCGTGTTCAGTACACATTCAGCATGATGATGTCCCTCGAGCTCTTGATCCAATAGAGGGTCGAGGGAGAGTATCGTCAGCACGACGGTGAGACGATGGTGTTGGTGATGTGATCCGCGCAGGGCTTCGCCTAAGCACTACAAGAATATGACCGAGGTGGTAAACTCTGGAGGGGGCACCACACACGGCTAAGGAACAATTGATGTGCGTTTGGGGTGCCCCTGCCCCCGTATATAAAGGATGAGGGGAGGAGGTGGCCGGCCTAGGGGGCGCGCCAAAGGGGGGAGTCCAACTAGGACTCCCAATCCTAGTTTGGCTCCCTTTCCATTTTCCTGAAGGGGGGACGAGGGAAGGGAGAGGAAGAGGAGAAGGAAAGGGGGCGCGCCCCCCTCACTAATCCAATTCGTACTCCCTATAGGGAGGGGGCCCAAGTACCCCTTGTG
Source organism: Triticum dicoccoides (assembly GCF_002162155.2). Classification (NCBI taxonomy): domain Eukaryota; kingdom Viridiplantae; phylum Streptophyta; class Magnoliopsida; order Poales; family Poaceae; genus Triticum; species Triticum dicoccoides. The sequence continues at coordinate 192,373,262 of NC_041388.1, forward strand.
GGCTGCCTCCCCTCTCCCCTATGGCCCATGTAGGCCCAATATTCCCCCAGGGTGTTCCGGTAACCCCTTGGTACTCCGGAAAAATACCTAAATCACTCGGAACCATTCCGACGTGCGAATACAACCTTCCAATATATGAATCTTTACCTCTCGACCATTCCGAGACTCCTCATCATGTCTATGATCTCATTTCGGACTCCTAACAAACTTCGGTAACGAAAACACATAACTCATAATACAAATCATCATCAAACGTTAAGCGTGTGGACCCTACGGGTTCGAGAACTATGTAGACATGACCGAGACATATCTCCGGTCAATATACAATAGCGGAACCTGGATGCTCATATTGGCTCCTACATATTCTACGAAGATCTTTATCGGTCAAACCACATAACAACATATGTTATTCCCTTTGTCATAGGTATGTTACTTGCCCGAGATTCGATCGTCGGTATCTTCATACCTAGTTCAATCTCGTTACCGGCAAGTCTCTTTACTCGTTCCGTAATGCATCACCCCACAACTAGCTCTTTACTCACATTGATTGCAAGGCTTATCACACACAGTCAATCCAAGGAATACGTTTTCGTTCTTATGTACATCCCACACAGTCAATCTAAGGAAAATGTTTTCGTCTAATGTACATCCCACACACTCAATCTAGGGAAAACGTTTCCGTTTGTATGTACATCCCACACAGTTTTATGTGTAGGCTCGTGTGTGGAAGGTGTAACTATCACACACTCTCTGCCTTGGTTAACTGTTTGCTCTTATCAACTACATCACACACGATTTGATGAAGAAAACCGTGTGGCATTGGGCTATCCATCACAAGCGCTTTTACTGCTAGAACCGTTTGCAAAGTTCCATGACACATTTAGCAGGTTTATTATTTATAATTAATATTTACAGTATTACGCAAATTCACATTTCATATCAAACAACTGTTTGCCAATTTCATATCAGGCACATAAATATATTATAACATCACAATACGATTGCTACATGAAAACAACACATTACAACATAACAACAATATTAGAACAATATATTCATTTCCCTAATCGAGATCATCCAGGCTCATCTTATCTGAAAGAAATATGTCCTACAGGCAATAATAAAGTTCTTATTTTATATTTCCTTATATCATGATAAATGTTTTTCATTCATGCTAGAATTGTGTTAACCGGAAACTTGATACATGTGTGGATACATAGACAAAACACCATGTCCATAGTAATCCTCTACTAGACTAGCTTGTTAATCAAAGCGGGTTAAGTTTCCTAACCATAGACATGTGTTGTCATTTGATGAACGGGACCACCTCATTAGGAGAATGATGTGATGGGCAAGACCCATCTGTTAGCTTAGAATAATGATCATTAAAAGTTTATTGCTATTGCCTTCTTCATGTCAAATACTTATTCCTTCGACTATAATATTATGCAACTCTCGGATACCGAAGGAATACCTTGGGTGCTATCAAACATCACAACGTAACTGGATGATTATAAAGATGCTCTACAGGTATCTCCGAAGGTGTTTGGTGGGTTGGCATAGATCGAGATTAGGATTTGTCACTCCAAGTATTGGAGAGGTATCTCTGGGCCCTCTCAGTAATGTACATCATAATAAGCCTTGTAGGCAATGTGACTAATAAGTTAGTTGCGGGATGATGCATTACAGAACAAGTAAAGAGACCTGCCGGTAACGAGATTGAACTAGGTATGGGGATACCAACGATCGAATCTCGGGCAAGTAACATACTGATGACAAAGGGAATAATGTACGTTGTCATTACGGTACGACTAATAAAGATCTTCTTAGAATATGTGGGAACCAATATGAGCGTCCAAGTTCCAATATTGGTTATTGACCGTAGAGGTGTCTCGGTCATGTCTACATATTTTTCGAACCCGTAGGGTCCGCACCCTTAATGTTCGATGATGATTTTTTATTATATGAGTTATGTGATTTGGTGACCGAATGTTGTTTGGAGTCCCGGATGAGATCATGGACATGACGAGGAGTCTCGAAATGGTCGAGAGGTCAATATTCATATACTGGACGATGATATTCGGACACGGGAAGTGTTCCAGGGGTACCGGGTGCAAATTGGGTCACCGGAAGGGATTCTGGGCATCCCCCCGGCAACTACATGGGCCTTAATGGGCCAAGAGGGGGATAGACCAGCCCCTAAGGGGCTGGTGCAACCCTCCCATATGGGCTGGCCAAATTGGAGTAGAAAAGGGGAAGGATGAAAGGAAAAGGGGAATAGGATTTCCCCGTCCCCCTCTTCCCTTCCTACTCCGAATAGGAATAGGAAAGGGGGCATGCCGAATTGGGAGGACACCAAGTAGGACCCCCCAAGTAGGATTGGGGTGCCCCCTTGGCTGCATCTCCTCCCTCCAGCCTATATATATGAAGGGGGGCACCCCTAGAACACAAACCAACAATTGTTAGCCATGTGCGGCGCCCCCCTCCACAGTTTACACCTCTGGTCATATCTTCATAGTGCTTAGGTGAAGCCCTGCGCGGATCACTTCACCATCACTGTCACCACGCCGTCGTGCTGATGGAACTCTCCCTTGAAACTTTGCTAGATCAAGAGCTCCAGGGAGGTCATCGTGCTGAACGTGTGCAGAACTCGGAGGTGTCGTACGTATGGTGCTTGATCGGTCGGAACGAGAAGAGGTTCAACTACATCAACCACGTTGTCAAATGCTTCTGCTTTCAGTATACAAGGGTACGTGGACTCACTCCCCCCTCTCGTTGCTATGCATCTCATAGATAGATCTTGCATGAGCGTAGGATTGTTTTGAAATTGCATGCTACGTTCCCCAACAGTGGCATCCGAGCCAGGTCTATGCATAGATGATATGCACGAGTAGAACACAAAGAGTTGTGGGCGGTGATTGTCATACTGCTTACCACCAATGTCTTAATTTGATGCGGCGGTATTGTTGGATGAAGCGGCCCGTACCAACCTTACATGACCACGTTCATGAGACTGGTTCCATCAAGAGACATGCAAGTAGTTTTGCATAAAGGTAGCTAGCGGGTGTTTGTTTCTCCAACTTTAGTTGAATTGGATTTGACTGCGGCTGGTCCTTGTCGAAGGTTAAAAGAGCAAATTCTATAAATTGCCATTGTGGTTTTTATGCCTAGGTAAGAACAGTTCTTACTAGAATCCCATAGCAGCCACGTAAAACTTGCAACAACAAAGTAGAGGATGTCTAACTTGTTTTTGTAGGGCATGTTGTGATGTGATATGGTCAAGACATGATGTGATATACATTATTGTATGAGATGATCATGTTTTGTAAAAGTTATCGGCAACTGCAGGTACCTTATGGTTGTCGCTTTATTGTATGAAATGCAAATGTCATGTAATTTCTTTACTTTATCACTATGCATTAGCGATAGTTGTAGAAGCAATAGTTGGCGAGACGACCACGACTCTATGATGGAGATCAAGGTGTCAAGCCGGTGACCTTGGAGATCATGACGGTGCTTTTGAGATGGAGATCAAAGGCACAAGATGATGATGGCCATAGCATGTCACATATTTTGATTGCATATGATGTTTATCTTTTATGCATCTTATTTTTCTTAGTTCGACAGTAGCATTGTAAGATGATCCCTCACTAAAATTTCAATGTATAAGTGTTCTCCCTGAGTATGCACCATTGCGACACTTCATCGTGCCGAGACACCACGTGATGATCGGGTGTGATAAGCTCTACGTTCTGATATAACGAGTGCAAGACAATTTTGCACATGCGGAATAATCGGGTTAAACATGACGAGCCTAGCATGTCCAGACATGGCCTCGGAACAATGGAGACCGAAAGGTCGAACATCAATCATATAGTAGAGATGATCAACATAGAGATGTTCACCATTGAAAACTACTCCATCTCACATGATGATCGGAAAAGGTTTAGTTCATATGGATCACGTGATCATTTAGATGACTCAAGGGATGTCTATCTAAGTGGGAGTTCTTAAGTAATATGATTAACCGAACTTAATTTATCATGGACTTAGTCCTGATAGTATTTGCATATATATGTTATAGATCAATAGCTCGCGTATAGCTCCCCTGTTTTATTTTGATATGTTCCTAGAGAAAACTAAGTTGAAAGATGACAGTAGCAATGATGCGGACTGGGTCTGTGATCCGAGGATTATCCTCATTATTGGAAAGAAGAATTATGTCCTTGATGCACGGCTAGGTGACAGACCTATTACAGGAGCAAATGCAGACGTTATGAATGTTTGACAAGCTCAGTATGATGACTACTTGATAGTTTAGTGCACCATGCTTTACGGCTTAGAGCCATGACTTCAAAAATGTTTTGAATGCCACGGAGCATATGAGATGTTCCAAGAGTTGAAATTGGTTTTTAGACGCATGCCCATGTCGAGATATTTGAGACCTGTGACAAGTACTTTGCCTACAAGATGGAGGAGAATGGCTCAGCCAGTGAGCATGTACTCAAAATGTCTGGGTAGTACAATCACTTGAATCAAGTGGGAGTTAATCTTCCAGATAAGATAGTGATTGACAGAGTTCTCTAGTAACTATCACCAATCTACTACAACTTTGTGATGAACTATAATACACAAGGGATGACGAAAACGATTCCCGAGCTCTTCTCGATATTGAAATCAGCGAAGTTAGAAATCAAGAAAAAGCATGAAGTGTTGATGGTTGACAAGACCACTAGTTTCAAGAAAAAGGGCAAAGGAAAAGAAAGGGAACTTCAAGAATAATGATAAGCAAGTTTTCATTCCCGTCAAGAAACCCAAAGCTAGACCGAAGCCTGAAACTGAATGCTTCTACTGCAAAGGGAATGGTCACTAGAAGCGGAACTACCCCAAATACTTGGCGGATAAGAAGGATGCCAAAGTGAAAAAATGTATATTTGATATACATGTTATTGATGTGTACTTTACTAGTGTTCATAGTAACCCCAGAGTATTTGATATTGTTTCAATTGCTAAGATTAGTAACTCAAAACAGGAGTTGCAAAATGAACAAAGACTAGTTAAGGGCGAGGTGATGATGTGTGTTGGAAGTGATTCCAAGGTTGATAAGATCACCATTGTACACTCCCTCTACCTTCGGGATTAGTGTTGAACCTAAATAAATGCTATTTAGTGTTTGCATTGAGCATGAATATAATTGGATCATGTTTATTGCAAATACGTTTATTCATTTAAGCCAGAGAATAATTGTTGTTCTGTTTATATGAATAAAACCTTCTTTGATCATACACCTAGTGTAAATGGCTTATCGAATCTCGATCGTAGTGATACACATGTTCATAATATTGATGCCAAAAGATGCAAAGTTGATATTGATAGTGCAACATATTTGTGGCACTTCCGTTTAGATCATATTGGTGTAAAGCGCATGAAGAAACTCCATGAGGATGGACTTTTGAATCACTTGATTATGAATCATTTGATGCTTGCAAACCATACCTCATAGGTAAGATGACTAAAACTCCGTTCTCCAGAAGTATAGAGTGAGCCACTGACTTATTGGAAATAATACATACAGATGTATGTGGTCTGATGAGTGTTGAGGCTCGCGGTGGGTATCGTTATTTTTTGACCTTCACAGATGATTTGAGCAGACATGGGTTTATCTACTTAATGAAACACAAGTCTGAAACATTTGAAAAAGTTCAAAGAATTTCAATGTAATGTGAAGAATCATCGAAACAAGAAAATAAAGTTTCTACGATCTGAACGCGGAGGCGAATATTTGTGTTACGAGTTTGGCCTTCATTTAAAACAATGTGGAATAGTTTCACAACTCAAGCCACCTGGAACACCACAGTGTAATGATGTGTCCGAACGTCATAACCGTTCTTTATTAGATATGGTGCAGTCAATGACGTCTCTTACCGATTTACCACTATCATTTTGGGGTTATGCATTAGAGATAGTTGCATTCATGTTAAATAGGGCACCGTCTAAATCCGTCGAGATGTCACCATATGAACTATCGTTTGGCACCCAGCGCGCCCCGCCGACCGGTCACACGCCCCGCGCCGCCTTCGCTGCCCTTCGCCGCTCCGACGCCGCCGCCTCGACGCCGGCCATCGCCAACGGAGCTCCGCTCAACTCCGGCACCGCACCACCGCCACCTCGTCGCCCCTCGCCGCTCGCGCCGACGCCGGTAAGCTTCGGCTGGCAAGCCCCTCCACTCCGGCGCCAAGTTCAACTCCGGCCACCGTGCCTCCGTTCCGGCGAGCTCCCTCTGGCGGTCATCGTTTTCCGTGCGATCCCGATCTGGATCTGGATCTGACTTCGCGGTTGACTTTTCGTTCCCAAACCCTAGATTATTTGCATTTTTCCGCATGCCATAACTATCTCATCGTAGATCCGATTTGTGCGTGTAGCATATCAAAATGTTTGTCTCAACGAGTACATCATTTCATCTTATTGCATCATTTTCATTTGAGCTCATCTTGATGCCTGAAATGCTGTTGGAAGAGGGCTATGTGATAAACTTGGCAGATCTATTTCATCAAATAGCTATTTGTCATTTTTGCCATGATTAATGTGTGCATGATATGCTCCTGAGCTCTTCATGAGTTTTGTTATATGCCATGCCATATTTACAGAGGTGCTTACCATGTATTTTTGTGATATGTGTGGTGACTAGCACAAGCTTGCAAAGTAGTGCAATCGGTAATGCTGATTTCAGGGACTTAGAATTTCAGTCATTGATCTGTTTTTGTCGTTATGCCATATGTTCATGTTGTTTCCTAGTGATCCGTGCCTCTTTTGAGGATGATCAGTAAGGATGATTTGTTGCCATTGTGGTTCTCTATCCATCCATGTATTTGTTTGCATTTATGGAGAACCCTAGCTTGAGTCAATCGAGCTCTACTTTCGCTATTTCGTGAATCATGGCAGATTGTTGACTTGTTAGCGATTTTGCCGAGGATATTGCTATTGATCTGTGCATGCTATGTTGTTGTTCTTGCCATGTCTAACTTCTATGCCATGTATTCTTGATGGGTGTATGCTTGGTTTGTCATGCCATGCTCCGTAGTGAGTGCATCGAGCTCGTAAACATGCCTACTTGTTAACAGATTTGCATGCTCCAGTTTTTCACTAAGTCTGTAATTTGATTATGTTTTTGCCATGTTCACATGCTTGCAATTGTATTTTCTGATCCCTTTTGGCTCAAGGTCACTAAGGGACTTTTGTTAAGTGCTTTGAGTAGCTTCATGACATGCCTTGATTTTCCATGTTAAGTTCCTGTAGCTTGTAGTTTTCATTCTCTAAATATGCTACCCGATGTTAAATTCTAGACTTGTGTTAATTTCACTAAGTCTGAAACCTGTTATCATTTGCTCTTTTACCATGCTTGTTTGAACCTGTTAATGAGTGAATTAGCCGTAGCTTAGTGTTCATCTTTTGGCAAGAATCTTGAGTGGATCCCTGCCATGTATTTTGTTGCCATGTTTGAGTGTTGTAGCATATTTATCTTGTTGCATTTAGTTGGCTGCTTGTTGTTTATCGCAGACCGGTGCCATATTTGTTTTGCTTGCCATTTCCAAACCGTGCATCCGATTCCGGTGATCTTTATATCGTTTTCAACCGAAATCACCTCACATTTCCAGTGGCACTCTTGGATTTCCAAGTTGAGGCCAGGTTCAATCATTCCTTTGCAAATCTTGCATATGCATCGCATACCGCATCCCACATATCATACGATGTTTGCATCACGTTGTTCGAGCATTGCATGTGGTTTCGTGTGTTCCTTTTGCTTGTTTGTATTGTTTGGGTAGAGCCGGGAGACGAGTTCGTGAACGAGGAGCCCGTTGATTTTGCTGATGAGGATCAAGTCAACTCTGACAACTTTGCAGGCAAGATGATCATACCCTCGAAATTACTTCTATCTTTGCTTGCTAGATGCTCGCTCTTTTGCTATGCCTATGCTACGATGCCTACCACTTGCTTATCATGCCTCCCAAATTGCCATATCAAACCTCTAACCCACCATGTCCTAGCAAACCGTTGATTGGCTATGTTACCGCTTTGCTCAACCCCTCTTATAGGGTTACTAGTTGCAGGTGAAGATTGGAGATCGTTCCTTGTTGGAACATTGTTTATTGTTGGGATATCACTATATTATCTTATTATCTTAATGCACCTATATACTTGGTAAAGGGTGGAAGGCTCGGCCTTTTTCCTAGTGTTTTGTTCCACTCTTGCCGCCCTAGTTTCCGTCACATCGGTGTTATGTTCCCGGATTTTGCGTTCCTTACGCGGTTGGGTGATAATGGGAACCCCTTGACAATTCGCCTTGAATAAAACTCCTCCAGCAATGCCCAACCTTGGTTTTACCATTTGCCACCTAGCCTCTTTTTCCCTTGGGTTTCCGGAGCCCAAGGGTCATCTTTATTTAAACCCCCCTGGGCCAGTTCTCCTCTGAGTGTTGGTCCGACCGAGTAGACTGCGGGGCCACCTCGGGGCAACTTGAGGGTTGGTTTTACTCATAGGATGTCTCATCTGAGTGTGCCCTGAGAACAAGACATGTGCAGCTCCTATCGGGATTTGTCGGCACATTCGAGCGGTGTTGCTGGATTTGTTTTACCATTGTCAAGGATGTCTTGTAAAACCGGGATTCCGAGTCTGATCGGAATGTCTCGGGAGAAGGAATATCCTTCATTGACCGTGAGAGCTGGTGATTGGCTAAGTTGGGACACCCCTGCAGGGATTTGAACTTTTGAAAGCCGTGCCCGCAGTTATGGGCAGATGGGAATTTGTTAATGTCCGGTTGTAGATAACATGAAACTTAACTTTATTAAAATGAATCAACCGCGTATGTAACCGTGATGGTTTCTTCTCGGCGGAGTCCGGGAAGTGAACACGGTGTTGGAGTAATGCTTGACGTAGGTTGTTCTAGGATCACTTCTTGATCATAGTTGTTCGACCGTGCTTTTGCCTTCTCTTCTCGCTCTCTTTTGCGAACAGGTTAGCCACCATATATGCTAGTCGAGTGCTGCAGCTCCACATATTACCTTGCATTACCTATAAGCTCAAATAGTCTTGATCGTGAGGGTGCGAGATTGCTGAGTCCCCGTGACTCACAGATTACTTCCAAAACAGATGCAGGGACCGATGATACCGCTCCAGACGATGCGCTTGAGCTCAAGTGGGAGTTCGATGAAGACTCTCATCATTATTATGTGTCTTTCCCAGATGATCAGTAGTGGTGCCTAGTTGGGGCGACCGGGGACCGTGTCGCATGCTGGGGTTGATTTTTTTATTTTGGTACCGTAGTCAGACCATGAGTGTATTGGATGATTGTAATGTTATTCATGTATTTGTGTGACGTGGCGAGTGTAAGCCAACTATGTAACCTTTCCCCTTCTATATATATTTACATGGGTTGTTGTGAAGATTACCTTACTTGCGACATTGCTTTCAATGCGGTTATGCCTCTAAGTCATGCTTCGACACGTAGGAGATATAGCCGCATCGAGGGCGTTACATTATGCATTAGAGATAGTTGCATTCATGTTAAATAGGGCACCGTCTAAATCCGTTGAGATGACACCGTATGAACTATGGTTTGGCAAGAAACCAAAGATGTTGTTTCTTAAAGTTTGGGGTTGCGATGCTTATGTGAAAAGGTTTCAAACTGATAAGCTCGAACCCAAATTGGAGAAGTGTGTCTTCATAGGATGCCCAAAAGAAACTGTTGGGTACACCTTCTATCATAGATCCGAAGGCAAGATTTTTGTTGCTAAGAATGGATCCTTTCTAGAGAAGGAGTTTCTCTCAAAAGAAGTGAGTGGGAGGAAAGTAGAACTTGATGAGGTAATTGTACCTTCTCTCGAATTGGAAAGTAGGTCATCACAGAAATCAGTTCCAGTGATGCCTACACCAACTAGAGAGGAAGCTAATGATAATGATTATGAAATTTCAGATCAAGTTACTACCGAACCTCGTAGGTCAACCAGAGCATGTTCCGCACCAGAGTGGTATGGCAATCCTGTTCTGGAAGTCATGTTACTAGACCATGACGAAACTACGAACTATGAGGAAGCGATGGTGACCCCAGATTCCGATAAATGGCTTGAGGCCATGAAATCTGAGATAGGATCCATGTATGAGAACAAAGTGTGGACTTTGGTGGACTTGCCCGATGATCGGCAAGCCATTGAGAATAAATGGATCTTCAAGAGAAAGATAGACGCTGCTTATAGTGTTACTATCTACAAAGCTCGACTTGTCGCAATAAATGTTTTCGACAAGTTCAAGGTGTTAACTACGATGAGATTTTCTCACTCGTAGCGATGCTTAAGTCTGTCTGAATCATGTTACCAATTGCCGCATTTTATGAAATCTGGCAAATGGATGTCAAAATTGCATTCCTTAATGGATATCTTAAAAAGAGTTGTATATGATGCAACCACAAGGTTTTGTCGATCCTAAAGGTGCTAACAGAGTGTGCAAGCTCCAGCGATCCTAATGGCAGCTGGAACTACGTCGGTATTTCCCCGGAGAGGGAGGGATGATGTAGCACAACGATGGTAGAGTATTTCCCACAGTTGTGAAACCAAGGTATCGAACCAGTAGGAGAACCAAGCAACACAACGTAAACAGCCCTGCACACAAATAACAACACCTCGCAACCCGATGTGTTAAAGGGGTTGTCAATCCCTTTCAGGTAACATCGCGAGAAACAGCGTGTGACGGGAGATAAAGTTGTAAATATTGATAGATCGAAGGCCAAACAAAATAAAGTGCTGCAAATTATTTTTGTATTTTTGGTTTAATAGATCTTAAAATAAAAGCAATGAAAAAGTAGATCACAAAGGCAAATATATGAGAAATAAGACCCGGGGGCCGTAGGTTTCCCTAGTGACTTCTCTCGAGAAAAATAGAAAACAGTGGGTGAAAATATTACTGTTGGGCAATTGATAGAACTTCAAATAATTATGAAGATATCCAGGCAATGATCATTACATAGGCATCACGTCCAACATTAGTAGAGCGACTCCTGCCTACATCTACTACTATTACTCCACACATCAACCGCTATCCAGCATGCATCTAGTGTATTAAGTTCATGGAAAAACGGAGTAATGCAATAAGAATGATGACATGATGTAGACAAGATCTGTTTATCTACATGGCAGTAGATATAGATCTCATCTTTTTATCCTTAGTAGCAACGATACATACGTGTCGGTTCCCTTTCTGTCAATGTGATCAAGCACCGTAAGATCAAACCGACTTCTGGGCACCTCTTCCCATTGCAAGATAAATAGATCGAGTTGGCCAGGAAAAACCCAAATATTGGAGAAGAAATACGAGGTTATAAGAGATCATGCATAAAAGAGATCAAAGAAACTCAAATACTTTCATGGACATAAAAAACATAGATCTGATCATAAACTCAAAGTTCATCGATCCCAACAAACACAACACAAAAGAGTTATATCATATGGATCTCCAAGAGACCATTATATTGAGAATCAAGAGAGAGAGAGAGAGAGAGAGAGAGAGAGAGATGAAGCCATCTAGCTACTAACTACGGACCCGAAGGTCTACAAAGAACTACTCACGCATCATTGGAGAGGCACCAATGGAGGTGGTGAGCCCCATTCGAGATGGTGTCTAGATTTGATCTTGTGGTTCTGGACTTTGTGGCGGCTGGATGAATATTTTGTTGACTCCCCTAGGGTTCTGGAAATATTGGGGTATTTATAGAGTAAAGAGGTGGTCCGTGGGGCACCCGAGGTGGGCACAACCCACCAGGGTGCGCCCTGGTGGGTTGTCCCCTCATCGGGACTCCCCCTAGGTGCAACTAGAGCCCAACATGTTCCTTCTGGTCCATAAGAAATCTCTGTAAATTTCGTGGCATTTGGACTCCGTCTGATATTCATTTTCTGTGATGTAAAAAACATGGAAAAAATAAGAACTGGCACTTTGCACTATGTCAATAGGTTAGTACCAAAAAATGATATAAAATGACTATAAAATGATTATAAAACATCCAAGATTGATAGTAAAACAGCATGGAACAATCAAAAATTATAGATACACTGGAGACGTATCAACATCCCTAAGCTTAACTCCTACTCGTCCTCGAGTAGGTAAGTGATAAAAAACAGAATTTTTGATGTGGTGATGTTCATCATGTCATATCATATTCTTTTCTTTATAGCATGGACATTTGGACTTTATGTGATTCAAAGCAATAGTCTAGTTTTGACATAATGATTTAGATACTGATGCATATCAACAAGCAACCATGTCTTTTAAAATATCAATGCTAAAATAATTTATCCCTAGCCCATCATTGTCAAACATTCATCCATTCATGAAACACACTTGATTATTAACTACACCCAATACTTGAGCATGATCATAGTGCCTCCTAGTTGGTGCTTTTTATGAGAGAAGATGGAGACTCAAATTTTAAAAAATGCATAAAGTCAAAGAAAGTCCCTTCATAGAGGGAAGTAGGGATTTCTAGAGGTGCCAGAGCAAAGAGCAAAAGAATTTGAGACAAAAACATTTTGGGAGGTGTATCCATCCCACCAACCAAAATGACTTAGAGTTCTGAACACTTTCCATGCTAGATATGCCATAGGAGGTTCTCAAACAGAAAATAAAGTTTATTCCTTTTTCCACCATAACTTTCACTTTCCATGGCTAGCCGCATCCACGGGTGCCATCCATACCAACACTTTCCAAGGAATTTATTATTTGACAACATAAAGTAAATTCATTTTTGTTTTTGCATTTCGTGTCTGGGCATCCCTAATACATTTGCCTTACTATCGTGCAATGACAAGTGAATAAACACTCATCTTGAGCATAACACATCTAACATGGAAAATATTAGCCACCCCTCACCGCTCCGCGAGTGAAACAAACACACGAAAGAGAAGTTTATTTTGAAAATTGGAGATAGCACATGCAAATTTGCTTAGAACTGCAAAATAATACTGCATATAGGTAGATATAGTGGACTCATGTGGCAAAACTGCTTTAAAGGATTTTGGATGCACAAGTAGAGGTCATACTTAGTGCCAAGTGAAGGCTAGCAAAAGATTCGGAAGCGACCAACCAAGAAACAAATAATCTCATAAGCAAGCATTAAGAATAATTAACACCGAATAATGCACCACAAGTAGGATATAATTTTCACTGCATGATTATTGACTATCATGCATGCATAGGGAATCACAAACCATAACACCAATATTCCTACTAAAGCATAATTACTCATCAACATAACTCACATATCACATCATCATATCTCAAAACTATTACTAAGAATCAAGTTTATTTTGTCCAATGATCTTCATGAAATTTTCTTTACTTTATCCTTCTTGGATATCTATCACTTTGGGACTAATTTTCATGAGTTGCTTCTCATAAGCTCAAACAAATATAAGTGAAGATCATGAGCATAACAAATTTTCTTTCTCAAAAAATAGTTTAAGTGAAGCAGGAGAGAATTTCTTCAAAAATAACAAAGCACACTGTGCTCAAAAAGATATAAGTGATGCACTAGAGCAAGTCCTAGCTCATAGAAGATTTAAGTGAAGCATTGAGAGCAATTCTAACAAGTCATGACATAATTTTGGCTCTCTAAAATAGGTGTGTCCAGCAAGGATTGATGACTTAAAACACAAAATAAAACAAGAAACGACACATATCATACAAGACGCTCCAAGCAAAACACATATCATGTGACAAATAAAAATATATTCTCGAGTAAAATACTAATAGTTGTTGGAAGAAAGCAGGAATGCCACTCGGGGGCATCCCCAAGATTAGATGGTTTCTCATTCTTGAATAATAGCTATGGATGTCGGGGCATCCCCAAGCTTAGGCTCTTACATCCTTTCTTCATCCATCGTAAGATAACCCAAAACTAGAAAACTTCAATCACACAAAACTCAACAAAGCCTTCGTGAGATCCGCCAGTATAATAATAATAAACCACTACTATAAGTGTTGTATCAAACCAATTCATATTTTGTTTTTGTATTATATCTACTATATTCAAACTTTTCTATGGCAAAAACTCATCAAATAAGCACACAACACAAAGAAAACAAAATCTGTCAAAACAGAACAGTATGTAGCAATCTGACTATTTCGAATACTTCTGTAACTCAAAAAACTCCGAGCAATTAGGAAGACCTGAGAAATTTGTATATTGATCAACTGCAAGTAGAATGGGTATTTTATAACTCTCTGGTAAAAAATGAAAATTAATTTCGTGACGCAAACTTTTCATTTTTTTCGACAAGAGCAAACAACTATCACCCAAGAAGATCCTAAAGGATTTACTTGGCACAGACACTAATTAAAACACAAAAAACACAATCATAACAGTACAATAATTGTCCTAACACTCAAAAACAGGAAGCAAAAAGCAAAAATAAATTTTATTCATTGGGTTGCCTCCCAACAAGCTCTTTTTTATAGCCATTAAGATAGGCTTAAGATATTATTGATGCTCACATGAAAGATGAGAATTGAAATACAAAGAGAGCATCATGAAACATATGACAAATGCAATTAATTCTAACATACTTCCTATGCATAGGAATTTTATAAGGAAACAATTTATCAAGACAAGAAACATCTAACATATGCAAAGAAGAGGAATAAAACATTGACGATCTCAACAAGAAGAGAGGTAATTTAGTACCATGAAAATTTCTACAACAATATTTTCTTCTCTCATAATAATTATATGTGGGATCATATTCAAATTCAACAATATAGCTATCACATAACATATTCTCTATATGATGCGCATGCATGCAACGTTGACACTCTTCCAAAATAATGGGATTATTGTCAAATAAAGTCATGACCTCTCCAAGCTAACTTTTATCAAAATTTTCACAAGATTGAACACTCTCCAAATATGATGGATTATTTTTACCTAGATTTTACACTCTTCAGAACCCACTTTTAATATTATTGCAAACATATTCATATCAAGATCATAAGAAACATTATCACCCCAATCATGATCATTGCAATAAGTAGCGGACATGACAAAACAAGCATCCCCAAGCTTGGGGTTTTGCATATTATTAGCACAATTGAAATTAATAGAATTTATAGTAAAATTATTGCAATCATGCTTTTCATTCAAGGAGCTATCATGAATCACTTCATAAATTTCTTCATCACAATTTTCAGATTCATGATTCTCAAGCAAAACTTCATAAAGATAATCTAGTGCACTCAACTCACTAGCAATTGGTTCATCATGATTGGATCTTTTAAAAAGATTAGCAAGTGGATGGGGATCCATATCAATAGATTTTTAGCAAGCAAAGAAGCAAGCATATAGAAGGCACATGGCAACATAAGCAAACAAAAGATCTGATGAGAAAAAGGCGAACGAAAACGAGGGCGAATAAAACGGCAAATTTTTGTGAAATGAGGGAGAGGAAAACGAGAGGCAAATGGAGAATAATATAAATTGCAAGGAGATGACATTTGTGATTAGGAACCTGGTTATGTTGAAGATCCTCCCCGGCAATGGCGCCAGAAATTCTCCTTGATGGCAGCTGGAACTACGTCGGTATTTCCCCCTAAGAGGGAGGGATGATGTAGCACAGCGACGGCAGAGTATTTACCTCAGTTATGAAACCAAGCTATCGAACCAATAGGAGAACCAAGCAACACAATGTAAACAGCCCATGCACACAAATAACAACACCTCGCAATCCGACGTGTTAAAGGGGTTGTCAATCCCTTTTGGGTAACGACGCCTGAAACGCGTGTGACGGGAGATAAAGTTGTAAATATTGATAGATGGAATGCCATATAAAATGAAGTGCAGAAAATTATTTTTGTAATTTTGGTTTAATAGATCTGAAAATAAAAGCAAGGAAAAAGTAGATCGCAAAGGAAAATATATGAGAAGTAGGACCCGGGGCCGTAGGTTTCACTAGTGGCTTCTCTCGAGAAAAATAGCAAATGGTGGGTGAATAAATTATTGTTGGGAAATTGATAGAACTTCAAATAATTATGACGATATACAGGCAATGATCATTACATAGGCATCACATCCAAGATTATAGACCGACTCCTGCATGCATCTACTACTACTACTCCACACATCGACCGCTATCCAGCATGCATCTAATGTATTAAGTTCATGGAAAAACGGAGTAATGCAATAAGAACGATGACATGATGTATACAAGATCCGTTTATCTATATGGCGGTAGATATAGATCTCATCTTTTAAACTTAGTAGCAACGATACATATGTGTTGGTTCCCTTTCTGTCACTAGGATCAAGCACCGTAAGATCGAACCCACTACTGGGCACCTGTTCCCATTGTAAGATAAATAGATTGAGTTGGCCAGACAAAAATGAAATATCGGAGAAGAAATACTTGGCTATAAGAGATCATGCATAAAATAGATCAAAGAAACTCAAATACTTTCATCGATATAAAAACATAGATCTGATCATAAACTCGAAGTTCATCGATCCCAACAAACACACTGCAAAAGAGTTACATCATATGGATCTCTAAGAGACCATTGTATTGAGGATCAAGAGAGAGAGAGATGAAGCCATGTAGCTACTAACTACGGACCTGATGGTCTACAAAGAACTACTCACGCATCACCGGAGAGGCTCCAATGGAAGTGGTGAACCCCTCCGTGATGGTGTTTAGATTGGATCTGGTGTTTCTAGACTTTGCGGCGGCTGGATGAATATTTCGTCGACTCCCCTAGGGTTTTCGGAATATTTGGGTATTTATAGAGCAAAGAGGCGGTCCGGGGGCATCCAAGGTGGGCACAACCCACCAGGGCGTGCTAGGAGTCCTGTGCACACCCTGGTGGGATGTGCCCCCCTCGGGGCACCCCCCAGGTGCAACCAGGGCCCATCTGCTTCCTTTTGGCCCATAAAAAGCATCGTAAAGTTTCGTGCCATTTGGACTCCGTTTGATATTGATTTTTTGTGGTGTAAAAAACATGGAAAAACAGGAAACTGGCACTGGGCACTATGTCAATAGGTTAGTACCAAAAATGATATAAAATTACTATAAAATGATTATAAAATATCCAAAATTGATAATAAAACAGCATGGAACAATCAAAATTATAGATACGTTGGAGACGTATCAGATCCCTTTATGTATTGGTGCAAGCATCTCGGAGTTGGAATATACGCTTTGATGAGGTGATCAAAGCATATGGTTTTATACAGACTTTCAGAGAAGCATGTATTTACAAGAAAGTTAGTGGGAGCTCTGTAGCATTTCTGATATTATATGTGGATGACATATTATTGATCGGGAATGATAGAGAATTTCTTGATAGCATAAAAGGATACTTGAATAAGATTTTTTTCAATAAAAGACCTAGGTGTAGGTGCTTATGTATTGAGCATCAAGATCTATAGAGATAGATCAAGACGCTTGATAGGACTTTCACAAAGCACATACCTTAACAAGATTTTAAAGGAGTTCAAAATGGACCAGTCAAAGAAAGGGTTCTTACCTGTGTTACAAGGTGTGAAGTTGAGTAAGACTCAAAACCCGACCACGACAGAATATATAGAGAGAATGAAATTCATTCCCTATGCCTCAGCCATAGGTTCTACATGTTGGAGATATGCCCTAGAGGCAATCATGTATGATGATATTTCCTATGTGTTTATGAATAAATATGGTCCTTGGACATTATCAATGATGTGTATCAGCAAGTACGTGACATGTTTGTGGGACTATGCATTGTATGATGACTGTCCTAAAGGTGCCTAGTTGAAACGGTTGTGTGGACGCGGTCGATGGCTTGGTCTCACTATCCATGGAGCATTGGATCATAACCGGATAATATGGACTTGGAAGGATCTGGTCGGATTCGACGTAGTCGGATCCGAGTCGAGATAAGGTCCGAGTCAGATAGACCCAACTATGAGACGCAGCGATATGTCATCTGTGAGTCCCGAGTACAACATATGTTCTATGTCCTAAGACCTAAGCTGACGCACGTACTCGGGATGGTGACAGACTTGCTTTGGGCCGAGCAAACGCTACTCCGTAACTGGGTAGTTATAAAGGTAGGTTTCGGGTTTGTCCAGAACCATGCTACGAGAGGTGGTCGAGCAAGATGGGATTTTCCCCTCCGATCAGGAGAGATATACTTTGGGCCCCTCATGTGATCCGACCAGGATAAGCATGGCCATGCGACAAGGATTATGAGATAATCTGGTTTGTGGTCGGCATCACTGGAACGAGAAAGAGGTTGGGCTAGCACAAGGATGACAGACTCGCCTTGAGCCCGACAACATATATCGTGTGGCAAAAGGAATGGAATTATGATATACAAGTTCGCCTAACCAGCTTCATAGTCTGTTTGGTGTTCGGCATGCCTTTTAGAGGCCGCTACCAACTGTGCAGTTCGGAGGTGATCCGAACTGCGACCAAGCTGGGTTGAACCTAAGGGGTCGCACGCTTAAGGGAAGGAACCTACGAGGTCGGATCCGAGGACACTGGTCGAATGTGATCCGAGCTGTATTCGGATTGTGACTGAGTAGACTTATGGTCTTTAGGGTCCGTGCAAGTCCCAAGTGTTGAGCCGACAATGGACGCCTATATAAAGTGGAGGTGCCGCACACTCACGTGATTGATCGCTTTGGCGCTGTCACTAGGATTTGCATGTGTTGCGAATAGACATCTCCACTCACCGTCGGTTGTGTGATCGGACCTAGCAGTCCGCCGCACAACGTTCCTCCTACACGCGCGGATACTGTTAGAGGCAGTGCACTTGCACCGCTCCGCGAACCTGTACGAGGGAGATCGGACGAGGAGGAGACGATCCAGGCGGACGCGCTTCCCCAACTCTTCTTCCGCTACACGGCACTGCGCGTCTAGTGGTAACGAACTGTGATCCATCTCCCGTAGCATGTTCTTGGTTGTTCTGCGCGTAAGAAAATTTTAATTTGCAGTCGGCGCACCCTACCGTAGAACCCAACACTATAGATCATCCTATGTTGTGTACCAGACCTATTGTGTACCTAGCCATAAGTTTGGCTAGGGGGTATGATAGTGATCCAGGAGTGGATCACTGGACAGCAGTCAAAGTTATCCTTAGTTACCTAAGAGGACTAAGGAAATATTTCTCGGTTATGGAGGTGATAAATATAAATAGTTCATCGTAAAGAGTTACGTCGATGCAAGTTTTGATACTAATTAAGATGACTCTGAGTCTCGATCTTGATACATATTGGAAGTGTGAGCAATTAGCTAGAGTAGCTCCGTGTAGAGCATTGTAGATATAGAAAGTTTGCAAAATACATACGGATCTGAATGTGGCAGACCGGTTGACTAAACTTCTCTCACAAGCAAAACATGATCACACCTTAGTACTCTTTGGGTGTGAATCACAAAGCGATGTGAACTAGATTATTGACTCTAGTAAACCCTTTGGGTGTTTGTCACATAGGCAATGTGAATTATGGGTATTAATCACATAAAGATGTGAAAAACTTGCGTTAAATCACATGGCGATGTGAACTAGATTATTGACTCTAGTGCAAGTGGGAGACTGAAGGAAATACGCCCTAGAGGCAATAATAAAGTTGTTATTTTATATTTCCTTATATCATGATAAATGTTTATTATTCATGCTAGAATTGTATTAACCAGAAACTTGATACATGTGTGGATACATAGACAAAACACCATGTCCCTAGTAAGCCTCTACTAGACTAGCTCATTATTCAAAGATGGTTAAGGTTCCTAACCATAGACATGTGTTGTCATTTCATGAACGGGATCACATCATTAGGAGAATGATGTGATGGACAAGACCCATCCGTTAGCCTAGCATATTGATTGTTAAGTTTTATAGCGATTGCTTTCTTCCTGTCAAATACTTATTCCTTCGACTATGAGAGTATGGAACTCCTGTATACTGGAGGAATACCTTGTGTGCTATCAAACATCACAACGTAACTGGGTGATTATAAAGATGCTCAGTAGGTATCTCCGAAGGTGTTAGTTGGGTTGGCATAGATCGAGATTAGGATTTGCCACACCGAGTATCAGAGAGGTATCTCTAGGTCCACTCGGTAATGAACATCATAATAAGCCTTGCAAGCAATGTGACTAATGAGTAAGTTGTGGGACGATGCATTACGAATGAGTAAAGAGACTTGCCAGTAACGAGATTGAACTAGGTAGGCAGATACTGACGATCGAATCTCAGGCAAGTAACATACCAATGACAAAGGGAATAATGTATGTTGTCATTATGGTACGACCGATAAAGATCTTCGTAGAATATGTGGGAACCAATATGAGAATCCAGGTTCCGCTGTTGGTTATTGACCTTAGAGGTGTCTCGATCATGTCCACATATTTCTCAAACCTGTAGGGTCCGCACGCTTAACGTTCGATGATGATTTTGTATTATATGAGTTATGTGATTTGGTGACCGAATGTTGTTCGGAGTCATGGTAAGGAGTCTCAAAATGGTTGAGAGGTAAAGATTCATATATTAGACGATGATATTCGGACACCAGAAGTGTTCCAAGGGTACCGGGTGCATATCGGGTCACCGAAATGGGTTCCGGGCATCCCCCCGGCAACTACATGGGCCTTAATGGGCCAAGAGGGGGATAGACCAGCCCCTAAGGGGCTGGTGTTCCCCTCCCATATGGGCTGGCCAAATTTGTGTAGAAAAGGGGAAGGAGGAAAGTGTTGGGGATATAGCTATCAGTTATGACCCGCCCAGGAGGGGTCGGGTCAGTCCCAATGACGGGTCACAAAGGAAGCCCAATAAACATTCAAGGTGATAGTTTATTAAGGCCTATAGAAGGCCTAATCCCAGAGGCGGTTTAAGGCCCAATATTGTAAACCGGCGTATGTAAAGAAAGACTTGTAAGGAAAGGCATGTAAAAGAAGTCACCGAGTCGGACACACTTTATGAGCCGGCCAGGACTCTGTAGGCCGCCAGGCGTCAGCCCGTGTATATAAGGGGATGACCCAGTGGCGGCTTAGGGCAAGAAACACGAGATCGAGAACCAAGCCGGCGGATTAGCCTCTTGGTGATCGAAACCCCAGCAATTCCAACACAACTAGACGTAGGCTTTTACCTTCATCGTTAGGGCCGTACTAGTATAAAACCTCTCGTGTCCTTTGTCTCGATTAACCCCTTTAAGCTTCCTAGTTGCAATGGCCCTATGACTAAGTCCTTTTTCTAGGACATCTGCCGTGACAATTCCACGACAGTTGGCGTCCACCGTGGGGCCAGCGCACTGTGGATTTGAGTTCTTGAAGGGCAGCTTCGAAGGGCTCTAGGGATACGTTATGGGCCGGATGACCAAGAGTCGTCGCGGAAAGCTCTACATCGACGATGAAGGCTGGGGCCTCGAGTCCAGCTCAATTGAGTACGGGTATCGGGTCCCCTTTGGCGGGATTCATGTCTTCATCGGCCGGATCGGCGAATCAGGCCCTGAGCCGGACATCTGCACCAGCATCATCGAGACGGCTCAGCGTGCGAGACCCACCCAGGATCGACCGCCGTAAACCATGCTTTTCTGGGTTGCATCGGTGGAGGTGAATACTAGGAAGGATCAGTGGATGGCGGTGAGACGGCCATCTGTTCGGACGCTATGTCATCAACAGGCGAGATGGACTCGTTGTATGACCTGCAGGAGGGCATGCTTGGGGGTTGTTCCGATGGCAGCAATATTCCGAACCCCTTTGAGCTGCCAAATCGAGCTAGAGTTTTCATGGCAGGCACGCAGCCCGGGCAGAACTCCATGGCTGCGGCAGCGATGACCACCAGGTCAGTAGGGCCGGGTCAGGAGACCCCGCACGCTCCCCGGCTCAGATACAAATGGACCTCACGAATAAGCTGACGACCCTATTGACTGTCATGGTGGAACTGGCGGATAAAGTTCAGCTTGATGCGGAGGTGGCACGGGTGCGCGAAGAGATGGCACAGGCCAAGGAAAACTTAGCAGCTGATGAGGCCAGGATGGCCGCGGAGCGGGCGGCTTTGGACGCTCGTGCTCAGCAGCTTCAAGCAGAAACTTTCCGGCTCTCGGTGGATCTGAACGCGTCAAAAGAGGTCATGAGGAGAAGGCACCAGAAAACTCAATCGCGTCTACCTTTAACGCTCGATCCTAGGAACCTTTTCCATACACAGGGGGCCGGTCGAAGTAACCCACCGGAGGCAAATCGGATCATGAAACCCGGAGCACCGGTTCAGCCACGGGCCATGGAACTGCCTCGCATGCATACCGCTCCGCCTTATTATGCGCCAACCCCGCCGAGCCACTTCTCCAATCCTTTGGAAAACCTCATTGTTGCGTCGGCTCGTTTGGCGGCTCTCCCGATGGATGGCGACTCTCCAACAGCAGTCGAGACAAGAAGGGTGAGGGAGCTTCTTCAGACAGCTCTGGCATAGCAGGATGCGTACTCTTACAGTCAAGACAGAATCCAATCAATCCCTCGCCCGAGCCGGAGCCCGAGCTATAGCAGGCATATGGACTCAGCTGAGATGTCAAGCAACGCTCAACGCCGCAACCAGCCGCACAGGCATGAGCCGGTGCAGGCGGGAGCCCTTAACTTAGCGGATCTGGAGAGGATTCGACAAGAGGCTGAGTGGGTGATTCAACTGGTAGCTGAGCAGGCAGCTCATCAGACTTTCCGGCTTATCCAGCAACCTCTGTTGAGGCAGGAGTAGCCACAAGGACCGGAGGCATTCCTTGCTTGGTGCCGACTATACGTAATGAACGCTTACCTAAGGACTTCAAGGGACCTCGTAAAGTGCCTAACTACATGGCCGATTTGTAGCCTGCGGCAAGGATTGAGAGTTACGAGATGGCAATGGAGCTTTTGGAGGTCAGCGATGCAGCGATGGCTAAGTAATTCACCATGATGTTGGATGGAATGACTCGCACTTGGTTAAAAGGGTTACCACCCAATTCCATTGGCTCATGGGCGGAGTTGAAGGCACGATTCATTCAAAACTTCAAGGACACATGTAAGCAACCTATGTCAATCATGAACCTGACTATCTGTAAGCAAGAGGAAGGGGATTCCACAACCCATTTGGTGCGCCGGTTCAAGGAGATAATACATTCATCTGATAAGATGGATGCTTGATCGGCGGTCTTAATGTTGGAGAAAAATTGCCGTTTTGAACCTCTGAAACAGAAGCTGGGGCGACTCAAGCGTGACTGCAATGACATGGGCCAGTTGATGGCGGCTTTGGTTAAGTATGCTGATTTTGATAATACCAAGGATCCCTTGTCTGATGAGGAGAAAACAGGGAAGGGAAAGAAGAACGACAACGACAAGGGTCACCAGCATAACCCGAAAAATCGAGGAGGTAATAAACGTAAGGCTGACGAATTTGTGGCTAACACCAATTCATAGGGTAACAATCAACGGTGCAAGGGTAGGCAACCCCCTCGTTCAGGCGGGTCAGGTCCCACCCTTGAGCAACTATTGAATGAACCTTGCCCAAGACACGGCACCCAGGAGAAGCCAGCAACCCATCTGTGGAAGGACTGTACGATCATGAAGGCATTTAAAAATTCAAACGCATTTGACGGAGATCACGGGCCTAGCGGCGGTTCAGGCGGAGGCGACTTTCATGGCCCGGGTGCCGGTTCAGGTGGAAGCGGTTTTCACGGTCAAGGCCATACAAGTAACTAGGGAAGTTACAATCAACAACCCGTCTAAGGCAATCAGCAGCAACAGTCCGGATATCAGAGCAACACAAAATAGTTGAATAGTGGGCCATACCATGTATTTACCACTAGTTTGTGCAAGAGGGACCAGAAGCTTCATAAGAGGGGAGCAGAGAAGATCATCCTCCCGGGGTTGACAACCCGGGTCACTTAGCCTTGGTAGTGGCACCTCAGGTCGGTGGATATAAATTCACTAAAGTGCTTATGGATGGAGGCAGTAGCATCAACATCCTCTACTATGAGACGTTCCGTCAGATGGGGTTGACTGATAAGAGTCTTAAGCAATCCAACACTCTTTTTCACGGTGTTGTACCTGGCAAATCGACATACCCAGTTGGTAAGATTAAGCTGGAAGTAGCCTTTGGTGATGAATATGAATCCAGGGTGGAGAAGTTAACTTTTGAGGTGGTTAAGATCCAAAGCCCATATCATGCTCTATTTGGACGGTCGGCTTATGCCAAGTTCATGGCTCGGCCGTGTTATGTATATCTGCAGCTCCAGATGTCGGGTTATAAGCGCACCATTACAGTGCATGGAAGCTGGAAAATAGCCCTAGAGTGTGAAGAAGGAGATGCTGCGTATGCTGAGTCTGTTTGTGCAACAGAGGAGTTAAAGTTTTATAAAGATAATATTGACCCGACAAACATGACGTCATTAAAGAAGCCAACAATGGAGCATGAGCCGGTGTTGAAATTCAAATCAGCTGATGACACCAAGACGGTTGACTTTGTGCCCCACGACTCATCCAAACAGTTCATCATCAGTGCCAACTTGGATCCAAAATAGGAAAGTACGCTCATCGAGTTCATCCGTGAGAATCGGGACATCTTTGCATGGAAACCTTCTGATATGCCGGGTGTCGCGAGAGAACTTGCTGAGCACACTCTCGATATTGATCCAAAGTTTAAGCCGGTCAGACAGTTTCTCCGGCGGTTTAACGAGGAAAGGCACAAGGCCATTGGAGAGGAGGTGGCCCGGCTCTTGGCAGCCGGGTTCATTGTGGAAGTTTTTCACCTAGAGTGGGTGGCCAACCCGGTGCTTGTACTCAAGAAGAATGGCATCTGGCGTATGTGTGTGGATTACACTGATTTAAACAAAGCTTGTCCAGCTGACCCTTTTGCCCTCCCTCGTATTGATTAGATCATTGATGCTACGACGGGTTGCGCGCGTTTGAGTTTTCTTGATGCTTATTCAGGTTATCATGAGATCAAAATGGCAGTTAAGGACCAGGAGAAGACATCCTTCATTACTCCATTTGGAGCCTTCTACTATGTGTCTATGCCTTTTGGGCTTAAGAGTGCCCAGGCGACTTATCAACGGTGTACGCAAAATTGTCTTCACAATCAGATTGGGCGCTATGTTCATGCTTATGTAGATGATATCATGGTGAAGTCCAGAAAAGAGGAAACCTTAGTAACAGATCTGAAGGAGACCTTTGATAACCTTCGAGTCTACAAGATGATGCTTAACCTGGCTAAGTGTGTTTTTGGAGTTCCCGTAGGCAAACTCTTGGGTTTTTTGGTGTCTAACAGAGGTATTGAATCTAACCCAGAGAAAATTAAGGCAATCACCTCCCTGGCCAAACCGGTATGCATCAATGACGTTCAACGGCTGGCGGGTCGTGTCGCTGCTTTGAGCTGGTTCATAAGCCAGTTAGGGGAGAAGGCAATACCTTTGTATCAGATGATGAACAAGATGGATGATTTTGTTTGGAGCGATGCTGCAAACTCTGCTTTTGAGGATCTGAAGAAACAACTTGCTGAGTCGCCGGTTATTGCTGCTCCGGTCGAGAAAGAGCTGCTGTCGGTGTCAAAACCGGCGGATCTCGGGTAGGGGGTCTCGAACTGTGCGTCTAGGCCGGATGGTAACAGGAGGCAAGGGACACGAAGTTTTACCCAGGTTCGGGCCCTCTCGATGGAGGTAAAACCCTACATCCTGCTTGATTAATATTGATGATATGGGTAGTACAAGAGTAGATCTACCGCGAGATCAGAGAGGCTAAACCCTAGAAGTTAGCCTATGGTATGATTGTTGATGTGTATGTGCTCCTACGGACTAAAACCCTCTGGTTTATATAGACACCGGATAGGGTTAGGGTTACATAGAGTCGGTTACAATGGTAGGAGATCTAAATATCCGTATTGCCAAGCTTGCCTTCCATGCCAAGGAAAGTCCCTTCCGGACATGGGACAAAGTCTTCAATCTTGTATCTTCATAGTCCTGGAGTACGGCTGAAGGTATAGTCCGTCCATCCGTACACCCCCTAATCCAGGACTCCCTCAGTAGCCCCCGAACCAGGCTTCAATGACGATGAATTCGGCGCGCAGATTGTCTTCGGCATTGCAAGGCGGGTTCTCCTCCAAATTCCATGTACTTGTTGAATAAATTCCGGTTTCTTGTAGATGTTGCGCTCCTTGGCTTCTGTGCCCAATAATGGCCGCTCCCCACGTGTCAAACGAATATGAAAGGTCTGAGTGTTTTTACATTCACACCCCTAGTCGCGTAAACAAGTTGACCTATTTAAGGAGACGAGGATTTAGATCCAAACCACACCTTCCCCCTTCGCGAGTGTTCATCATAGCGCATTCAACAATGATCCATTCCACCATGGCCAGCCGTCGTGACTCCTCCTCCCGCCCTTCCAGCCCTAAGCCTGGATATTGGGAAAGATGCTCCATCCTGCATAGCGAGTTAGTGATGCTCCAGACCAAGGGATTTCTCCCCCCGGCCTATATGATCCCGGTTCGAGCCGGTCTTGCCGTCTATAACGGCGGAGAGCAAGCGGAGAGCGCCCCTAATCCCTCCAAAGGAGAGCAGGTGTGCCTCGTCCCTTATTTAATAAGGGGGCTCGGATTTCCAATCCATCCATTTCTCCGGGGGCTGCTGGAGTTCTACGGCCTTCAGCAACATCATCTCACGCCTGCCTCAGTATTGCATACCGCGGGCTTTGTAGCCCTTTGCGAGCTGTTCTTGGGCGTTGAAGCTCATGTCGGACTATGGAGGGAGCTATTTTGCCTCGTGCCCCATTCCAAGAAGGGGTCTATGTATCAAGTGGGCGGAGCCGAAGTATGGCGCATCCCCGGACCGGCTATCTGTCCGGAACCCCAAAGAAGGCGTCCGAAGACTGGCCCTCGGAATGGTTTTACATAGAAGACGTCCTACTGCCAGATCCTGTCCGGATCGGCCTCCCTGAATTGAACAATGCTCCCTTAAAGAAGCGCCTAAGCTGGCGCCCACGGAGCCCTCAGAGGGAAAGTGATAGGGACGTTGTTTACCTGATGGGCCGGATAAGATTCTTAGCTCATTCCGGACTAACCATGATCGGGGTCATGGCCGCATGATGCATGCGAGGGGTGCAGCCGCTACAATATAGAGGCCACCCCATGTGGGATTTCAACGGGGAGGACGACACCACCCGCTACGGCCGTAAGGGGCCGGATTCGGCTGCGGCTCTAATAAAGACCTTGTTCGCTTTGTACAAGGGAGAAGAGGAGGATTTTCTCCGCGTTGACCCAAAGGGTGGATTTTCCATGTACAATCCTCCAAGCGGGGTGAGTGATCACATCTTGCCCATCCGTTTTATATGCCAATTGTTAAATATTTAATCTTAGTGATTTCGATGCAGGAACTGCGCCAGGATGTTAAAGAAATAAACAGCCCTCCTCCACAACCCGAGGACCCAGGACGGTCCCTCGACCCGGACTCGCAAGAGGATCCGGAGCTTTTGGTGGATCAGATTGATGGAGTGTTCCATCAATTGAGCAGGGACAATGCCCTGGTGGCCATTACGGCCGATTATCCAGGGCTAATCCCGGCCTCCCGGAAATGGGAGGCCAAACCTGCAGCGACAAGCCAACGAGGGGCCGCAGGGCCCCGTGGGCAGAAAAGAGGTGCAGTCCGGACCGGGGCGTCAGCGCAAAGGTATGGCGCACCCCCTTATCCCAGGTGTCGTACCTTTAGGGCATATTAACACTTGTGATCTCTTCAAGGCAAAGAGACCTCGCCGAACTATATTCGAAGAGACCGCCAATCGCGCCTCCACTGCCAGGCTCCAAAGCCTGGCCCGGAAGCGGGGCCGAACACAAGGCGCGCACTGGACGCTCCTCCGACGGAGGATGTGGACAGGTTGTCTGCCACCAACTCTGAGGTGGAGAGTGCCATGAACCACAGGCGTCGCCAGACAATTCTTCGCGACGCTTGTTTCTCCCAAGAGGCGTTAGATGCCTTTAAGTCGGGAGATGCGTACCTCCTTGCCACTCAAAATGGTCTAACCAGAGCCATGGAGCAATATGTAAAAGACATACGGGTAAGAAAATTTTGGTAATTATATATATACTAGTAGCCCCCGAGACTTGAAACAGTTAAAATAACTGATTTAAGGATCATTTGTTATGTAGGTTCTTATAGAAAAGAATTCCCTACTGTCCAAGGAGCTGGAAGAGTGCAAAGCCCAACTTGAGGCCGCACTAGCCGCGGCAGGGGAGCCTAAGGAGGCCCCCTCTAGTAATATACACTTCGAAAGATAAGTATTTTGCGAAGCACGACTTTGGTGCGAATCTGACAAATGAAATTGCAGATGGCGCCGGATTGGATCCGGAAAGGCAACACCTCCTACGCCAGCTAAAGGCTGGTGAGAGGGTGCTGTTAAAGGTGATGGGGGAGAAGAACGATCTCCGAGGTGCCAACACCAAGCTGGGCGTCGAGCTGAAAGATGTTCGTGCCCAGCTGTCAGACTCTGTGAAGGAGAATCAGCGGCTTCGGCGCGGCATATTTAGTAAGTGCTTGAACGAACCTTTTGAAAGAAAGTTCGGTGGGGAAGTCGACTAACAGAGCAATGTCTGTAGGTTTGCTGACATGTCGTCCTGCAGAGGAGATGCCCGGTTCTACGGGTGACCTTCTTCCCGAGCTCTCGCAACTGCTCGATCGAGTTCGGCAGGCGATGCAAGGCGTCGCCCAGGCCCTGTGGCCATCCGTCTCCATGCCCGAAGCTCTTGGAGAGCTTGCAGAGAAGCTAAAAGGAGCACGGCGGCGCTTCCGATTGTGGAAGATATCAGCCTGCCGTCAAGGCGCTAGGGAGGCCTGGGCCATGGTGAAGACGCGGTACGCAAAGGCTGACCCCAACCACATGGCTGAGGTTGGTCCTATAGGGCCCGATGGGAAGGAGATCCCTATAAGCTTAGTATACGGCCAAGTAGAGTTGGCCGCAAAGTATTCCCAGCAGGACTGTAAAGTAGACAGCCTGTTAGATGGTATTGAAGAGGAATACGATCAGTCAAAATGACTATGTAATTTAGTTGACATTTATAATGCCTTCAAGCCGGATTGTAGATCATTTGTCATGGCCGACCTTTTCACTTCAGCCTCGGGACCTGACGGTCTGGAGTGTGTCCGAATTCCCATGCGATTATATAGGAACCGGGGAATGCATGGAGACCAGTCGTAGGGTTATTAGTGCGTGAACAGACAAGTGCCCGACTAGTTATGTTATATTACATGGTTAGTAACAAACATCTTCTAGGGAGAATAGTTTCGTTAGGGGTTCCTTTTCCTAGGAGGCATGCCCTAAGGTGCATGTCCATGCTGCGAAAAGAAACACATGAAAAACATCTAGGGGCGTATAGATAAAAAATAAAAAGATCATCTGTAGTTCACCGACCGAATATTCCCTTAAGAATGCTAGCTTTCGGCTTCACCCAGTCTGAGGTACACGTCCGGCTGACCCGACAGTAACAATCGCAGAGGTGCTCCCTTTACCACCTAGCCGAACAATCGGGAACGTAGGGGTAAGCACAAGAGCCAGGCAACCCAGCTTGGCCAAAACTTAAGTCATATCGATGCATATAATGGTGAATAAAAGGTACATGCGGAAGTGTGACGCATGTGTTGGGCATGAAGCCCGTATGAATAAGCTTCTGTTTAAAGAAGCCCCTAGGTTTAATGAGCGCGGATGGCGCGTCACTTTATGAGCCTTTAAGGGCTATAAGAGATAGAGAGAAGAAGAAGAGAAATGCAAGACAGAAAATATATAAAAAAGGACAGAGGAAGGAGACGAACATAGAGTCCAGCGCTAGGCATAGAATCTTCAGAGATGGGCTGCGTTCCATGGGTTCGGCTTGAGTCAGTTATCCGATGCATCTCGCAGGCGGTACGCTCCACCAGTCAGAACTTGGTCAATTATGAAGGGACCTTCCCACTTGGGCTCGAGTTTGTCCTTTTTCTTGTCCGATAGTCGTAGAACTAATTCGCCAATGTTGTAATTTTTGGACCGTACTGCTTTGCTTTGGTATCTTCGAGCCTGCTGTTGATAGAATGTGGAACGGGCTTTTGCCATGTCATGATCCTCCTCCAATGCGTCTAAGATGTCCTGCCGATCGAGCTCGGCTTCTCTTTCTTCATACATGCGCACTCGAGGTGAGTCATGAATTATGTCGCAGGGCAAAACTGCCTCTGCGTCGTACACCATAAAGAATGGTGTGTATCCGGTGGTGCGATTCGGCGTGGTCCGCAGCCTCCAGAGTACGGAGTCGAGCTCCTCTACCCAGTGCGTGTTAGATTCCTTGAGGGACCGCACTAATCTGGGTTTAATGCCGCTCATGATAAGACCATTTGCACGTTCGACCTCGCCGTTAGTTTGTGGGTGATAGACGGAAGCATAGTCGAGCTTGATGCCCATGTTTTTGCACCAGAGTTTTACCTTGTCGGCCGTGAAGTTCGTGTCATTATCAGTGATGATGCTGTGGGGAACGCCGTAACGGTGTACGACCCCGGATATAAAGTCTATCACCGGTCCGGATTCGGCCGTCTTAACAGGCTTGGCTTCTATCCATTTGGTGAATTTATCCACCATGACCAGTAAGTATTTTTGCTTGTGGGTTCCGCCTTTAAGGGGTCCAACCATGTCAAGCCCCCAGACCGCGAAGGGCCAAGTAATGGGGATAGTTCGGAGGGCGGTGGGTGGCATATGGCTTTGGTTTGCAAAGAGCTGGCAACCAGTGCATCGTTGGACTAAGTCCAGAGCGTCTGCCCGGGCCGTCGGCCAATAAAAGCATGTACGGAAGGCCTTGCTTACAAGGGACCGAGCTGCAGCGTGATGACCACCCAGTCTGGCATGAATTTCAGCCAAGAGGTTCCGCCCCTCCTCTTCGGAGATGCACCTTTGAAGGACTCCGGTAGTGCTTTTCTTATAAAGCTCTCCCTCGTGGACTCTGTAGGCTTTGGATCGCCGCACTATGCAGCGTGCCTCATTTTGGTCCTCGGGGAGTTCCTGCCTAGTGAGGTAGGCGAGGAATGGTTCTGTCCACGGGGCGATTACGACCATTATTACGTGGGCTGAAGGTGTTATTTCATTGGCAGAGCCTCCGATTGTGTCAGAATGTTCGGTGTCGGGCAGTGCGGTTGGGTCCGGGGTGTTATTGTTCGGCTCCCCTTCCCATACTACGGATGGCTTGAACAGCCTTTCCAAGAAGATGTTGGGGGGGACTACATCGCGTTTTGCGCTGATGCGTGCCAGGACATCTGCCGCCTGATTATTTTCCTGGGCTATATGGTGAAATTCAAGCCCCTCGAACTGAACTGACATTTTTAGGACGGCGTTGCGGTAAGCTGCCATTTTTGGATCCTTGGCATCAAAGTCTCCATTTATTTGGGGTATTGCGAGGTTCGAGTCCCCGCACACCTCTAGGCGTTGAATGCCCATGGATACTGCCATCCGGAGACCATGTAAAAGGGCCTCATATTCGGCTGCGTTGTTGGAGTCCGTGTACATAATATGGAGTATGTATTTAACTGTGTCTCCTGTGGGGGACGTCAAAATGACGCCAGCCCCCAGTCCGGCCAACATCTTGGAGCCGTCGAAATGCATGATCCAATTTGAATATGTGCCGTACTCTTTAGGGAGTTCAGCCTCCGTCCATTCTGCGACGAAGTCGGCCAAGACTTGTGACTTGATGGCTCACCGTGGCTTATAAGTTATATCAAACGGGAGGAGCTCAATGCCCCATTTTGCAATCCGGCCCGTTGCGTCACGGTTGTTTATAATATCGTTAAGTGGTACTTCCGAGGCTACTGTTATTGAACACTCTTGAAAGTAGTGTCATAGCTTCCGGGATGCCATGAATACCGCGTATGCGATCTTTTGATAATGCGGGTACCGTGATTTGCAAGGAGTGAGGACAGTGGACACATAATAGACCGGCTTTTGAAGGGGGAATCTGTGTCCGTCCGCTTCTCGTTCGACGACGAGCACTGCGCTTACAACCTGATGTGTTGCTGCAATGTATAATAGCATTGGTTCGCCAATATTTGGCGCGACCAGGACTGGGTTTGTTGCAAGTATGGCTTTTATCTCCTCGAGTCCGGCCGTGGCTACATCCGTCCATTCAAAGTGTTCGGTGCGTCGAAGGAGGCGGTAAAGGGGTTGGGCCTTTTCTCCCATGCAGGAGATAAAGCGTCTTAGAGCCGCCATGCATCCGGTTAACTTTTTTATTTGTTTGAGGTCCTTTGGGATATCTAGTTGCGACAGAGCTCGGATCTTGGCAGGATTTGCTTCCATTCCTCTACCAGATACAATGAAGCCCAAGAGCTTTCCGACTGGAACGCCGAAAACGCATTTTTTCGGGTTGAGCTTGATGTCGTATGTTCGGAGGTTATCAAATGTGAGCCTCAAGTCGTCTACTAGAGATTCGACATGTCTTGTTTTGACGACCACATCATCTACATATGCCTCCACTGTTTTGCCGATCTGGCTTGCCAGACATGTCTGAATCATGCGCTGATATGTTGCGCCAGCGTTTTTAAGCCCGAAGGGCATTGTGTTGAAGCAGAATGGGCCGTATGGTGTGAGAAATGCCGTTACGGATTGGTCAGATTCTGCCATCTTAATTTGATGGTAGCCAGAATATGCGTCGAGGAAACACAACGATTCGTGTCCTGCCGTAGCATCGATAGTTTGATAGATGCAGGGGAGGGGGAAGGGATCCTTTGGGCAAGCCTTGTTAAGGTCATTAAAATCAACGCACAGGCGCCAGGATTTGTCCTTCTTTGGTACCATCACCAGGTTTGCTAGCCAGTCCGGATATTTTATATCTTTGATGAATCCAGCCTCCAATAGCTTTGCTAGCTCCTCTCCCATAGCCTGTCTCTTAGGTTCGGAAAAACGCCGAAGAGCCTGTTTGACAGGTTTGAATCCTGTTTGGATATTTAAGCTGTGCTCGACCAGCCTGCATGGGATTCCTGGCCTGTCTGAAGGGTGCCAGGCGAAAATGTCCCAGTTTTCTCGTAGGAACTCTCGCAGTGCGGCGTCTACATCAGGGTTTAACTGCGCCCCGATGGAAGCTGTTTTATTTGGGTCCGTTGGATGGACTTGGAATTTGACTATTTTGTCCGCCGGTTTAAAGGAGGTGGACTTGGATCTTTTGTCGAGTACCACATCGTCCCTATTCACCGTAGAGCGCAGCGCAGTCAGTTCCTCAGCCGCTAGGGCTTCGGATAGTGCCTCGAGGGCCAGTGCGGCTGTCTTGTTTTCGGCGCGGAGTGCTATGTCCGGATCACTAGCGAGAGTGATGATCCCGTTAGGCCCGGGCATTTTGAGCTTCATGTACCCGTAATGGGGTATTTGTTGGAAGATTGTAAATGCTTCCCGCCCTAGCAGAGCGTGATAACCGCTGCTCAACGGAGCCACATGGAACGTGATCTCTTCGGACCTGTAATTATCCGGCGTGCCGAACACCACATCTAGTGTGATTTTTCCTATACAGCGTGCTTCCCGACTGGGGATTATTCTTCTGAAGGTTGTGCTGCTTCGCTCGATGCGGTTCCAGTCTATTTCCATTTTTTGAAGGGTTTCCTCGTAAATGAGGTTCAATCTGCTGCCGCCGTCCATGAGTACCTTGATAAGACGAAAGTCGTCCACTATTGGGCTGAGGACCAACGCGGCTGGTGCTCGGGCTGTTCGGAATTTAGGTTCATCACTAGCGTTAAAGGTAATAGCCATGTCACTCCATGGGTTTATTTTTGCTACTTGGTAGACTTCGGCAAGGCTGCGGAGTGTCCTTTTTCGCATATTATTTGATGCGAAAGCCTCAAAGACTGTTAATACCGTATGGGTGTCTCTGGGGTGGCTTTCTGTGGCCTCCGAAATTAGGAGGTTTTCGCCAATTTTGGCCACCTGCCGGAGTATCCAACATGCTCTAAGGCTGTGAGTTGGTGTGGCGTCCTCTGTACTGTGAATTTTACAGGGTCCGTTAAGCCATCCTTCCACTATGGTTCCATGCCCTATAGAGGGTTTTTGCTTTTTGCTATTTGACCTGGGTGTCTGGTTATGCTGCACCCTTTTATTTCGGACTGGGTTTGTATTTAGGGCCGGATTGTCCCAAAATTTTATTTTGGTTTTCCAGGCGCTTTCCATCGCACAATACTTTCGTACAATGGACGCCAAGTCAGCGAAGCGTGTGATATCACGGCGACTTATGGCGTTGAGTATTCCCTTGTCCGTGCAATTATTGCAGAAGATTAAGATTGCGTCTTCCTCGCGGCAGTCCCTTAGCCTGTTCTTAACCAGGAGGAATCTAGCCCAGTAATGATGTACTGTTTCGTCGGGCTCTTGCCTGATTTTGGATAGATCGCTTATGTTGGGGTGGGTGGGTGGAGTTAAATCCGAAGCCTCACCCCGTCTGAGGCTCAGAGGCCGAGGAATTTCTGAACTCGAAAATTTGGATCCCTGGGTGTTGTCCAGTGAATCCAGCCCGTCGCTTGACTCTAAGTTCAGGTCTTGAGTGATATCCTCCCCTCCGCGGGTATCCGGCTTGGAGGGATCGGGAATCCGGACGTAGCGAGTCCTTAAGATAGACGAAGGGTCGCCGCATTGTCCCTCTACCACGGCAACGCGATGGGTGACTTGGGGAGAGTTAATCTCTCTCAGATCGGTTTTAGGTCCAATCTGGTCGTAATCCGTAGCGACTCCCAAGGTGGCGAAGCGATCCAAGAGCTCGTTTATGGAGGAAAGCTCCATTGGATCTAACTTCTCGGCAAGTTCCGAACTGACATGAAGATTGTTTTTGATGGCTCGAGAGGTCATCGTCAGCGCAGAAGCCGAACAGGCGGTCATAAGAAAACCATCTAGCCGGAGGGTTTGGCTGACAGCCAAAGCTCCCTCAGCAACGGTGCCCTCTTTAAAGATGGGGCGAGGCATCCTTCCTGGTGGCGACGACACAGAGGAACTCTCAATGAAAGCACCAATGTCAGTGTCAAAACCGATGGATCTTGTGTAGGGGGTCCCGAACTGTGCGTCTAGGCTGGATGGTAATAGGAGGCGGGGAACATGATGTTTACCCAGGTTTGGGCCCTCTCGATGGAGGTAAAACCCTACTTCCTACTTGATTGATATTGATGATATGGGTAGTACAAGAGTAGATCTACCGGGAGATCAGAGAGGCTAAACCCTAGAAGCTAGCCTATGGTATGATTGTTGATGTGTATGTTCTCCTACGACTAAAACCCTCCGGTTTATATAGACACCGGATAGGGTTAGGGTTACATAGAGTCAGTTACAATGGTAGGAGATCTAAATATCCGTATCGCCAAGCTTGCCTTCCATGCCAAGGAAAGTCCCTTCCAGACACGGGACGAAGTCTTCAATCTTGTATCTTCATAGTCCTAGAGTCCGGCTGAAGGTATAGTCCGGCCATCCGGACACCCCCTAATCTAGGACTCCCTCAACCGCTATTGTTATATGTAGCCGCTAAGTCCCGATTTGTTAGTGTGGCGATTGTGGTGGAAGGCAAGGAGGCTGGCAAGGAACATCCGGTCCAACGGCCGGTTTACTATGTCAGTGAAGTGTTGATTAAGTCTAAACAAAGATATCCACATTGGCAGAAACTCGTATATGGGGTATTCATGGCGAGCCGGAAGCTCAAGCATTACTTTCAAGGTCACCCAATCACTGTGGTTAGCTCTTCTCCGTTGGGAGACATCATAAAAAATAGAGAAGCCACTGGATGAGTCGCCAAGTGGGCCATTGAGCTTGGGTCTCATGGGTTGAAGTATGTACCACGTATTGCGATCAAATCTCAAGCGCTGGTGGACTTTATTAATGATTGGAAAGAATTGCAGATGCCAGAAGAGAAACCAGATAACACGTATTGGACGATTCACTTTGATGGTCCAGACAATTGGAAGGCTCGGGGGCTGGAGTTGTTTTAACTTCCCCTCGAGGGGACAAGTTTTGTTATGTGTTGCGACTGATGTTTCCCTGTACTAACAACATAGCAGAGTATGAAGCCTTGCTCCATGGTCTTCGAATGGCCAAAGAGATGAGCCTGAGCCAGGTCCGGTGTCTTGGCGATTCAGATCTAGTAGCTCAAAAGGTGTCAGGCAAGTGGGATTCAAAGGACCCTCTCATCGCGGCTTATCGCCATGAAGTCGATGCTGTTGCAGGACATTTTAAAGGTTATCAGGTGGAACACATTGACCGTAGGAAGAACGAAGCAGCAGATGCTTTAAGCCGGTTGGGGTCTCAGCGTAAGCCGGTGCCACCTAACACCTTTTTGGATGTTTTGCATAACCCATCTGTTAAGTTACCTACAGAGGAAGATTTGGCCATTCCTGACGCGGAGGCATAGTTGGTGGCGGCTCTTCATGTCATTCCAGATTGGACAGTACCGTTCTTGGCTTACATGACCCGAGGCGAGTTACCAGAGGATGAGACCCTGGCCCGGCAGATAACCCGGCGGTCCAAGTCAATGACTATTTCTGACAGAGAGTTATACCATCGCAGCATCTCTGGAGCGTTTCAATGGTGTGTTTCTCCTGAAGAAGTCCAAGAGATACTTCATGAAATCCATGAAGGGGATTGTGGTCATCACGCCGGGTCAAAGTCTCTTGTGGCCGAAGCTTTTCGTCATGGTTTTTATTGGTTGACGGCTCAGGAGGTGTGATGGATGCCAAAAATTTGCACGGCGAGCACATGTACCAGCTCAGGAGTTGCGGATGATTCCAATCACCTAGCCGTTTGCGGTCTGGGGGCTTGACATGGTTGGACCTTTCAAAAGGTCCAAAGATAAAAAGACACATCTTTTAGTAGCAGTTGACAAATTCACAAAGTGGGTCGAGGCGGAGCCAATTAGTAAGTGTGACGCAGCCACAGTGGTTCAATTCATGAAAAAGGCGATCTTTCGCTTTGGTTTTCCACATAGCATTATCATTGACAATGGTACTAATTTCTCCCAAGGGGCTATGGAGGAGTTCTGTCAACGTGAGCATATCCGGCTTGACATTTCTTCTGTAGCTCACCCTCAATCCAATGGGCAGGCTGAGAGAGAAAATCAGGAAATCTTAAAAGGTCTCAAACCCCAGCTCATGGTTCCCTTACAACGGACGCCGGGTTGTTGGGTAGAGGAGTTACCATCGGTGTTGTGGAGTATTAACACCACCCCTAACAGATCTACGGGTTATACACCATTCTTCATGGTTTATGGAGCGGAAGCAATGCTTCCTAGTGATATCCGTCATGACTCGCCTCGTGTGGCGGCTTATGTTGAAGCTAATAACGAACAAGCCAGACAGGATGCACTTGACTTATTAGATGAGGAAAGAGACTTAGCAGCAGCTTGATCAGCAATTTATCAACAGGACATGCGCCACTATCACAACCGCCGGGTTAAATCCAGGACTTTTCAAGAAGGTGACATGGTGCTCCGGCTCATCCAAGATCTGTCAGATGCACACAACCTATCCCCGCCTTGGGAAGGACCCTTTGTGGTCAGCAAGAACTTAAACAATGGGTCATATTACCTCATTGACGTTCGAGAGCACAAAGACTCATTTAAGTCGGAGGAAGAGACCCGCGCCGGCCGTGGAATATTGCTCAACTTCGGCCATACTACACCTGAGCCACCGGCTCTCATCATGTACATACTTTGACATTGTATATATCATGATAAGTAATAAAGTAGGACCTCTGTCCTTTTCCTTTTCAAAGATTTTAAATCTTTACTCTTTTTTACTATTTAAAATGACTATTAAGGAGCTGATCATATCTAAATCAAGTCTATCCTTTTTGGTCCGGCTTATAATCGTATTCGAATCTAGCTGAAAATCTCCAAGTCACTTGGGGGCTTCCTTATCAAACATAGGTCGTATTCTAACCAAAGAGAACATAGCTGCCGTAACCCTCTTGATCGGCTCAAAGCCAAACTCACTAGGGGGATTCTTGATCGTATCCGAATCATAGCTTAACCCCTCTTGGGTCCGACTTGGATCGTATTCAAATCAGGGTCGTTAAAAACCTTTCAAGGTCATTTGGGGGCTTCCTATTCAAACATAGGTCGTATTCGAACCAAAGAGAACATAACTTTCGGTAACCTTTTGATCTGCGCAACGCCAAAGCCACTGGGGGCTATTTGATCGTATTCAAATCTTAGCTTAACCCCTTTGGTCCGGTTTACTGATCGTATTCGAATAAGAAACCCCCAACTTTTCATTACAAGGTTATTTATATTGTTTACCACCTAGTGTTTGTTTTATTGGTCTTTTATTGTCTCAATTTCAAACAATCGGCATGGTCTTTCCGCCGGCTTGACTATTTGACAATAAGCCGCCAAGGCATAAGAATCAGCATGTATTTAGAAGCATTGACTTCTCAAAAAAGGACTGGATCGTCAGCCTCACCACCCGGGTCATATAAACCGGTGGTCCAGAGGTCGAACATACATGTATGACTGTTGTTTATGAACAGTTTCTTTATGTGTTACTCCAAGGTTATTTCAGACCTGTTTTATCTTTACATTTAGTTCTGCTTATCTACTATGATAAAACTTTTGGTCATGAACCGGGTATTCTGACCCGTTCGGTGTTAAACCGCCAACCAAGTATTTCCTTTTTGTTGCAGGAACAAAGTGGAAATATTACAAGGATAACCATGACTGTGATGCATATATTGAAATAAGGAAGCACAGAGTCACACACGGTGTTTTATGCACGATGGCATAGGCAAAATATGCAGTGTTTCAAAGCTAATTCTATTACAAGGCTTCTTAATGCCCACAAGGATGGTTCTCACTCTTCCCTCGCCGGTTAACCTCCTTCTATCAATTGAAAGCTGGGATTGGACCAATCAAAGCCGTTTACAGCAACGAACTGTGATTCATTGTCAATCAATCCAGCCGGATCAACCTCTGGAGCGAAAGTGTGTTGACGAACTGGAGGGACAAGGTCTGTTCCTTTGTAGGAAGGAGTCGCCATCTTCTTATTTTCCAAATCAAAACCCGGCTGGTATTTATTGATATTTGTTTCATCTCCGAGAGTGGTGGCCTGAGGTCGCATCTCCCTCACGCAAGCAACAAAGTCATCCTGTTCAAACAGAGACCCGTCTTCTTTCATCGTGGGGTACCCTCTGGCTACATCTGCCGGGTTTAGGTCTGGCACCCAAGCCTCGGAGCGGCTCAGGGCAGTCAAAGCTCCATCTCTCGCACATGATCGCTTGACTTCTTGGAACCTGGCGGGTAAGATGGACAACTTTTTCAAGACATCACTGAGCCGGTTGGGTCCTTGATTGGCAGGAGAGATAGCAGCAAGTGCCCTTTGTGCGCCAATGTACAACTGCTCCACTAAGGTATAGACCGCCTTCAGTTTAGTCACGTTGTCTTAGCTCAGATTCTTGCTTCGCGGGCCTGCACATATTTTGTGCACAAAGGGTCAGCTAGAGGCTAATATTCTGGGTCAGCAGAAGGTACAAAAGATCAGTACAGATGACGTACCAAAGATGGCGGAAACCATCTGTGACACCCGGTCTTTTAATACGGTCAGCTCCATAGTAACCTCTTCAAGAGCTGCATCAGCTTTTTCGGCGCGTTGTGTTAGCAGCGTTTTCTCTTCAGCCCAGGTTTTCTCCTTAATGGTCAAGCTGGTTCTCAATGTCTCCATCTCAGTAGACTTAATTGCAATTTGGAGTCAGCAGACTTGATTTCTGCCTCCCAATCCGCCAGCTGGGTCTTCGCATCAGTTAATTGCAAGCTCAGTTCAGATTAGGCATTCTACAAAACATACACAGGTGTGTCAAGGTTTCCATTAAAATCCATGAGTCAAGATTCAAGTCCCAAGTACTTTACAAAGTAACACCACTTGACACTTGGGGGCTAATGTATGCCAAATCAAAATTTTATGACTCTACTATACTTCTAGTCCCAAGTACTTTACAAAGTAACAACACTTGACACTTGGGGGCTAATGTATGATATTCGGCAAGTATCTTAAAGTAGGCCGGACTACAATATTTGTTGAGTTCGGCACAAGACAGTTATGAAATTCAAAGTACCAACAAATTTATGGTCAAGTGAACCGGCCCTTGGGGACTACCGGTGAAGTTTATTCTATTTTATTGGACTCCAAAAATATCTAAAGGTAATGCTTTATCCTATATCATAAGTCTACAGATCATTCAAGGTTTTATCATAATCTTAAGACTTGGGGGCTTACAGAATGTAAGTAAGCTGGAAGAGCATACCTCATACTTCAGCTGCAACTGCTTGACCATTTCGATTTCTGAGTCACGGATGGAGTGCAGATGGCTCAGATAACCGGACAATATGTCGTTGGCATTCAGATGGCGATAATGAGAAATGTCAAAACACACTTTTCGTCTCTCCAAAGCCTCTTGTTTAGCCGTGTGATGAGGCAACATGGTGGGATTCCCCGGCTCAACAAAGCGGCTTCCAGTGACCAGAACATCCTGGGCAGACAGCGATGGCGGGTTGGCTGAGCTGGATGGTCTGGCAGCAGAAGGATTAACGATGGTAGCGTCAGCTGACGGCTCAGGAGGATCTGATTGAGTATTGATAGCCGGGTCTTCTGGTGCTTCCGTCTGAGGGGGGCAGGTGGCATGGCCGGTTCAGGTGCAAGAACTGGCGGGTCTTCCGCCGGCCTAGTCACCTTGGCCTTCTTGGACTTGGCAAGGCCACTAAGAAAGATATTATGAAACAGTCAGTATAAAAAGCAGTTTGAAAGACACGGAGGAAAGATGATTTTTTTCTTACCCAGGGGCGGTCTTAAAGGCCGGGAATTGAGTTTGAGATGAGTTGCCAGAAGAGCAGGACACCTCCTGCAAAGGTAAAATAAAGTTAATAATACAAGGGAGAACATCCATTAATGGAAAGTAAAAAGCAAAGGAATAAACCTCATTCTGGCGCTTTTGAGGAGTTTGTTGAAGAACAACAGGCGGTTCATCGATGTTCCGGGCCTGACGGCGGCTCTCATGTTGCTGCTTTTTCAAAAGAAAATGAGGGTCCAGATAAGCCAAAGGGTGTGAAAACATTACTTTCCGGGTTACGACTCGAAGTTTCTGTCTTGGCAAATGGGTTGAGTCGGAGGAAATAGTTACCTCTTCTTCCACGGCCTGACTGGCCCCCGTGTCGTCCTGGCAATGATCAGTGTAAATAAGATTGTTAAAAAGCTGGCCAAGGGAGTCAAGGGCTACCTCCATCTCAGAAGTATCATCATCAAGCTTCAACAGATCTTCAGCGGTGCTTTTCTTCTTCTTCTTAGATCTCCGGGTCATCTTCTTAGCGGTTATGGCGGCGGCTCTGGCTTTCTTGGCGGCTTCGTAATCGTACTTGGCTTTCCAGAAATCAGATTTGGCCTATAAACAAACAAGCAAGATGAAAGGTCATGCAAGTATTTAAAACAGCTGAGGAAAATGCAAAGAGGAAGAGAGTAGAGGTTCTTTACCTCTGGCACCGGGTTAAGCTTGCAGAAAGGGTTTAACCCGACTTTACTGTAGTCTTCGTATTTACCGTTCACCAGAAGAGTTGCCATTGAAACAATATCTTCTTCCGTTAATTGAACAGAGTTGTGACGAAGAGAGTCATCAGGGCCTCCACCATATTCGTACATTAGTTTGGATCGGCTGCTTAGAGGGATGACCCGCCATGCAACCCAGCAATGGATTAAGTCAACTCCGGTTAAGTCATTCCCCAATAAAGCGTTAATACTTTTAATGGATGGTATCAGCTTCTTGTGTTCGGCGGCAGTGAGCTTGTCAGGGAGTGCAAATTTGGAGTCAAGATGCTCTGTGCGATAACCCGGCAGTGGATGCTCATTTGCTGGTGAAGTGTCTTGACAATAGAACCAAGTCTGATTCCAGTCCTTGGGATGACTCGGCAAGACGATTAG
This sequence comes from Triticum dicoccoides, assembly GCF_002162155.2. Taxonomy (NCBI): domain Eukaryota; kingdom Viridiplantae; phylum Streptophyta; class Magnoliopsida; order Poales; family Poaceae; genus Triticum; species Triticum dicoccoides. The sequence continues at coordinate 192,415,191 of NC_041388.1, forward strand.
GGGGAAGACGGCGCCTTGTCGGCGCTGAATTGAGATACCTCCAAGTTCCAGGCTAAGGCCATTGGTGCACTCATTCTGGCGGTTCAGATAAAATACTCTCTAAAGAGTTCCATAGTAGGTTCTTCTTGAAGGTACACCTCGCAGAGAACTTGGAAGTTGAATATATTGGACATGGAATTAGGCCCGATGTCTTGAGGGTGGAGTTTGAAAAAATGGAGGACATCTCTGAAGAACTTTGAGCCGGGTGGGGAAAAGCCACAGTTCATGTGAATCAGAAAAGACGATAACTTCACCATCTTTTGGATTGGTCTGTTCCTCCTCCGGGTCAGGCGCAGAGTAGGACATAACATTCTTCCCTGGCAAAAAACCTATGGTAAAGAATTCCTTCATATTGTCCTCAGTGACTATTGAGGGAACCCAGTTGCAGATAGTTGGTGCTTTGGACGGCATGATGTTCAAAAGACGAACTGAAAAGAAAGCAACATACCGGCTTAATTCAATGACAATGGTGAAAGTAAATGATGATGATACAGGGGAGTAATGGCGGCTTATGTAAGGGCTAATGTCATATAAGGAAAAGTAAGCCGGCACAATAAGCCGCCATGACAACAGATATTTGAGAAAGCAAATTCAGCTAAGTGTTGAGATAAACAAGTTTCCCAAATTTCTTGATATTATTCCAGATCAAATGGCTATTCAAAATGGAAAAATTTCTAGACCTAAAAGTTTAGCGCAGATGAGTTTGTAAGTCCTAATGAGGCCTTTTTATTGGGAAAAGGGATCTACTAGTGTCAAGAGCAAGCACAAAACAACTACTACACAAACATGTATCTCTTTTTGGATCAAGAAGAGGCTGCGGGGAAGAACTACGGAGAAGCTGTGATGAACTACGAAAAACATGCAGAAACCTAGAAAGCCCTAATGTAGATCTAAGGGGAAAGAAGGGAAACGCTTACAGCCATAGAGCTTCCACGGAAGGTAGCCGCCGTTTTTCTGGACTGATTCCGTTCGATGCAGCGGCCGAGCTCCAGGGAGGTGTGAGGCTCTCTGGCGGCGGCGGAGCTCGAGCAGCAGCGGAGATTGCGAGAGAAGGAAGACGAAGGAGAGAGAAGAATGAGGAAGACCGGGGCGTGCCTATTTATAAGGGAGTAAGCGAACAGGCGGGCGCGAAAATTGAGGAGACCTGAACAATGATTATCCAACTAAATAGACGCATCGATTCTTGGAAGGCATTAAAGAATAAAGATCCGTTGAGAGCTGACGTCACAATGGTTTTTTGTGTTTTCAGGAAATGACGTCATGGCGGGTTATAAAAATTTCTGCGAAGAAAGGAAGATGGATTTTTTCTATGTATTGCAGATTTACAAAGAACAAAGTTCAAAGTCAACCTGGGCCTAATGTTGGGGATATAGCTATCAGTTATGACCCGCCCAGGAGGGGCCAGGTCAGTCCCAATGACGGGTCACAAAGGAAGCCCAATAAACATTCAAGGTGATACTTTATTAAGGCCTATAGAAGTCCTAAGCCAGAGGCGGCTTAAGGCCCAACATTGTAAACCGCCGTATGTAAAGAAAGACTTTTAAGGAAAGGCATGTAAAAGAAGTCACCGAGCCGGACACGCTTTATGAGCCGGACGGGACTCTGTAGGCCGCCAAGCGTCAGCCCGTGTATATAAGGGGACGACCTGGTGGCGTCTTAGGGCATGAAACAAGAGATCGAGAACCAAGCCGGCGGATTAGCCTCTTGGTGATCGAAAACCCCAGCAATTCCAACACAACTAGACGTAGGCTTTTAGCTTCATCGTAAGGGCCCAAACTAGTATAAAACCTCTCATGTCCTTTGTCCCGATTAACCCCTTTAAGCTTCCTAGTTGCGATGGCCCTACGACTAAGTCCTTTTGCTAGGACATCTGCCATGACAATTCCACGACAGAAAGGAAAAAGTGAATAGGATTCCCCCTTGCCCCTCTTCCCTTCCTACTCTGAATAGGAATAGGAAAGGGGGAGGCCGAATTGGGAGGACCCCAAGTAGGATTCCTCCTACTTTGGGCGCCCCCTTGGCTGCCTCTCCTCCCCTCCGACCTATATATATGAAGGGGGCACCCCTAGAACACAAACCAACAATTGTTAGCCGTGTGCGGCGCCCCCCTCCACAGTATACACCTCTGGTCATATCTTCGTAGTGCTTAGGCGAAACCCTTCGCGGATCACTTCACCATCATTGTCACCACACCATCGTTCTGACGGAACTCTCCATCGACACTTTGCTAGACCAAGAGCTTGAGGGACGTCATCGAGTTGAACGTGTGCAGAAATCGGAGGTGCCGTACGTTCGGTGCTTGATCGGTCGGAACGAGAAGAAGTTCAACTACATCAACCGTGTTGTCAAATGCTTCCGCTTTTGGTCTACGAGGGTACGTGGACACATTCTCCCTCTCTCGTTGCTATGCATCTCATAGATAGATCTCGCGTGTGCGTTGGAATTGTTTTGAAATTGCATGCTACATTCCCCAACATTATCCACCTCTGCTCTCAGTTCAGTAAGAACATGTTTTGGACTGGCCAACTGGGAAAGTGCCTCTTCCTTAGCCAACACCATCTAAGCAAAGTCTGATTTAAAAATCTAAGCTGATTCTCCACCTTCCTCTTTTTATCCCACATCTTCAAATATTCTTCAGCGTTGACAACACTTTCTCTAAGCCTACGTCTATTCTCTTCCTCATACATGATCCAAAGCTTCGCTAGGCACATCTTCAAAGACTGTGGCCACTCTTGACCAACCCACTCCAAGTAAGAACACTTCCATTCATCCTATAATATTTAAAACTAGATCAGTAACAATTGTAGGGGAAATGGGTTTATAGAAACATAGAAAATCACCAATGCTTATTTTGAAAAACCTAAGAAACATGTTAATTATGACATATCTTCTCAAAAAGATCAATGTGCAAATGAATTAATTGCTGCTGAGACAACAACCAAATTCTAGAAAATTAGAAGCTATAATTAGCTACAACAATGCTACAAGTTCTTACTCATGTACAATAAATAACAAATATAACATTTTATCAGGAAGGTAAATATAACTGCAACAGCATAGCGATAGTGTTTGGATGACATCAAATTGATACTAACAGGTGTGTACATGCACTAATCTACTAACATAGAACTAATAGCACTAAGGCCTTCCACTATGTATGACAAAACTGGTGTAAAGACAACTATTGCTACATCTCGCACTGGTGCCCTACACTGGCAAGCCGATGCAGCAGAAAAAAATCAGGGACCCAGACTCCGGAGCACCTAGTTGCTCCGATGCCAGTTCATTCATGACATAAAGATTCAGTATTTTACTGCCAGGCTGCTCGGATGTGGGGACCAAAGTGGCTGCACAAACTGCTAAAGTGGTGCCAAATAATTTTCTAATGGCACTGCTAATGAGATGGCAAGAACTTAAGATACTAGGTAAAAACTGTGACACTATCTTAGGATGTGTTTGGTTGAATGTGTCGTATGAATCGGTTAGGACCGTGACAGTTTCTGAATCACATCTACCAAATGATTTGTAACAATGAAAGATGGTCTAACCTTCTCTGTACATGCCAGAAACTTCCTCCCACTATACACAGATTCAAACGCAACTAGCTTCATGCATGGAGATTGATGGTGACCATGAGCAGATAGATCTTAAGCCACCCCGCTCCATTCATTGCCACTGATGCTCCTAGGGAGCTACAAGAGGAAGAAATGAATCAAATCGACTGCTGGGTAAAAATCCTTCATTCCAAGTCATAGTCCAAAAGAGAGAAGAGAGGCATACTTGGGTGGTGAAGGAGTCGTCACGGGAGGAGGAACCATCGGAGAGGTCTTTGAAGAAGACCATGGCGCCCCTGGCGGTAGGATGCGAGATGGCGTAAGCGAGGAAGAGGATATAGCTTAGGAAGGAAGGAAGGAGGGAACAGGGGAAATGTGACTTGTGGTCAGGGAGAAAAGGGGGTGGGGTAGGCGGAGGGGGCGGGGGTAGATATTTTGGCGGCAGGCCAAAATTTTGGAAATGTGGAGGGAAACTTTGCGCACGGTGCCGCCGGACCATTCACTTTGAATGATTGTGTGCATCGCAAACGATTCGTCTGCTTTACGCGCATGGGATGAGTTTGGTAATTCAAATTTTGGTGGAAATTTCCCCGAGTACGTCATTGCATAATTTAACATCACTTGCTAATTTGGGCACACAAAAGAGCATATAGCAGACAGACCACACTTACTGAATCAAGCAATTTTAGTAATTAAACTGAGCCAGTTGACCTAAACATTGCTCTAACAAAAGACCAGCATTAAAAACAAAGCCTAAGTACGCATAATTTTAACAAATCCGCCACCGCACTGGCCTATGCATCACCGACGTGAGATGAGACATCGATGACTTGCCCTGGCGACATGCCGCCATTGGTGGACTCGCGTCCTCGTCCTTGTCCTCGGCGCCGCCCTCAAGGTTGTAGTACTCGTACTAGTGGCTGCGCCAGAGCTCGCGTTGGTACGCCACCGCCGACTCCTCGACGGACAGACTCTTCTCTACCTCGACCTCGGCCATGCGCAACTCCTCCTCCCGGTGCTCCTGGATCTCCGGTAATCTTTACACATCCCATGTACTGAATAAGAAAGGGATAAAGAGTTGGCTTACAATTGCCACTTCACACAATACATAAATATAACATTACATCATCCAGAATACAATCAAGGTCCGACTACGGAACCAAATAAAGAAAGACAACCCCAAATGCAAAGATCCCCGATCGCCCCAACTGGGCTCCTCTACTGATCGTCCGGAAAAGAAACATAGTAACATCCAGAATTCTCGTCGAACTCCCACTTGAGTTCGTTCGCTTCCCCTGCACTGGCATCATCGGCACCTGCATCTGGTTTTGGATGTAATCTGTGAGTCACGGGAACTCAGCAACCTCGCACCCTCAAGATCAAGACTATTTCAGCTTAAGGGTAGGGACAAGGTAGTGAGGTGGAGCTACAGCAAGCACTAGCATATATGGTGGCTAACTTACGAAAATGAGAGCGAGAAGAGAAGCAAAGCTCGGTCGAGAAGCTATAAGATCAAGAAGTGATCCTGAAACTACTTACGTTCAAGCATAACACGAGACCGTGTTCTCTTCCCGGACTCCGCTGAAAAGAGACCATCACGGCTACACATGCGGTTGATTCATTTTAATTAAGTTGAGTGTCAGGTTTTCTACAACCGGATATTAACAAATTCCCATCTGCCCATAACTGTGGGCACGACTTTTGAAAGTTCAAAACCCTGCAGTGGTGTCCCAACTTAGCCCATCACAAGCTCTCACGGTCAACGAAGGATATTCCTTCTCCCAGGACGACCCGATCAGACTCGGAATCCCGGTTACAAGACATTTCGACAATGGTAAAACAAGACCAGCAAAGCCGCCTGATGTGCCGACAAATCCCAATAGGAGTCGCACGTATCTCGTTCTCAGGGCACACCGGATGAGCGCTCTGTACAACTAACACCAAACCTCGAGTTTCCCCGAGGGGGCGCTGCAAAGGACTCTAGTTTGGACCAACACTCAGAGGAGCACTGGCTCGTGGGTTTAAAATAAAGATGACCCTTGAGTCCGCGGAACCCAAGGGAAAAAGGCTTAGGTGGAAAATGGTAAAACCAAGGTTGGGCCTTGCTGGAGGAGTTTTATTCAAGGCGAACTGTCAAGGAGTTCCCATTATAACCCAACCGCGTATGGAACGCAAAATCAAGGAACATAACATTGGTATGACGGAAACTAGGGCGGCAAGAGTGGAACAAAACACCAGACATAAGGCCGAGCCTTCCACCCTTTACCAATTATATAGGTGCATTGAAGTAAACAATATATAATAATGATATCCCAACAATAATCATGTTCCAACAAGGAACAAACTCCATCTTCACCTGCAACTAGCAACGCTATAAGAGGGGTTGAGCAAAGTGGTAACATAGGCAAACAACGGTTTGCTAGGAAAGGTGGGTTAGAGGCTTGTCATGGCAATATGGGAGGCATGATATAGCAAGTGGTAGGTATCGTGGCATAGCAATAGAGCGAACAACTAGCAAGCAAAGATAGATGTGATTTTGAGGGTATGGCCATCTTGCCTGCAAAGTTCTCCGAGTTGACGAAAGCTTGATCCTCGTAAGCGTACTCAACGGGTTCCTCGATCACATAATCATCTCCCGGCTCTACCCAAAGCAAGATCACAAGCAAAAGAAACCACAATCAACCACGGTGCAATGCGCGAGCAACATGATGCAAAACATGACATGATATGCGGGATGTGATATGCAATGCATATGCGTGCTCCGGAAGGAAAAGATCGAACCATGCCTCAACTTGGCAAACCAAGTGTGCCGCTGGAAAGATGAGTTGATTTCGGTCGAAATCGATATAAAGATCACCGGAATCGGATGCAAAGTTTGCAAATGGCAAGCAAATCAATAATTGCACAATTCAACGATTAACAGCACGACGCCATATAGAATGCAACAAGAAACTAAGCTACTGCACTCTGACATAGGAACAAAGCAAATGGAAGTGATCTACTCAAGATGCTCGACAAAAGATGAACACTGAGCTATGACTCAATCACACAAGAGCAAGTTCAAGCAAGCATGGCAAAAGTGCAAAAGATATCAGCATCACAGACTTCCTGAAAATAACATGCCAGGAATTAACATCAGGAATTAAAGTTTAGAGCAAGATAACAACACGCTACATGAACATATCATGGCAAAACAAGGCACGGCATGAATCTACTCAAAGCATATGACAAAAGTCCCTTACTTACCGTAAGCCAAAAAGGATCATAAGATATGATGGCACCCATGTAAACATAGCAAGTTTCGTTAACACATTCAGAGATAGCAGAAAACTGGACATGGCAAAAACAGAGTTATGAAGGCCTCTTTGCGAGCTCGATTCACTCACCACAAGGCATTGCATGACGAGATAAGCATAGCAATAGTAAGAAGACATGTTCATGAAGCTAACCATGGCAAGAAAAATCTCATAGAATGCATGGATCAAGTACAACAACCTTGGAAAAATTGATTAACACATAAACAATCTGTCAGGAACATTTTACAGCAAAAGTAGAGCAAGATTGAATCATGCTAGGGTACTCCATAAAAGCAAACAGGGGCATGGATGGATAGAGAATGACCATATGTCCAAATCATCCTTACTTAACATACTCATAAGAAGCATGTATCTCACTGTAGCAACATGAATACATGGCATAAAAATAACAGCAGAGCAATGACTTGGTGAAATTCTAAGTCCCTGAAATCAGAAATATCACGAGAGCTACTTTGCATGCATGTTCTAGTCACCACAAAGATCACAAAAATACAAGGCATACACCCCTGTAAATATGGCATGGCATATCCCAAAACACATGTAGAGCTCATGCCCATATGCACCACACAACAAATGTGGCAAAAATGACAAAAGCTCATAATCTGCTAAGTAACAGGAGCTAACATTTTATAGCACTCTTGCATCAACTATTTGGGCATCAAGATGGACTCAAACAAGCATACCACAATGGAACAAAATGAAGAGCACATCATGATGAACATTTTGATATATCATGCATGCAAAACAGATCTAAGGATGAGGAGTTATGGCATGTTGAACAGTGCTCGAAAATATAGCAGATGAAAATCAATTAGGCGAAAATCGGGGTCAACCCTAGGGTTCGGATCTGGATCTGGCACGGCCCACGAGGATGACCGGAATGGATCTCGCCGGAGTTTTAGCCGAGGTAGAAAGGGGCTGCGACCGGAGTGGAAGGAGGCGCCGGAGCTCGCCGGGAAGGAGCCGGGGCACGCGTGTACCACCAGAATGGAGCTGGGGCGCGCGGGCGTCGCCGGAGCTCGGTGAAGTGGTTGGAATCGGTGAGTAGCGGCGGGGAGCACCGGATCTTGGCGCGGGTGGCGGGCGCAGTCGCCGGCGAGTGGAGGAGGGCGGCGGAGCGGCAAAGGCGCTCGGGAGGCGCGGGTGCCAGGCGACGACGGGAGGCGACCCGGGCCAGGAGGGCCCCGCCCGAGCCCCGGCGAGCCGACGCGGGTGGCGGTGTGGGGAAGTGGGCACGGGCGTCTTGGTGAATCGGGAGGCTCCATGTGGCGGCGGTGAGGGCGCTGGTCAGGTCCGGTGGTGGGGGTTTCATTCGGCAACGGAGAGGGGAAGTTGCTAGGGTTTATCTGTGCGAGGATTTCGGAGGGGAGCACCTTTTTATAGCTAGGAGGAGGTAGGATTGTCCAAATGAGGTGTAGTTTTCAGCCACGCGATCGTGATCGAACGGCCGAGAGGATGGAGTGGGTTTAGATGTTTTTGTGGGCTGACTTGGAGGGGTGTTGGGCTGCAACTCACACGAGGCCTTTATGGTTCCCCGGTTAACCGTTGGACTATCAAACGGACTCCAAATGGCACGAAATTTGAGAGTCGGTCTACCGGTGGTGTACCAAGGCCGCTTGGCAAATCTCGGTCCATTTCGAGAAAGTTTAACACCCGCACACGAAAAGAGACAAAAGGGGCGCCAGACGACGTAGGAGTGCCGGATCGCAAAACGGACAACGGGGAAAATGCTCGGATGCATGGGACGAACACGTATGCAAATGCGATGTACATGATGGCATGATATGCAATGCATGACATGGACAAAATGCAAAACGAAGACAAAACCCAACCATAAGGAAATCTCATAACTTAAAGCCGAAAATGGCAGAGTTGGAGTACGAATATGGCAAATTACATCTGGGGTGTTACAACACTCCACCACTATGAAAAGATCTCGTCCCGAGTTCTAGGAATGAAAGAACTACGGATATTCGGAACGGAGGTGGTCCTCGCGTTCCCAGGTGGTTTCTCGGTCGGAATGGTGACCACTTCACTTTCAAGAATTTGATAGACTTATTGCGAGTCTTGCTCTCGGTTTCTTCAAGAATAGCAACGAGATGCTCATGATAAGACATGTCTTCTTGGAGATCAATCTCTTCGAAGTTGATGGTGCAATGAGGAGTCTTGAAACACTTGCGAAGCTGTGACACGTGAAACACGTCGTGCACATTCGCGAAGTTGGACGAAAGCTCAAGTTGATAGGCGAGGTTGCCTCTTTTGCCAATGATCTTGAAAGGACCCATGTATCTAGGGGCAATCTTCCCTTTGATACCAAAGCGACAAGTACCTTTCATTGGAGAGCCGCGGAGGTAGACATGGTCTCTGATCTCAAAAGCCAAGTCACGATGCTTGCTATCATAGTAACTCTTCTGGCGCGACTGTGCGGCTTTGAGATTTTCACGGATGACTTTACACATTTCTTCAGCTTCTATGATGAAGTCATTGCCAAGAAGTTGGCGTTCACCAGTCCCTGAACAATTAAGAGGAGTATGGCACTTTCTGCCATAGAGAATCTTGAATGGGGCCTTGCCCGAACTCGCTAGGAAGCTGTTGTTGTAGGAGAACTCGGCATATGGAAGACAATCTTCCCAGTTCATACCGAAAGAAATGACACAAGCCCTGAGCATATCTTCAAGAATTTGATTAACTCGCTCGACTTGTCCACTAGTTTGAGGAAGGAAGGTTGTGCTGAAGCGAATGTTGGTGCCCATGGCCTTCTAAAAGGAGACCCAAAACTTAGAGGTAAAGATGCTTCCACGATCTGAAGATATCAACTGCGGAATTCTGTGCAAGGAGACAATCCTGGAGGTATATAGCTCTGCCAACTGAGTTGCTGTGATAGATTCTTTCATAGGAAGAAAATGAGCCACTTTGGTAAGCTTGTCGATTACAACAAAGATAGCGTCATTTCCACGCTTGGACTTGGGAAATCCAGTCATGAAATCCATCTCAATATGGTCAAGCTTCCATTCTGGAATGGCAAGAGGTTGGAGGAGACCAGCTGGTCGTTGGTGTTCTGCTTTCACTCTTCTGCAGACATCACATTCATTGACGAACTCAGTAATTTCTCGCTTCATTCGAGTCCACCAATACGACTACTTGAGGTCATGGTACATCTTTGTACTTCCAGGATGAATAGATAGGAGTGAATTGTGAGCCTTTTTCATAATGACTTTACGTAGATCACCCTTAGGAACCACAATTTGATCCTCGAAGAAAAGAGTATCTTTGTCATCAAGGCGATAGCACTTGTACTTGGGTTGGCTCTTGGCGATCCCATTCTTCACCTTCTTCACCATTGCATCAAAAAGTTGTGCCTCATGAATCTAATATTCCAAAGTAGGAGAGACTTGGAGGTTGGCAAGAAATCCTTGAGGAACAACTTGGAGATTAAGTTTGTGGAAAGCTTCACAAAGATTCGGTTGGAAGGGCTTGAGAATCAAACTGTTGCAGTAAGCCTTCCTGCTCAAAGTGTCTGCAATGACCTTGGCCTTGCCTCGAGTATATTAAATACTCGGATTATACTCTTGAATCATTTCGACCCAACGAGTCTACCTGAGGTTGAGGTTCGGTTGAGTGAAGATGTACTTGAGGCTCTTATGATCAGTGAAGATGTCCACTTTCCTTCCCAACAAGAGATGTCTCCATGTTAAAAGAGCATGAACAATTGCCGCCAACTCGAGGTCATGAGTGGGGTAGTTCTTTTCGTTGGGCTTCAACTGGTGAGAGGTATAGGCCAAACTTTCTTCTCTTGCATTAACACAAGCACCAAGACCTTGCAGGGAAGCATCACAAAAAACCTCGAATGGCTTGGATTCATCAAGAGGAGTCAGAACTGGAGCTGTGACTAACTTCTCCTTGAGGGTGTTGAAAGCGATGTCACATTCAGGCGTCCAAACTTACTTCACATGCTTCTGGAGGATGTTGGAAAGAGGCTTTGCAATCTTAGAGAAATTCTCAATGAATCTTCGACAATAGATTGCATGCCCAAGGAAACTGCAGAGCTGCTTAACATTCTGAGGCGGTTCCCAATTCACAATTGGGGACACCTTCTCAGGATTAACAGCCATGGCCTTGGTGGAGATGATATTCCCAAGGTACAGAACCTCATCGAGCCAAAACTCACACTTTGAAAACTTCGCATAGAATTGATGTTCTCTGAGTTTGTCCAGCACCAACCTCAAGTGCTTGGCATGGTCCTCCTTGTTCTTGGAAAAGACAAAAATATCATCGAGATACACCAAGACGAAATCATTTGTGTAAGGGTTGAAGATGAAGTTCGTCATGCGAGAGAATGTTGGAGGAGCATTGACAAGGCCGAAAGACATGACAGTGTATTCATAAGAACCATAGCTTGTTCTGAATGCTGTCTTGGGGATATCTTGTTCACGAATGAGAATCTGATGGTAACCCATACAGAGGTCAAGCTTGGAGAATACTTGAGCACCCTTAAGTTTCTCGAATAGCTCATTGATGTTGGGAAGTGGGTACTTGTTCTTTATGGTCTTCTTGTTCAATGGACGGTAGTCGACACAAAGTCGTTCCGTTCCATCCTTCTTCTTGACAAAAAGAACACCACAACCCCATGGAGAAGAAATCGGTCGGATCAGACCCATACGCTCTTGGTCATCGAGTTGTTTCTTCAGCTCCTTCAACTCTTCCGGTCCAAGCTTGTAAGGATGTTTGCAAACAGGTTCCGTGCCAGGCTCAAGATCGATGACGAATTCAACTGGCCGGTGAGGAGGCATTCCTGGAAGCTCTTCTGCAAAGACGTCTTGATATTCACAAACGACTAGAATCTCAGAGATGGCATTCAACTCGCCCTTCTCATTAAGAGAAAACAACCGAATGGTATCATCCCGAGCGGCAAAGATGATCACATCCTCAGAAGAGTGTGTCAATTGAATCTGCCTGGCAGCACAATCAAGCTGAGCCTTTTGCTTAGGAAGCTAGTCCATGCCGAGAATTAGATCAATATCCGAGTCACCAAGAACAATTGGAGAAGCCAGAAATTTGTAGTCGCCCATCTCGATAGAACCATCCGGGACGGAAATATTAGGTGACATTGGCTTGCCCGGGGACACAATAGATAAAGTTCTAGGCAATTGTTGATAATCACACTCATACTTTGATGCAAAAGGTTTTGAAATGAAACAATGCGATGCACCAGTATCAAAGAGAACTTTGGAAGGAATAGAGTTAACTGGAAGGTTACCCATGATCACTTCTGAAGAGTCCTCTATCTGATCTGCGTTCATCATATTAACCTTGACATGCTTGGGTTTATGCTTGACCACTGCATTGCTGGCAGATCTTACAGGAGGAGGAGGCGGAAGACGCCTTTGGTTGAAGCATTTGTTTGCATAGTGCCCTTTCTGCTGACACTTGTTGCAAGTAACCTTTGACAGCGGACGGTGATAAGGAGCACTTGATCTTGGAGCATGAGACAGAGCTTTGTTCTGATAGCCTGGGTTGGGTGGGTGGGAAGATCCATTGCCACCTTTACTCTTTTGCTGATAAGGCTGACGGAACGGAGGAGGAGGAGGCAACCAGAACTTCTGTTGCTTAGCTGCCACTTGAGTTAAAGAAGAAGAAGGAGTTGCATCCCTGACTCTCTTCTTAGAAGCATCACACTTGAGTTGAGTAGCCTCTTGCTTTAGTGCCATGCTGTAGAACTCATCATACTCGGTCGGCTCAAAAAGCATGGGAGCTAGTTGCAGATCTTCTCTGAGGCCACCTCTGAATTAATAAATCATGCTCTTCTCATCAGGGACGTCTTGTTTGGCGAAGCGAGCGAGCCTCTGAAATAGGATGTTGTATTGGTAAACAGAAAAGTTGCGTTGCTTAAGGTTGCGTAACTCCTAGCGCTTACTCTCAGCAACATTTTGAGGAATGTGGTGAGCTTTGAAGTCCCGGCGGAAATCATCCCATGTAATCACACGACCTCCTCTGGAATCTTTGTATTGTTGATACCACTCAGCAGCTTGGTCTTTGAGTTGGAACAAAGCAAACTTGACAAAGTCCTCAGGCTTGACATTGCTACACTCAAAATGTTTGCAGATATCCACGATCCCATCGTCAGCGTACGTGGCCTCGACACGGTTACTGAAGGACTTCGGCTAGTTTGCGAGGAACTAATTGAGGGTAGCAAACTGAGCTTGATTGTTGCCTTGGCCTTGATTTCCTTGGTTGCGCTCTTACAAGAGTTGCAAAAGCATCTGCGCATTGGCGTTGGTGGCGGCCATGATAGCTTGCCATGCCTCCGGAGGTGGAGGTGGTGGCGGAGGTTCCGGATTCTGACGCGTTGGAGGAGCCATCCTTAAGAGGTTGACATCCGTTAGCATCTTGAAAGACATATATTCAAGCTGAATCAATGGATCGAAATTGCAACATTCGAACAAGAATGAACGAATGAATTCCAAAGTAAATCATCACACTTCCATAAATTGAGAAGCCACTTAGATAGAGATATATGAATAAAGCAACAAGGTACGTATATGATCAAATAATTGGTAAGGATTACCCAATCACAAACCAAATATCTGCGTGAAGACATACTAGAGCTACATGAATTCCTACCTATGAAACTCCTGAACCTTTATGGTTATGCAATCAGGTGTTGGGGATACAGGGGAAGCATAATATCTCACCCAAAACTAGCAAATCCTACATCCAGCTGTATCCATCCTTCAACACATAACCAAGAAACCTTCGGAAATCATTTACCTCAACCTTCTAAAAGCATCCATTGAGTTATGGCAATACTCCCGAACTCCCACCCAGTACTGGGTGGCGTCGAGGTTATCTCACCAACAACTGCATAAAGGAGATTTTCAATGTCGGTGAACTCAGGTATTCCAGAAGTGTAACGATAAAATTGTGACGACAACACCTCGGAGCTCAACTCCCCGGGACACTGCCACAACCCCTAAATGTCAGGAGGCACAAAGAACAATGTTCTTGTCACAAAACCATCGGATAGATTCCAAGATACCCGCGTGATCCTAAAAAACATTCATGAAATTTGAGGAGAGAAGAGTCAAAACTCTATGTCAGGAGGCCTCACTAGAGCGACGAAGGGACTGGGGAGTAAAAAGAATCCTACTCTCCGTTATATATAATCCTATAAGACTCAAAACATTTTTTTTCTAGACTCAACAACGTCAGCGATTCGATCAAGCAGGGGGGCTCCTAAGTCGGGGAAGGCTCTGATACCAACTTGTAACACCCACAATACGGCTATATCTCCCCTGTGTCGGAGCACGACTCAGAGGCATAACCCCATAGTAGGCATGCCGCAAGAGGGGTAATCTTTACACATCCCATGTACTGAATAAGAAAGAGATAAAGAGTTGGCTTACAATCGCCACTTCACACAAAACATAAATATAACATTACATCATCCAGAATACAATCAAGGTCTGACTACGGAACCAAATAAAGAAAGACAACCCAAAATGCAAAGATCCCTGATCGCCCCAATTGGGCTCCTCTACTGATCGTTCGGAAAAGAAACATAGTAACGTCCAGAATCCTCGTCGAAATCCCACTTGAGTTCGGTCGCGTCCCCTGCACTGGCATCATCGGCACCTGCATCTGGTTTTGGAAGTAATCTGTGAGTCACGGGGACTCAGCAATCTCGCACCCTCGCGATCAAGACTATTTAAGCTTAAGGGTAGGGACAAGGTAGTGAGGTGGAGTTGTAGCAAGCACTAGCATATATGGTGGATAAGTTACGCAAATGAGAGCGAGAAGAGAAGCAAAGCTCGGTCGAGAAGCTATAAGATCAAGAAGTGATCCTGAAACTACTTACGTTCAAGCATAACACGAGACCGTGTTCTCTTCCCAGACTCTGCCGAAAGGAGACCATCATGGCTACACACGCAGTTGATTCAATTTAGTTAAGTTAAGTGTGACGCCCCTGATTCAATCATACACTAATCATACACGCAAACGTGTACGATCAAGATCAGGGACTCACGGGAAGATATCACAACACAACTCTACAAAAAAATAAGTCATACAAGCATCATATTACAAGCCAGGGGCCTCGAAGGCTTGAATACAAGAGCTCGATCATAGACGAGTCAGCGGAAGCAACAATATATGAGTACAGACATAAGTTAAACAAGTTTACCTTAAGAAGGCTAGCACTAACTGGGATACAGATTGAAAGAGGCGCATGCCTCCTGCCTGGGATCCTCCTAAGCTACTCCTGGTCGTTGTCGGCGGCCTGCACGTAGTAGTAGGCACCTCCAGTGTAGTAGGAGTCGTCGTCGGCGGTGGCGTCTGGCTCCTGGACTCCATCATCTGGTCGCAGAAATCGGGTATAGGAAGTGGGGGAAAGGGGGAGCAAAGCAACCGTGAGTACTCATCCAAAGTACTCGCAAGCAAGGAGCTACACTACATATGTATGCATTGGTATCAAATGGAAAAGGGGTATTATATGTGGACTGAACTGCAGAATGCCAGAATAAGAGGGGGATAGCTAGTCCTATCGAAGACTACGCTTCTGGCCACCTCCATCTTGCAGCATGTGGAAGAGAGTAGATGGTAAGTTCACCAAGTAACATCACATAGCAATATCCTAACCGATGATCCTCCCATCAACGCCCTGTGAGAGAGCGATCACCGGTTGTATCTGGCACTTGGAAGGGTTTATTTTATTAAGTATCCGGTTCTAGTTGTCATAAGGTCAAGGTACAACTCCAAGTCGTCCTGTTACCAAAGATAACGACTATTCGAATAGATTAACTTCCCTGCAGGGGTGCACCACATTTCCCAAAACGCTCGATCCCCTTTGTCCAGACACACTTTCCTAGGTCATGCCCGGCCTCGGAAGATCAACACGTCGCAGCCCTACCTAGGCGCAACAGAGAGGTCAGCACGCCGGTCTAAATCCTATGGCACAGTGGTCTGGGCCCATCGCCCATTGCACACCTGCACATTGCGAGGGCGGCCGGAGAGCAGACCTAGCCTCCCTTATACAAGAGCAGGCGTTTCAGTCCAACCCGGTGCGCGCCTCTTACTCGCTGACGTCAAGAAGGCTTTGGCTGATACCACGACATCGAATGCCCATAACTGTCCCCGCGTAGTTGGTTAGTGCGTATAGGCCTGTAGCCAGACTCAGATCAAATACCAAGATCTTGTTAAGCGTGTTATCTTGAAGTCACCACGAACGCCGACCAGGGCCAGGCCCACCTCTCTCGTAGGTGGTCTTAACCTACCCTGTCGCTCCGCCTCAAAGTAACAGTCGGGGCCCATCGGGAACCCAGGCCCACCACTACCTGGGTGGAACCATCTGCCCCTCCAACCCCCAAGATCAGAATCACTTCCGGGTACTCAACAAGCCGACCCGACTTTAGTTACAACATGTAATATGTATAAAGTATATAGTATATAACCATGATCGACACCCGACGTGAGCATGGCCCGATAGTATAGCATGGCAGGCTGACAAGAATGTAGGGCCACTGATGATAATCTAGCATCTTATACTAAGCATTTAGGATTGCAGGTAAGGTATCAACAGTTGTAGCAACAATGACAGGCTATGCATCAGAATAGGATTAACGGAAAGCAGTAATATGCTACACTACTCTAATGCAAGCAGTAGAGAGAAGAGTAGGCGATATCTGGTGATCAAGGGGGGGCTTGCCTGGTTGCTCTGGCAAGAGAGAGGGGTCGTCAACACCGTAGTCGTACTGGGCAGCAACGGCATCGGTCTTGTTGTCTAGCGAGAGAAGAGGGGGAAGAAACAATAAATATTAAGCAAACAGATGCATGACGATGCATGACATGACAAAGCGTGATGCTAGGGGTGCCCTAACGCGGTATGAGGTGGTACTGGTGAAAGTAGGAAACATTCAGGAAAATATCCCTGGTGTTACGCGTTTTCGGAAAGATGAACCGGAGGGGGAAAGTTGCGTGTTCGCTATGCTAGGGATGCGTGGCTGACGAATGGGTTGCGTATCAGGATTCGTCTCGTCGTTCTAAGAAACTTTCATGTAGAAAGTATTTTCATCTGAGCTACGGTTTTATTTCATATGATTTTCTAAAGTTTTTAAGTATTTTCCACATTTCTTCTATCTAATTCGTTTAATTACTAAATAGGCGGAATCCTGTTTTTACACCTACTACGGGGCTAGCCATGTGTATGGCAGTGGGGCCAGGGTGGAATTCAACAGTTGACCAGTCAGGGTTGACTAGTCAACAGGGACAAAGCAGGGCCCATTTGTCATTTGCCCATGTGCAAAAAGAGAATTAACTAAACTAATTTAAAACAGAGGGCCACATGTCATGGGGTACAACTAAACTAAACATAAAATAGTCTAACCAGGTGTTTTTTAATTGGGGATTAGCCCCTAAGCTAGAGAGAGAGATGGTCGGCCCGTACGTGAAGTGGCCTTGGGCCATGGTTGGGGTGGACGCAAGCTCAACTTGGCCACGGCCGAGCACGGCCAGAGGAGGTGCAGGGCGAGGGCGAGGGCAAGGGTGATGCACCGGCTGGCCGAGGTGGGAGCAGGCGAGGCACATGGCCAGGGCGTCGGCACGGCTGTACGCAGCTAGCAGCAGGCAGCAGCGGTCGCAGGGAACGAGCAGCGGTGGCGGCGCTGGAGGCCGCGACAACAGCAGCCGAAGGCATCGGGCAAGTGCAGCAGCGGGGCCGTCGGTGGAGCAACGCGCGGCTGGCGAAGGCGGCTCCCGGGGCAGCCATGGGCGATAGCAGGAGATACACCACAACAAATCATCAATAGCAGTTCGTGCGCGTACATGGAGCTTTGGTCGCGGGACGGCATCAGGTGCAGCAGGGCGCGCGCGGATGGGGACGGCCTCTACGGTGATGGATTCAAAGGGGAAACAAGGGGGAAACGGAGGGGATGCTCACGCAAGTCCAATGGCGAAGTCGGGGAGCATGGGGGTGGCCGGGCGCGACGAGCTCGACGACAAGATGCGGCGGCGGTGGCGGAGAAGACGACACGATGGCGAGGCAGCAGGGCATCCGTGCTCGAACCAATGCACATAGTTGGTGGAGTCGGAGGCGTTGAAGCTCCAGGGCATGCTCTCAGGTGACGGGGAGGCCGGTGGCCGCGAGGAAGACAATGGCCATGGCGGCACATCTCGGTCAACGAACAAAGCGAGAACGAGGCGCGAGGAGAGGGCGAGGGGATTAGGGTTCGTCTAACGCGTCGGGGAGTGTTTTATACATCACGGTGTTCCACCGGATGATCGACATGGCGACGGCAGCGGCTATGGCGGCGTGGATCTTCGCCACACACAGGTTCTACCTTCTCCTCTGTACAGAGATTAAAGAATGCCTCTGGACGGGTCGGGCTGCACTGTAGCATGAGGCCAATAGTGTATAGTAGACTTTCTCTTATTCTTTTTCTGTGAATTTATTTAGCTCCTGTTTTCCAATTAATTTAGATGTCCAATGATTTTTCTTTTAGTTTAAACTTTTCACATAAATACTTAGTAACATACCAGAGCTGCACAAAAAGTTTTAGGACATTTGTAATGGTTTAAAATAATTGTTTATTTTGAAGATGCCAATTTAAATGTTATTGGTCCACCAAAAAGTTTCTGTGGTTAATTTAAAAATTCAACGGATGTTGGATTCACTTCGACAATTACTAGGGGATTATTTAGAATATTGTACACATTTTTGTCCTAGTGTGTGGTGAAATAATTTCGGGACTTTATAGTTTAAATTTGAGTTCGAACCAATTTGAGAGTGGAATTATTTTCTAAATGCAACTTAAATATGATGATCATGATGACATGGCACAATAGCATGTGGTCACTGTAGCTAACCTATCCGGGTGTCACAAATCTCCTCCACTATAAGAAATCTCGTCCTGAGATTTAAGAGGGGAGTAAGGGGGAAAGTTCTGGTTACGAAATTCTAACGAATCTTCTCAGTCTTGGCTGCTCTTCTCGAAGAAGTTAATCCCTTTCGTTGATGTCTTTATTTCTCTGCTTCAGGTCATCATGATGAAGTCGGCATCCTTTCTTCGGGAACTCCGTCGTACTTACGAAGAATAAGGGGGTATGCCGGAAGAATGGACCTCCGCAAGGTAGACTATTTGGTAGATATCATCGGGGAAGGTGGCAGGAAGTAACTCTCGAATTGAAACTTAAGAATATCGAGAGCAAAGTAAGGAGGTATAATGGGAAGTTTCAAGCGGGCAGGCAATCGATCGATGCCTGACGCAAGGCGAGAAAGGGGTTCAGAGCAACGAGAATAAATATTGCGTATGATACCAGAATATTTTACTGGGAAAGTGACCCCATGAATTACATACAAAGTCAAACGCGAGGGATAACTTCGGAGATAGAGGTGTACAAGAGAGTCAGGTTTCGATCCTGGGACCTGTGGGTTATGGGCCCACCATGTGAGTTAACTGTAGGAAGGGCGGTGACGTCTTGCATGACCATGTAGGCAAGACATGTCAGCGGATAGCAAGTCAGTCATGTCGGCAACAACATCGGTACCAAGGGCGAGGGATGAAGAGAATCATCTTCCTGCTCGTTGAACGAGGCATACTAATAGGCAAAGTTCTCATCCATCGGTGGTTACCAGAATGTCAACAACAATAGTAACAGGGTCTTACTGACAGAATTGTACACCGAGGTGTTTACCTAAGAAGGAGAAAATTACAGAACAATGGAAAACAAAATGTGTTTAAACACATATTTCAAGGGTATATCCTTCCCAAGGACAAGCAGAGTATGATATCCATGACATGATATAATGTAGAAAACTCTTTAGGTAAGGGGAGAGAAATTTCATGACATTACCCATACAATGGTGTTTGGGTAATTGAGCAGGAAACATTTAGCATTGGGCTTCAAATGTTCTTGTTGAAAATCGGAGTACCACAGAAATCTTCGAGAAATCATTGACATGGTCACGGGGTAAAGATCAGACCTTGGATACACAAGGGATCCATCGGGAAAAACTCATAGAATAAGTTTTACAAATTACTCATGGAAGAATGACTAACCTTGGTAGAAAAGGAAACTATAACAATAGGCCCTCTGGGCAGGTGTGTAAGGATGAAATCAACTTATCGGGTTAAAGACCAATATTATAACTCTTGGAAATATGTTCCAACCATCATACCTGACCAAAATTCAGGTCCGATTGGTGTCAGGATACTTCAGATTCAAGATGCCTGAGAAAGAAAAGGTGCAACGCAATTGACTAGATGACATTGTAAGATTTTTGGGAACTGAACTATGGAAGCAAGTTCCAAATCATGAGTTCATCATTAACCCAAGGAGAGGATGAGGGGGATGGCCGATGAACTTAGTGACAATGAATCGAGATTTCCAAAGATGGATTCCCACAATTATGCGAACAAGGAGATAGTCTTGAACACACCAAAGTACATAATGAAGTATGTTCGAGGAGAACATCCATGAGTATACATTGACCGAAACGTGCACCTGGAAGGATGGACTAAGTAGCATGATCAATGTTAGAATGGTGATTCAATAAACAATGGACTAAGAATCAAGCTATCAACCATTAGCTTCAAGCAATAGGGTTGCTAGAAGTTTTGAAATTACACATCATAATTCATTTGTCGATATTCCGGTTAGAAACAACACTGGGACAAAGAAAAGAACGAAGATGGCGAGAAGTGTGTTTAAACAGTACAATGGAAAAGAAAATGTGTTTAAACACATATTTCAAGGGTATATCCTTCCCAAGGACAAGCAGAGTATGATATCCATGACATGATATAATGTAGAAAACTCTTTAGGTAAGGGGAGAGAAATTTCATGACATTACCCATACAATGGTGTTTGGGTAATTGAGCAGGAAACATTTAGCATTGAGCTTCAAATGTTCTTGTTGAAAATTGGAGTACCACAGACAATCTTCGAGATATCATTGACATGGTCACGGGGTAAAGATCAGACCTTGGATACACAAGGGATCCATCGGGAAAAACTCATAGATTAAGTTTTACAAATTACTATCAAACATGCCCGTGCATTGCAACGGGAGAAAAAATCGCATACTTCTTGCAGAATAAGCATGACTCAAGACCCATACACCAGTGCATGTTATCTATTTGATCATAGTATCTCATCTGTGTCGTCGTTTATCCTCCATCCTGCCCTCACCGATGGTCAAGCTATCGACCTAATTGCAATGCGTGCAAATATGCTCAATCCAAAGGTGATGACCTCGGCCACCGCACTCACATCTCTCACAAAACTACGCCATTGCAAGTGAATGTTTAATAGTTTTTTACCTAATCTCGTCGAGACGGGGCATGAAGGCCACCCTTCCTGAGGTATTGCCTACGCGTAGTCCCTCATACACCCACTGACTTTAAAAAAAATCAAAATGCATCAACATTCTATTTGAAACACAACCACCTTTTAAATCACATGGAATATCTTAAAGGGCATGGATATTTTTTAATTATGAATATAATTTTAAGAACATGAACACCTTTTAGATTTACATGTTTTTTTAAGAAAATGGCGAATTTGTTTCATATTTTATAAATATTATTTCCATACATGAACAATTTCTGAATAATGTGACACAAACATTTTAAGATGCATGAACAATTTTAAAAAAATTGAATATGATTTTTCAAAAGTCAAAAGACATTGAAAATGACACAAAAAATAAAACGTGAGAACACTTTTTTAACGTGGTATGCACGCCTCACCAATAACATATGAGAAGGTGCCGGTCTAATCTATATTCATCACCTCTTTCTATTATGGTCGGCTTAATTAATAACCATTTTAATTATGTTCTATTGAATTTGGCCATGGCACCCACCTCGGTTTCTTCCTTTTCTTTGCAAAGACTGCTTAAAATTAGGTAGCCATTTACGATTTAGCCATCCATGGCAGGCACCAAGCACCTTCCTTTCTTTGGAATAATTAATGCCGTATTTTTTCCCACGAAATCTGTTATTGTCACATGCAGCCACGACAATTAATTTTTTTGTTTTTGGTTCCTACTAGGTAAACGAGACCATTATTGTACCATCTATTTTTAATGGCTCGCTTGTTGATTCTTTTAACTCCTAACATATATAAATTAGTGGAATTTTATGTAAAATAGCAATGTGGGACTATTAATCAAACTATGAATCCTATATTTTTACAATAGAAGGAGATAGTTGAGTTGGCAGCTGCTTTTGGCTCAGGACGTCGGGTCAGGAGATCGATCCACCCACGCTGCACAATTTTTATTCTCTTATAGTGCTCGTGGCCCAGTCCAAATTCTATCCCAAGCGATTTTTACCAGCTTCTAGAGCGTGGTCGCAGCCCGTATAGTTTCGAGTGGAGGCAGGCCCGTTGCGTCTATACGAATCGTCTTTTAGTTGTAAACGGATGAAAAATTAGTACCACCTCGGATAGTAGAAAATCTAAAAAGATTAAAATTATAATATGGGTGAACGGATGAAAAAAATTAGCGAAACACACCTTGCTTTATTAGTAGGTATAGACTCATGGAAGAATGACAAACCTTGCTAGAAAGGAAACTATAACAATAGGCCCTTCGAGCATGTGTGTTAGGATGAAATCACCTTATCGGGTTAAAGAACAATGTTATAACTCTTGGAAATATGTTCCAACCATCATACTTGACCGAAATTCAGGTCCGATTTGTGTCAGGATACTTCAGATTCAAGATGCCTGAGAAAGAAAAGGTGCAACGCAATTGACGAGATGACATTGTAAGATTTTCGGGAAATGAACTATGGAAGCAAGTTCTGAATCATGAGTTCATCATTAACCCAAGGAGAGGATGAGGGGGTGGCTGATGAACTCAGCGACAATGAATTGAGATTTCCAAAGCTGGATTCGCACAATTATGTGAACAAGGAGATAATCTTGAACACACCAAAGTAGATAACGAAGTATGTTCGAGGAGAACATCCATGAGTATACATTGAGCGAAACGTGCAGCTAGAAGGATGGACTAAGTAGCATGATTAATGTTAGAATGGTGATTCAATAAACAATAGACTAAGAATCAAGCTATCAACCATTAGCTTCAAGCAATAGGGTTGCTAGAAGTTTTTGAAATTACACATCATAATTCATTTGTCGGTACTCTTGTTAGAAACGACACTGGGACAAAGAAAAGAACGAAGATGGCGAGAAGTGTTGCTATATCAAGAATTCTTAAGAGGTGGAGCAATCCTCACAACATTCTTGACATCAAAGATGGTAATACTGCACGGTAGAACAGAACATAAGTTGGATAGCAAGGAACTCAAGGTACAATACAAAACAAGAAAAAGTTTTGTGTTGGAGGGAATGCAATAATGTTGTCGATGATAGCCCAAATCATTGAGGGCAAAGGATGATATTTCTCATCAAGAATTCGATAGATATCTTGGAAGACCTCAGAATGTTGATGATGATCACAACACATTTGTCGAGAGGTTTTAGGAAGATGTAACCGATCGGCGATGGCATCAAGTCAACGGAATGATGAAGCGAAAAGTTATCAGAACCATGGATATGACACAAAATCGAAATCAAGCTTGTTGTTCAAGGACAAATGATATGACGAGGAAGATCAACATAAGATTAGCTCACCGTCAAAATCTTTGCTCT
Organism: Triticum dicoccoides; assembly: GCF_002162155.2. NCBI lineage: Eukaryota > Viridiplantae > Streptophyta > Magnoliopsida > Poales > Poaceae > Triticum > Triticum dicoccoides. The sequence continues at coordinate 192,438,754 of NC_041388.1, forward strand.
GGGAAGGACCCGGTAGGAATGACTTGAAGGATTATTAAACTCGTAAGCAACGAAAAATACTTAGAGTTATTGAATCAGAGTGCCGAGTCGATTGACTTATCGGTGTTCCCGAGTGACTAATAACTCAGAACCCGAAGGAAATCTAGAAATGGTGAAAAGAAATACAAGATGAAGACTCATATGAAGCAACATAGCTCTTTGATATTCTCGAGATACCGTAGGGTAATACTCGAAGGAAGATCGAAAATAGGGGTTGTAGATATGTATTGATCTGCAGAAGATAAGTACTTTAACTTGTCTGAGAAATGAAATCAAGGAGAAAGTATGGTCGGAACCACGATTGTAAAGGATCAATTCACAGATACCAAATGATATTTTATCAAGGAATAGTTATTACTACAAGAAGCTTCCATGATAGGATCTACCTCGTGTCCATTGGCATGAACACAAAGTTCAAGGTCGACTCCCACATATCCAACACATAACCTTTCATTCACTTCTTGTTTTCGACAAAGTTGTAGTGTTGAAATCTTAGCTGACATAACACAAGTAGAGTATGACCCGCAGTAGTTTCCGGGTTCTCAAAGATTAGAAAACGCATAGGTTCATCCCATCAGTGCATCTTAGGAACGTATACCACAAACTTCAGGAGTAAATAACTCAAGCTCGGAAGTAGAGCATTGTGGACAAAGCAGAAGATACAGATTGTCAAAGACATTATGTATCATGGGAATAACTCACAAGAATTTTGACTGTGAAGGATACTAACGGATGATAACCCACCAATGGGATTGGCGGTCCACAATGGAGCTGATGTGAGTATCGGTACTCAATAAGAGGAGGAAAGATTACAAATGCAACACATTATAGGACATCTGAATAATTCGATGCTTAGATAACAAAGGAATTATCATTTACAAATCAAGGGATCAGAAGCCAATGGTCTGATTAGGAATGGATAAGTTGAATAGACATTAGGGATACAATCAACGTCAATTTGATTGGTCGATAACTAGCTCATGTTCAAAATGATTGTGTGCATTCGCACACATGTTGAATCAATAGGATCAAAATGACGGTGTCAAAAGATACAATGAATATTGATAGTCATATGGGAGCATCCATAATGTAAGCATACAAGTACTTGCAGAGAAATAGTTCGAAGAGGATCCTCAGAAGGTCGGATAGTATTTCAGAGTATCTTATGAAGCATACGAACAATTGGGATGAATGGATACTCCATAAGTGCGGGGAATTATCCATACGGGTATTCATGCGATAAGAACCACAAGGCGGTAAGCTCAAAGGATTTTCGGAACAATGGAGATAATTTCGGGGTATCTTGTAACAACAAGATCAACTAGGAAACATTGTATGAATGGCGAGTATATGTGATTATCCGTAGGGGTTTATCAATGGGAGGGAATTGCAAAATCGACGGCATAAAGTCTCAAGAGAACATTGGAGAGTAACTTCGGATTCTTCTGGTGCAGTAGGCGATCATCTGTAATAAGGGGCTCTCAGGGAGAAAGTTGTTACGAGAACATAATGTTAGAGTTTAGCAAATTCATTTAACCCGAATAGAAGAGAGATCAGTGTAACGCCCCGAGACCGATGTGCCAGGTGTCTTCCAGTTATTCGTTGTCGTTGTCGTGTCATTTGCTTGCGTGTTGCATCTTATCATGTCATCATGTGCATTGCATCATCATGTTTTAAAACTTGCATCCATCCCGGTCTCCTCGTTCTCTTCGTTGTCCGTTCTGAGCCCTAACACACTTGCACGCGCCCGCGGCATGTCCGAAATAGTATTTTAGTAGTGTCCGGAAAATGTTTTCGGAATGGGATGAAAGTTGGTGTGTGGTGTTGTTTTGTTGTCAGTAGACCGCCCGCCAAATTTCATTGCGTTCGGAGTCCGTTTGATAGCCCAACGGATAAGTATAGCGGCAATATAGTCGGTCTAACATCAAACGTTTTCGGTCTCCGGAAATAGTCCCCGGGTCTCTATCTCTTCTCTTCTCTCAGCCCAAAGCTTTCTGCACAGTCTGTTGTCAACCGCCAGACCCCGAAACCCTCTCTGCACAGTACATCGAACCCCTCATGCGCGCGTCCGAAACTTCCCCGGACCCGACCCGGGCAGTTGTCACCGTTGGGTCCGGATCATCCCCAAACGTCTACAAAACGTCTCCGTTTTGTTATTGGACTCCCTAGCCTATTTACCCTGACCGTCCGATTTTAATCGGAGGGACGAGATACCCCTAACCCGGCCCCCTCAGTCATAACAGTTGAGTCCGGATCAACCCTACAATACCACGATACTTCTTTCGTTTCTTCTTTTGACAACCCATTTGACCCGGAGCCGTCCGATGATGATCGGACGCACCTAAAAAACCCTTCCGTCTGCTATATATTCAGACCAACCCTAAAATTGAGGAGAGCTGTCCCATACTCCCTAATTCCTAGCGCCGCCGCCACTCTTTTCCCTTCTCCCTCGGGATCCATCCAACCCACCTCTTTTTCTGTACGCAACCAACCAGCGCCGCTCATCAGTCCCCTCGCGCCCGAGACCTCATCGCGCTGACGACCATGGCCAGGCCATCGCCCTCACCTGCGCCCTTCTTCTTTTTCCTACCTTCTCCTCCCTCCTTTGCTCTAATCCCCCCCTCTCTCTCTCCTTCTCTTGCTTCCACAGGAACCCAAAGGAGCTCTGCCCCGACGCCATGGACAGGAGTCGCCGTTCTCTAGTTCCGACCACGTGCGAGCTTGCCAAGCCCCAAGCCGCGTCGGATCTGGAGGGGATCACCGCTGTCGCGCCTTTTTCCCGACCCCCACGACCTTCTCCGGCCCCGTTCCCTTCGATAGCCCGCCGTCGCCGCTCCTCTGCTTCCGCTGCGTCGAACAGCAGCAGTCCAGACAGAGGACGCCGCCTCTGCCTCGACCGCGCCTGGAACTCCCCTCCGTGAGTCACTGGCGCCTGCCGCGTTGTTCTTCTTCGCCCCAGCCCCTTCTACTTCGACCACGCGAGGACGAACGTGCGCCGCTCCCGTTGACCGTGACGCACAGGCTCAGCGCCCGCCTGGTTCGATCGGCCTAGGAGGCCCAGCCCCGCTGTCCCTAGCCGGTTGCTCTGAAGATGGGCCAAGGCCCATGGGTGAGGCCACCCAGCGCCCCACCTTTTTTTCCTTCTTGCTGTTGGGCTTGTCCCAGATTCGGCCCGCTTCTACATTTTTCCCAGTTTCTGCGAATTTATCTTTTATTCCAGTAAAACAGTTTTGCAGAAACACCCTTGAACTTCATGCATATTTTAACTGACAAACTAAGCATCACATGTAAAAACTTAATATATGAAAAATGCTTAGAATTTTGTCTAGTTTAATAATATGCAACTTTCATCTATGTTTGTAATGGTTAAAATGATGTTTGCTTAAATTTGTTTAAATAACTTGCTAAAATGACTTAATTCATAACTAAATAACCGTAGCTCGGTTTCTAACAAACTTTATATGCATTTGGGGTAGAAAAATGCCTAGTTTAACTTGGTGCACTTGTTTTGCATGTTTAATAACACTAAAATTATGTTTAGGGCAGAACAGTACCAAACCTAAAATATGCATATGGGGATTTACCGGAAATGTTGTTCGTTGCTTCCGACCTCATTTAAACTTGACTAGATAGGTAGTTTTACTTTGCTTCACCCGCTTGCCATGTTTAACAACATTTAATATTTTTGGGTACATAAACAAGATCGAACTAAATAAGTCACGCGGTGTTCCGTCAATATGCAACTCGTTGCATATTGAGCTCCACTTAACTTGTAGTGTTGTTTGTGCACTTTGCCATGCCATGCTTCATTAAACCGGATATGCACCATATTTGTTTGTGCATCATGCCATGTTGATGCGTTGGTTGTTTACTATGTTGTTTGCCTTCTTTCCGGTGTACTTCGTCTCGGTAATCCGGTAACGTTGTGTTGTGAGGATTCGTTCGACAACATCCGTTTGGATTCTTCATGGACTCGTTCTACTTCCTTGCGGGATCCAAGGCAAGATGATCATACCCTCGAAATCACTTCTATCTTTGCTTGCTAGATGCTCGCTCTTTTGCTAAGCCTATGTTGCGATACCTACCACTTGCTTATCATGCCTCCTATATTGTTGAACCAAGCGTCTAACCCACCTTGTCCTAGCAAACCGTTGTTTGGCTATGTTACCGCTTTGCTCAGCCCCTCTTATAGCATTGTTAGTTGCAGGTGAAGATTGAAGTTTGTTCCTTGTTGGAACATGGAGATGTTGTTCCTTATTGGAACATGTTTACTTGTTGGGATATCACAATATCTCTTAGTTAATTAAAGCATCTATATACTTGGTAAAGGGTGGAAGGCTCAGCCTTATGCCTGGTGTTTTGTTCCACTCTTGCCGCCCTAGTTTCCATCATATCGGTGTTATGTTCCCGTATTTTGCGTTCCTTACGCGGTTGGGTAGTAATGGGAACCCCTTGATAATTCGCCTTGAATAAAACTCCTCCAGCAATGCCCAACATTGGTTTTACCATTCGCCACCTAGCCTTTTCTTTTCCCTTGGGAGTCACGCTCCTGAGGGTCATCATTATTTTAACCCCCCGGGGCCAGTGCTCCTCCAAGTGTTGGTCCAAACTAGAGCCCCTTGCAGCGCCACCTCAGGGAAACTCGAGGGCTGGTTTTAGTTGTACGGACTGCTCGTTTGAGTGTGCCCTGAGAACGAGATATGTGCAGCTCCTATCGGGATTTGTCGGCACATTCGGGCGGTGTTGCTGGATTTGTTTTACCATTGTCGAAGTTGTCTTGTATAACCGGGATGCCGAGTCTGATCGGAATGTCTCGGGAGAAGGTATATCCTTCGTTGACCGTGAGAGCTTGTGATGGGCTAAGTTGGGACACCCCTACAGGGATTTGAACTTTCGAAAGTTGTGCTCGTGGTTATGGGCAGATGGGAATTTGTTAACGTCCGGTTGTAGAGAACCTGAAGTTGACCTTAATTAAAATACATCAACCGCGTGTGTTACCGTGATGGTCCCTTTCCGGCAGAGTCCGGGAAGTGAACACGGTGTTGGAGTTATGCTTGACGTAGGTTGTTTTAGGATCACTTCTTGATCATACTTTTATCGACCGTGCTTTGCCTTCTCTTCTCGCTCTCATTTGCGTATGTTAGCCACCATATATGCTAGTCGCTTGTTGCAGCTCCACCTCATACCTTTTACCTTACCCATAAGCTTAAATAATCTTGATCGCTAGGGTGTGAGATTGCTGAGTCCCCGTGACTCACAGATACTTCCAAAACCAGCTTGCAGGTGCCGATGAGACCGTGCAGATGACGCAACCAAGCTCAGAGGAGCTCGATGAAGATCTTGTCCTTTGTGTTGTTTCGTTCTAGTTGATCAGTAGTGGAGCCCAGTTGGGGTCGATCGGGGACCGTGTCGCATTTGGGGTTCTTCTTTTATTTTGGTTCCGTAGTCGGACCTTGATTGTATTTGGATGTTATAATGCTTTATTCATGTATTGTGCGAAGTGGCGATTGTAAGCCAACTAGGTATCTCTTTCCCTTATGTATTACATGGGTTGTGTGAAGATTACCTCACTTGCGACATTGCTGTCAATGCGGTTATGCCTCTAAGTCGTGCTTCGACACGTGGGAGATATAGCCGCATCGAGGGCGTTACAAGTTGGTAATCAGAGCCGTCCCCGACCTTAGGAGCCCCCCTGCTTGATCGAATTAGCTGCCGTTGTTGAGTCTAGAAAAATGTTTTGAGTCATTTAGGAATTATATATCGGAGAGTTTAGGAATTCTTTTTACTCCTGAGTCCCTTCGTCGCTCTGGTGAGGCATCCTGACATAGAGTTTTGACTCTTCTCTTCTAAAATTTCACTAAATTTTTTTTAGGATCACGCGGGTATCTTGGAATCGTTTCGATGGATTTGTGATGAGAACATTGTTCTTGGTGCCTCCTGTCATTTAGGGGTTGTGGCAGTGTCCCGGGGACTTGAGCTCCGAGGTGTTATCATCACAATTTTATTGTTGCAGTTCTGGAATACCTGAGTTTAGTTTCGCCGACATCGAAAATCTCTTTTCTGCAGTTGTTGGTGACATAACCTCGACGCCACACAGTACTGGGGCGGGAGTTTGGGAGTATTGCCATAACTTGTATAACGGATGCTTTTCGAAGGTTGAGGTAGATGATTTCCGAAGGTTTCCTTGTTATGTGTTGAAGGATGGATACAGCTGGATGTAGAATTTGCTAGTTTTTGGTGAGATATTATGCTTCCCCTGTATCCCCAACACCTGATTGCATAACTGGAAAGTTTCGGGAGTTTATAAGTGGGAATTCAAGTAGCTCTTAGGATATCTTTCTGACGGATGTTTGATGTGAAATTGGGGTTCGACGTCTAGTGGTTCGCCTATTCACGGTTGGTTTTATAGTGGTCTCGTTGTGTCTTAAAGAGTCCTTGGCTATGCCGACTCGGGGACGCTTCGTATGTCATGTGCACTGCCTTGTACATGATGGTGTTGTACGATCGAGCCCGTGTAGGCCCCACCACGAAAACTTCGGACGAAATCTCTATCATATGTTTGTTCTGGCTTATTTTGCAAGCCAATCCTTTGTTTTGTTTTGAGTTGGGGTATTCGAGTTGCTTCGAAGTCAAATGTTGGTTCCATACCTGTTCCTAAGCAGTGTTCTCATATTTTTATGTGAATACTAATCCTTCTTGATCATCAAGATTGTTTTGTCAATCCTTTTTAACCGGCGTGCTTCTCTTCAAGTGGATCCGATCACTTCAACATTCGCAAGATCAATTATCAGTTCTTCTCAACGGTGTTTGTTTCATCCGTCTCCAAGTTGCCTTTATTTTCCCGCCCTCCCACCCTTCTTCTTCGAGGACTCGGATTTCTTTATCAAGTATCCTTTTATTCTTGGGAAGTCTCTCCATTTTCTTCGTCAATATTTTTATCTGGTGATTCTCATGAACATGCTAACAGTGTCTCAAGTTAACCATTCTTCATTCTTTTTCTTCTCCGGTGGATTCAATTCAAGCTTTTGGTGTTGATCATATCTTTTCCTTGTTTCGGAAGTTTTATCATACCGGTGCACCTCATAGTCATCCACTTCTCGCTATTCAATTGTTCCGGAGTGCTCTAGCTATCTCGGAGATTCATGTTTTCACTCTGCATTCATTCAAGATCTTTCGAGGATGTTCCTTCATTCAAGCCATTTATTTCAACCGGTGGAATCTCTCTTTTCAAGCAATCATTCTACGATGTTTCTTTTGAGTGGGCACTAACCCATAGGTCTTTTCCCAGGATCTTACCTCACTCTTCTTATTTTCCCGGCGTTACTCTAAAATTCTTTTCGAAGTTTGACGTAAGAATGATTTATCATCAGTCAAATGTCTTCTCCAAGATCTGTCAAAATCTTTTCACCGTTGGCTCAACCTCTCCGTTTTGATTCTTCTAGAGTGTCTAAATAATTCATGGTGGTGTTTCTCGTCATCATTCTCAACATTTAAAGACCAAGGAATAATTTTCTCTTCAATCATATCCGTTCTCGTGAAAATTCGTGATGCTAGCTTGTTGCCATCCTCTCATAATTATTTGCGATTGTGGGATATTCTTTTCACCCATCCGGAGTAGTTCAGAGTATTTTCAGTTTGATTATCCGGAGTCCATCATTTCAGAAGATTTATTCATTCTCATCAATCAACTATTGTTTCTCCAAATCTTATCGGTGCATCGTTCAAGTATTATCTAAATCAGCTCGTGTTTTCTTTGTTCACTTGCACCTAAACTCTCTCATGTATCTTCGTTCATTTGCTAATTCTTACCGGTGATTCATCCCTTTACTTCATTTGTTGTTCAATTATTACGGTGGTTCATTCAAGAGTTTTCTTCCTTCGTGTATCATATCTATGCATTCGTGCTTTTCAAATTCTACCGGTGGATTGTTGAAGACTTTCTCAAGTTCGCGCTATATCTATCTTAATCTTTCTACGAGGATAAGTAGTATGCCAAATCTGTTGCTTGTCAGCAATTAAATTGTTGAAGGATACGCATAACATAATTCTTATTCTTGTTCCATCCAAGTGATTAATTCCCTTTTTTTCCGGAGTGGTTCATCATATCATATTCTCAGTTCGAGATGCTTTATCTTTTCTTTTCCCGGAGATCCCAGCTCTCGCAATTACATCACCACGGAGATTCATTTAAATCATTGCAAGTCTTCACCTTGTGTTTCCATCTTCTCTTGCCTTCCGTTTGAGCATTCTTTTGTTTACCGGAGTTCTTCATGGAGGTTCTACATGATGGATTCATCAAGGATTTAATTCCTTCTTGAAGTGTTCATCGACAGTCTTTGCTAAGAAGCTCAAGTTTTCTTCATCTTGCTATCCGGAGTGCAATTCTTTCTTCCCTATCATTGGAGGTGGTATTATGTCATTGTTGATAATTTGTGTTCATTTTTCATGATTCACATGTTGTCAAGAATGAGATATTTTAAATCCATCAATCTCGTCATTGGAATTATCTTAGGTTATATTTCACCTAAAGCTTTCCCTAAGGAGTAATGCTATTAATGGTGATAATATAGGACCCAAGTTCTTCATTTATCCTCCCGGTGAAATAAGTTTCTCGTCTCCTCGTTCATATCAATCCAATTCTTTTCCCGTGAGTGGCAGGTGGTCACCTCATGATTTGAGATGTATTCCATAAGACCATATCAAGCTTATTATTTTCGTTGTTGGTTTTCTAACAACTCCGTTCTAACATTTGTTGTAACCGTGCTCTCTCAAGATCTTGTTTCCCTTCGTTCCGGAGGCATTGTGATGTTGCTCTCTCCAACCCATCTTCTTGCTTTGTCAGGATCATGTTCTTTCCATGCCTATCCATTTAACCGTAGTGTTGTGCCCTTTTGGCTCAAGTTCTTTTCGCCTTATCAAGCCTTGCATCTCTTTTCAACCGGAGTGCTGTCTGAGATTTTTCTTACCCCTTGTTCCATTCATTCAATAGTTCCAAAGGCAGTGTCTTGTGATTTCATCAAGTATCTTCTCATCTTACCAAGTTCTTATTCAATTCCTTTTCTTCACAACCGGAGTGCTGCTCGAAGTTGTTCTTCCTTGTCCCTCTTTTCTAATGGAGTGTTTTCAACTTCATTCATCGCCGTTGTATTCTTTTCTCGAAATGGCTTAACCTTTTCGAGGTTTGTGGTTTCACTCGTTTGTCAAAGAAGCAACGTAGTTTACCTCTTCTCTTTCTCCTCCGTTTTTCCCTCCGGTGCCATTCTAGATCTCGGGACGAGATCCTCTCGTAGTGGTGGAGTGTTGTAACGCCCCTAGACCGATGTGCCAGGTGTCTTCCAGTTATTCGTTGTCGTTGTCGTGTCACTTGCTTGTGTGTTGCATCTTATCATGTCATCATGTGCATTGCATCATCATGTTTTAAAACTTGCATCCGTCCCGGTCTCCTTGTTCTCTTTGTTGTCTGTTCTGAGCCCTAACACACTTGCACGCGCCCGCGGCATGTCCGAAATAGTATTTTATTAGTGTCCGGAAAATGTTCTCGGAATGGGATGAAAGTTGGCGTGTGGTGTTGTTTTGTTGTCAGTAGACCGCCTGCCAAATTTCATCGCGTTCGGAGTCCGTTTGATAGCCCAACGGATAACTATAGCGGCAATATAGTTGGTCTAACATCGGAAGTTTTCGGTCTCCGGAAACAGCCGCCGGGTCTCTATCTCTTCTCTTCTCTCAGCCCAAAGCTTTCTGCATAGTCTGCTGTCAACCGCCAGACCCTGAAACCCTCTTTGCACAGTACATCGAACCCCTCACGCGCGCGTCCGAAACTTCCCCGGAAACGACCCGGGCAGTTGTCACCGTTGGGTCCGGATCATCCCCAAACGTCTACAAAACGTCTCCGTTTTGTTAATTGGACTCCCTAGCCTATTTACCCTGACCGTCCGATTTTAATCGGAGGGACGAGATACCCCTAAACCGTCCCCCTCAGTCGTAACAGTTGAGTCCGGATCAACCCTAAAATACCACGATACTTCTTTCGTTTCTTCTTTTGACTACCCATTTGACCCGGAGCCGTTCGATGACGATCGGACGCACCTAAAAACCCCTTCTGTCTGCTATATATTCAGACCAACCCTAAAATTGAGGAGAGTTGTCCCATACTCCCTAATTCCTAGTGCCGCTACCACTCTTGTCCCTTCTCCCTCGGGATCCATCCAACCCACCTCTTTTTCTGCACGCAACCAACCAGCGCCGCTCGTCAGTCCCCTCGCGCCCGAGACCTCATCGCGCCGACGACCATGGCCAGGCCATCGCCCTCACCTACGCCCTTCTTCTTTCTCCTACCTTCTCCTCCCTCCTTTGCTCTAATCCCCCCTCTCTCTCCTTCTCTTGCTTATGCAGGAACGCAAAGGAGCTCTGCCCCGACGCCATGGACAGGAGTCACCGTTCTCTAGTTCCGACCTCATGCGAGCTTGCCAAGCCCCAAGCCGCGTCGGATCTAGAGGGGATCACCGCCGCCGCGCCTTTTTCCAGACCCCCACGACCTTCTCCGGCCCCGTTCCCGTCGACAGCCCGCTGTCGCCGCTCCTCTGCTTCCGCTGCATCGAACGGCAGCACTCCAGACAGAGGACGCCGCCTCTGCCTCGACCCCGCCTGGAACTCCCATCCGTCGGCCTTCAACGCCATCCAGCACCCGAATCCGCCCCTTCGTCCCACTCGCCGGAGTTCCGATCCCGGTCACCGGCGCCTTCCGCGTTGTTCTGCTTCGCCCCGGCCCCTTCTGCTTCGACCACGCGAGGACGAACGTGCGCCGCTCCCGTTGACCGCGACGCACAGGCTCAGCGCCCCCCCTGCTTCGATCGGCCTAGGAGGCCCAGCCCCGTTGTCCCTAGTCGGTTGCTCTGAAGATGGGCCAAGGCCCATGGGTGAGGCCACCCAGGGCCCCACCTATTTTTTTCCTTCCTGATGTTGGGCTTGTCCCAGATTCGGCCCACTTCTACATTTTTCCCAGTTTCTGCGAATTTATCTTTTATTCCAGTAAAACAGTTTTGCAGAAACACCCTTGAACTTCATGCATATTTTAACTCACAAACTAAGCATCACATGTAGAAACTTAATATATGAAAAATGCTTAGAATTTTGTCTAGTTTAATAATATGCAACTTTCATCTATTTTTGAAATATTTAAAATGCTGTTTGTTTAAATTTGTTTAAATAATTTGCTAAAATGACTTAATGCATAACTAAATAACCGTAGCTCGGTTTCTAACAAACTTTATATGCATTTGGGGTAGAAAAATGCCTAGTTTAACTTGGTGCACTTTTTTGCATGTTTCATAACTCTAAAATTATGTTTAGGGCAGAACAATACCAAACCTAAAATATGCGTATGGGGATTTACCAGAAATGTTGTTCGTTGCTTCCGACCTTATTTAAACTTGACTAGATAGGTAGTTTTACTTTGCTTCACCCTCTTGCCATGTTTAACAACATTTAATATTGTTGGGTACATAAACAAGATTGAACTAAATAAGTCACGTGCTGTTCCGTCAATATGCAACTCGTTGCATATTGAGCTCCACTTAACTTGTAGTGTTGTTTGTGCACTTTGCCATGCCATGCTTCATTAAACCGGATATGCACCATATTTGTTTGTGCATCATGCCATGTTGATGTGTTGGTTGTTTACTATGTTGTTTGCTTTCTTTCCGGTGTACTTCGTCTCGGTAATCCGGTAACGTTGTGTTGTGAGGATTCGTTCGACAACATCCGTTTGGATTCTTCATGGACTCGTTCTACTTCCTTGCGGGATCCAAGGCAAGATGATCATACCCTCGAAATCACTTCTATCTTTGCTTGCTAGATGCTCGCTCTTTTGCTATGCCTATGTTGCGATACCTACCACTTTCTTATCATGCCTCCTATATTGTTGAACCAAGCGTCTAACCCACCTTGTCCTAGCAAACTGTTGTTTGGCTATGTTACCGCTTTGCTCAGCCCCTCTTATAGCGTTGTTAGTTGCAGGTGAAGATTGAAGTTTGTTCCTTGTTGGAACATGGAGATGTTGTTCCTTATTGGAACATGTTTACTTGTTGGGATATCACAATATCTCTTAGTTAATTAAAGCATCTATATACTTGGTAAAGGGTGGAAGGCTCGGCCTTATGCCTGGTGTTTTGTTCCACTCTTGCCGCCCTAGTTTTCGTCATATCAGTGTTATGTTCCCGTATTTTGCGTTCCTTACGCGGTTGGGTAATAATGGGAACCCCTTGATAGTTCGCCTTGAATAAAACTCCTCCAGCAATGCCCAACATTGGTTTTACCATTCGTCACCTAGCCTTTTCTTTTCCCTTGGGAGTCACGCTCCTGAGGGTCATCATTATTTTAACCCCCCGGGCCAGTTTTAGTTGGTCCAAACAACACTACAAGATATGTGCCCCTTGCAGCGCCACCTCGGGGAAACTCAAGGGCTGGTTTTAGTTGTACGGACTGCTCATCTGAGTGTGCCTTGAGAACGAGATATGTGCAGCTCCTATCGGGATTTGTCGGCACATTCGGGCGGTGTTGCCGGATTTGTTTTACCATTGTCGAAGTTGTCTTGTAGAACCGTGATGCCGAGTCTGATCGGAATGTCTCAGGAGAAGGTATATCCTTCGTTGACCATGAGAGCTTGTGATGGGCTAAGTTGGGACACCCCTGCAGGGATTTGAACTTTCGAAAGCCGTGCCCGCGGTTATGGGCAGATGGGAATTTGTTAACTTCCGGTTGTAGAAAACCTGAAGTTGACCTTAATTAAAATACATCAACCGCGTGTGTTACCGTGATGGTCCTTTTCCGGCGGAGTCCGGGAAGTGAACACGGTGTTGGAGTTATGCTTGACGTAGGTTGCTTTAGGATCACTTCTTGATCATACTTTTATCGACCGTGCTTTGCCTTCTCTTCTCGCTCTCATTTGCGTATGTTAGCCACCATATATGCTAGTCGCTTGCTGCAGCTCCACCTCATACCTTTTACCTTACCCATAAGCTTAAATAGTCTTGATCGCGAGGGTGTGAGATTGCTGAGTCCCCGTGACTCACAGATACTTCCAAAACCAGCTTGCAGGTGCCGATGAGACCGTGCAGATGACGCAACCAAGCTCAGGAGGAGCTCGATGAAGATCTTGTCCTTTGTGTTGTTTCGTTCTAGTTGATCAGTAGTGGAGCCCAGTTGGGGTCGATCAGGGACCGTGTCGCATTTGGGGTTCTTCTTTTATTTTGGTTCCGTAGTCGGACCTTGATTGTATTTGGATGTTGTAATGCTTTATTCATGTATTGTCTGAAGTGGCGATTGTAAGCCAACTAGGTATCTCTTTCCCTTATGTATTACATGGGTTGTGTGAAGATTACCTCACTTGCGACATTGCTTTCAGTGCGGTTATGCCTCTAAGTCGTTCTTCGACATGTGGGAGATATAGCCGCATCGAGGGTGTTACATCAGAATCCCAGAGTCTAGGTCGAGGAATAAAATATCCTAATACCACCCAATGGTGACGTGGGCCCATGGGCCGCACAGCCATTTTAGTAAAACAGTTTTCATCGACTAGACCCAACTTTGGACAAAGAGTATGGAAGGGGGATTCCTAAAGGCAGTCGGCTCTGATACCAACTTGTGACGTCCCCGATTCAATAGTACACTAATCATACACGCAAACGTGTACGATCAAGATCAGGGACTCACGGGAAGATATCACAACACAACTCTACAAATAAAATAAGTCATACAAGCATCATATTAAAAGCCAGGGGCCTCGAAGGCTCGAATACAAGAGCTCGATCATAAATGAGTCAGCAGAAGCAACAATATCTGAGTACAGACATAAGTTAAGCAAGTTTTCCTTAAGAAGGCTAGCACTAACTGGGATACAGATCGAAAGAGGCGCAGGCCTCCTGCCTGGGATCCTCCTAAGCTACTCCTGGTCGTCGGCGGCGGCCGGCACGTAGTAGCAGGCACCTCTAGTGTAGTTGGAGTCGTCATCGACGGTGGCGTATGGCTCCTGGACTCCATAGTCTGGTCGCAGCAATCGGGTATAGGAAGGGGGGAAAAGGGGGAGCAAAGAAACCGTGAGTACTCATCCGAAGTACTCGCAAGCAAGGAGCTACACTACATATGTATGCATTGGTATCAAATGGAAAAGGGGTATCATATGTGGACTGAACTATAGAATGCCGGAATAAGAGGGGGATAGCTAGTCCTCTCAAAGACTACGCTTCTGGCCACCTCAATCTTGCAGCATGTGGAAGAGAATAGATGGTAAGTTCACCAAGTAACATCACATAGCAATATCCTAACCGATGATACTCCCCTCGTCGCCCTGTGAGAGAGCGATCACCGGTTGTATCTGGCACTTGGAAGGGTGTATTTTATTAAGTATCCGGTTCTAGTTGTCATAAGGTCAAGGTACAACTCCAAGTCGTCCTGTTACCGAAGATCACGGCTATTCGAATAGATTAACTTCCCTGCAGGGGTGCACCACATTTCCCAACACGCTCGATCCCCTTTGTCCGGGCACACTTTCCTGGGTCATGCCCGGCCTCGGAAGATCAACACATCACAGCCCTACCTAGGCGCAACAGAGAGGTTAGCACGCCGGTCTAAATCCTATGGCGCAGGGGTCTGGGCCCATCGCCCATTGCACACCTGCACGTTGCAAGGGCGGCCGGAGAGTAGACCAAGCCTCCCTTATACTAGAGCAGGCATTCCAGTCCAACCCGGCGCGCGCCGCTCAGTCGCTGACGTCACGAAGGCTTTGGCTGATACCACGACGTCGAGTGCCCATAACTGTCCCCGCGTAGTTGGTTAGTGCGTATAGGCCAGTAGCCAGACTCACATCAAATACCAAGATCTCGTTAAGCCTGTTATCTTGAAGTCACTGCGAACGCTGACCAGGGCCAGGCCCACCTCTCTCCTAGGTGGTCTCAACCCGCCCTATTGCTCCGCCTCAAAGTAATAGTCGGGGCCGTGGGAACCCAGGCCCACCACTACCTGGGTGGAACCACCTGCCCCTCCAACCCCCAACATCAGAATCACTTGCGGGTACTGAACAAGCCGACCCGACTTTAGTCACAACATGTAATATGTATAAAGTATATAGTATATACCCGTGATCAACACCCGACGTGATCACGGCCCGATAGTATAGCATGGCAGGCTGACAAGAATGTAGGGCCACTGATGATAATCTAGCATCCTATACTAAGCATTTAGGATTGCAGGTAACATGCTACACTACTCTAATGGAAGCAGTAGAGAGAAGAGTAGGCGATATCTGGTTATCAAGGGGGGGGGGGCTTGTCTGGTTGCTCTGGCAAGAGAGAGGGGTCGTCAACACCGTAGTCGTACTGGGTAGCAGCGGCGTCGGTCTCGGTGTCTAGCGAGAGAAGAGGGGGAAGGAACAATAAATATTAAGCAAACAGATGCATGACGATGCATGACATGACAAAGCGTGATGCTAGGTGTGCCCTAACATAGTATGATGTGGTACCGGTGAAAGTGGGAAACATTCGGGAAAATATCCCCAGTGTTTCGCGTTTTCGGAAAGATGAACCGAAGGGGGAAAGTTGCATGTTCACTATGCTAGGGATGCGTGGCTGACGAAAGGGCTGCGTATCCGGATTCGTCTCGTCGTTCTGAGCAACTTTCATGTAGAAAGTATTTTCATCTGAGCTACGGTGTATTTCATCTGCTTTTCTAAAGTTTTTAAGTATTTTCTACATTTCTTCTATCTAATTCGTTTAATTACTAAATAGGCAGAATCCTGTTTTTACACCTACTACGAGGCTAACCATGTGTATGACAGTGGGGCCAGGGTGGAAGTCAACAGTTGACCAGTCAGGGTTGACTAGTCAACATGGTCAAAGCGGGGCCCATTTGTCATTTGCATGTGCAAAAAGAGAATTAACTAAACTAATTTAAAACAGAGGGCCACATGTCAAGGGGTACAACTAAACTAAACATAAAATAGTCTAACCAGGGGTATTTTAATTGGGGATTAGCCCCTAAGCTAGAGAGAGAGAGATGGATGGCCCGTACGTGAAGTGGCCTTGCGCCATGGCTGGGGCGGACGCAAGCTCAACTTGGCCATGGCCGAGCGCGGCCAGAGGAGGTGCAGGGTGAGGGCGAGGGTGATGCACCGGCTGGCCGAGGTGGGAACAGGCGAGGCACATGGCCAGGGCGTCGGCGCGGCTGTACGCAGATAGCAGCAGGCAGCAGCGGTCGCAGGGAACGAGCAGCAGCGGCGGTGCTGGAGGCCGCGACAACAGCAGCCGAAGGCAGCGGGCAAGTGCAGCAGCGGGGCCGTCGGCGGAGCAACGCGCGGCTGGTGAAGGCGGTTACAGGGGCAGCCATGGGCGACAGCAGGAGCAGCGCCGCAGCAAAGCATCAACAGCAGTTCGTGCGTGTACATGGAGCTTTGGGCGTGAGACGGTGCCAGGTGCAGCAGGGCACGCGCGGATGGGGACGGCCTCTACGGTGATGGATTCAAAGGGGAAACAAGGGGAAAACAGAGGGGATGCTCACGCAAGTCCAATGGCGAGGTCGGGGAGCACGGGGGAGGCCGGATGCGACGAGCTCGACGATGAGATGCGGCGGCGGTGGCGGGGAGGACGACACGATGGCGAGGCGCTGAAGCTCCAGGGCATGCTCTCAGGAGACGGGGAGGCCGGTGGCCGCGACGACAACAATGGCCATTGCGGCATGTCTCGGTCAACGAACAAAGCGAGAACGAGGCGCGAGGGGAGGGCGAGGGGATTAGGGTTCGTCTAACGCGTCGGGGAGTGTTTATACATCACGGTGTTCCACCGGATGATCGACAAGGCGACGACAATGGCTACCGCGGCGTGGATCTTCGCCACGCACAGGTTCTACCTTTTCCTCTGTACAGAGATTAAAGAAGGCCTCTGGATGGGTTGGGCTGCACTCTAGCATGAGGCCAATAGTGTATAGTAGACTTTCTCTTATTCTTTTTATGTGAATTTATTAAGCTCCTGTTTTCCAATTAATTTAGATGTCCAATTATTTTTCTTTTAGTTTAAACTTTTCACATAAATACTTTGTAACATACCAGAGCTGCACAAAAAGTTTCAGGATATTTGTAATGGTTTAAAATAATTGTTTATTTTGACGAGGCCAATTTAAATGTTATTGGTCCACTAAAAAGTTTCTGTGGTTAATTTAAAAATTCAACGGATGTTGGATTCACTTGGACAATTCCTAGGGGGTTATTTAGAATATTGTACACATTTTTGTCCTAGTGTTAGGTGAATTAATTTCTGGACTTTATAGTTTAAATTTGAGTTTGAACCAATTTGAGAGTGGAATTATTTTCTAAATGCAACTTATATATGATGATCATGATGACATGGCACATTAGCATGTGGTCACTGTAGCTAACCTATCGGGGTGTCACATTAAGTGTCAGGTTTTCTATAACCGGATATTTACAAATTTCCATCTTCCCATAACCGTGGGCATGGTTTTCGAAAGTTCAAAACCCTGCAGGGGTGTCCCAACTTAGCCCATCACAAGCTCTCATGGTCAACGAAGGATATTCTTTCTCCCAGGAGTACCCGATCAGACTCGGAATCCCGGTTACAAGACATTTCGACAATGGTAAAACAAGACCAGCAAAGCCGCCCGATGTGCCGACAAATCCCGATAGAAGTCGCACGTATCTCGTTCTTAGGGAACATCGGATGAGCACTCCGTACAACTAAAACCGAACCTCGAGTTTCCCCGAGGGGGCACTACAAAGGACTCTAGTTTGGACCAACACTCAGAGGAGCACTAGCCTGGGGGTTTAAAATAACGATGTCCCTTGAGTCCACGAAACCTAAGGGAAAAAGGCTTAGGTGGCAAATGGTAAAACCAAGGTTGGGCCTTGCTGGAGGAGTTTTATTTAAGGCGAACTGTCAAGGGGTTCCCATTATAACCTAACCGCGTAAGGAACGCAAAATCAAGGAACATAACACCGGTATGACGGAAACTAGGGCGGCAAGAGTGGAACAAAACACCAGGCATAAGGCCGAGCCTTCCACCCTTTACCAAGTATATAGGTGCATTAAAGTAAACAAGATATAATAATGATATCCCAACAATAATCATGTTCCAACAAGGAACAAACTCCATCTTCACCTGCAACTAGCAATGCTATAAGAGGGGCTGAGCAAAGCGGTAACATAGCCAATCAACGGTTAGCTAGGAATGCTGGGTTAGAGGCTTGTCATGGCAATATGGGAGGCATGACATAGCAAGTGGTAGGTATCATGGCATAGCAATAGAGCGAACAACTAGCAAGCGAAGATAGAAGTGATTTCGAGGGTATGGTCATCTTGCCTACAAAGTTCTCCGAGGTGACGAAAGCTTGATCCTCGTAAGCATACTCAACGGGTTCCTCGATCACGTAATCGTCTGCCGGCTCTACCCGAAGCAAGAGCACAAGAAAAAGAAACCACAATCAACGACGGTGCAATGCACAAGCAACATGATCCAAAACATGACATGATATGCGGGATGTGATATGCAATGCATATGCGTGCTCCGGAAGGAAAAGATCGAACCATGCCTCAACTTGGCAAACCAAGTGTTCCGCTGGAAAGATGAGTTGATTTCGGTCGAAATCGATATAAAGATCACCGGAATCGGATGCAAAGTTTGAAAATGGCAAGCAAAACAATAATGGCACAATTCCGCGATAAACAGCACGATGCCATCTAGAATGCAACAAGAAACTAAGCTACTGCACTACGACATAGCAACAAAGCACATGGCAGTGATCTACTCAAGATGCTCGACAAAATATGAACACTGAGCTACGGCTATATCAGACAAGAGAAGGTTCAAACAAGCATGGCAAAAGTGCAAAAGATATCAACATCACAGACTTAGTGAAAATAACAACATGTCAGGAATTAACATCAGGAAGCAAACTTTAGAGCAAGATAGCAACATGCTACAGGAACATATCATGGCAAAACAAGGGATGTCATGAATCTACTCAAATCTTATAACAAAACTCCCTTACTGACTAGAAGCCAAAAAGGATCAGAAGATATGATGGCACCCATGTAAACATAGCAAGTTTCGTTAACAGATTCAGACTTTGCAGAAAACTGGACATGGCAAAAATAGAGTTATGAAGGCATCTTTGCAAGCTCGATTCAATCACCACAAGGCATTGCATGACAAGATAAGCATAGAAATAGTAAGAAGACATGTTCATGAAGCTAACCATGGCAAGACCAATCTCATAGCATGCATGGATCAACTACAACAACCTTGGGAAATTGATTAACACGTAAACAATCCGCCAAGAACATTTTATGGCAAAAGTAGAGCAAGATTGAGTCATTCTAGGGTACTCCATAAATGCAAACGGGGGCATGTATGGATAGAGCATGACCATATGTCCAAATCATCCTTAGTAAACATACTCAAAATAAGCATGGATCTCACTGTAGCAACATGAATACATGGCATAAAAATAACAGCAGAGCCGAAAACACATGTAGCACTCATGCCCATATGTAGCACACAATAAATGTGGCAAAAATGACAAAAGCTCATAATCTGCTAAGTAACAGGAGCTAACATTTTATAGCACTCTTGCATCAACGATTTGGGCATCAAGATTGACTCAAACAAGCAGACCACAATGGAACAAAACAAAGAGCACATCATGATGAACATTTTGATATATCATGCATGCAAAACAGATCTACGGACGATGAGTTATGGAATGCTGAACAGTGCTTGAAAATATAGCAGATGAAAATGACTTAGGCGAAAATCGGGGTCAGCCCTAGGGTTCAGATCTGGATCTGGCGTGGTCCACGAGGATGACCGGAATGGATCTCGCCGGACTTGTAGCTGAGGTAGAAAGGGACGGCGGCCGGAGTGGA
>NC_041388.1:192459255-192495021 GCF_002162155.2 Triticum dicoccoides
GGTGCCAGGCGGCGTCGGGCGGCGACCCGGGCCGGGAGGGCCCCGCCTGGGCCCCGGCGGGCCAACGCGGGCGGCGGTGCAGGGAAGTGGGCACGGGCGTCTCGGCGAATCGGGAGGCGCCATGTGACCACGGTGAGGGCGCTGGACACGTCCGATGGTGGGGGTTTCATCCGGCGGCGCAGAGGGGAAGTTGCTAGGGTTTATCTGCGCGACAATTTCGGAGGGGAGCACCTTTTTATAGCTAGGAGGAGGTACGAGTGTCCAAATGAGGTGTAGTTTTCGGCCATGAGATCGTGATCTAATGGCCGAGAGGATGGAGTGGGTTTAGACGGGTTTGTGGGCTGACATGGAGGGGTGTTGGGCTGCAACACACATGAGGCCTTTACGATTCCCCGGTTAACCGTTGGAGTATCAAACGGACTCCAAATGGCACGAAATTTGACAGGTAGTCTACCGGTGGTGTACCAAGGCCGCTTGGAAAATCTCGGTCCATTTCGAGAAAGTTTAACACCCGCACACGAAAAGAGACAAAAGGGGGCGCCGGAGGACGTAGGAGTGCCGGATCGAAAAACAGACAACGGGGAAAATGCTCGGATGCATGAGACGAACACGTATGCAAATGCGATGGACATGATGGCATGGCATGGACAAAATGCAAAACAAAGACAAAACCCAACCACGAGGAAATCTCATAACTTAAAGCCGAAAATGGCAGAGTTGGAGTACGAATATGGCAAATTACATCCGGGGTGTTACACGATGCGGCGGCACTCTCGGCATAGGCGGCCGCGCTCTCGGCACAGGCGGCGGTGCTCGGGGGGGACGCGGCCCTCGTACGGGCCATCACGAAGCGTTTCCATGGTTTCATTTTTGCAAGAAGGGGTGCGGGAATGCGAATTGGGATTCGTGGATTCAGGGGATGCCAGCACTGGAGCAGACGAGTCGGTGAAGCTTAAGGAGGGAGACTTAAATAGACCCAGATATTTTCATCGCAAACGGTTCCTAGAAAACAACTGTGTGTGACGTTGTAGATATTTTTTATTAGCTGTGAAAGACGAATTTGGAGTAAAGTGGCAATGGATGGTGTTTTGAACTGTGTGAAATTTTGTAGTACTAATACAACTGTCATGTCAATTTTTGGAAAATTTCACAGGTCAGTTGAACTTTTAAGGCACTTAAGTGATTTTCAAGCCATTTAATGACTGTAATTGAAATTTGAACTATATGTACATTCAACAACTAGCCATAACGGTTTGAAAAGTCATATTTTGTGTACTTTTGTGCAATGTAATTCCATGTGTAGTAAATTGGAAGGATTTTTCAAACATATTGGTCTAATGGCTATGACACAATTAAGCATGGAGTGCCATGGCATTTAAATTCCAAAAAATTAAAAAAAATTAAAACACATGAAACCTTGGTTGATGTAATGTCATGCCACCAAGATGATGTGGTAAAAAAATTGGCATGCATGACGAAAGTTTGGACACACACCCCACACAAACCGGAGCAACTCACTAGAAGGCTCGTGGTTCCGAGAGGGAACAATGCATGTTTGATGACGAACGGGAGATAGCTTGCTCTTACAGCCTTCAAATTTTTTCTATGTGTAACGTGCACTAATAAAATTTTCATGTGAAAATTTGGAAATTTTCAGGGGTCATTTGACCTTTTGAAGACATTTAAGTGATTTTCTGGCCATTTAATGACCATAATTCAAACTTGAACTACATCTATATGCAACGGCTAACCATAATGGTTTGAAGAATCATATTTTTGTACTTGTGTGCGAGTTAATTCCATGTGTAGTAAATTAGAAGAAATTTTTAAACATATTTGTCTCACGACAGGGACACATGCATATGTATACATGGAGTGCCTTGGCATTTAAATTCCAAAAAAAATAAAAAAATCATAAACACATGAAACCTTGGTCGATGTAATATCATGCCACCAAGATGATGTGGTAAAAAAATTGGGATGTTTGACGAAAGTTTGGACACACACCCCTCATAAACAGGAGCAACTCACTAGAAGGCTCGTGGTTCCGAGAGAGAAGAATGCATGTTTAATGACGAACAGGAGATAGCTTCCTCTTAAGGCCTTCAAATTTTTTTCTACATTTAACGTGCACTACTAGAAATGTAATGTGAAAATTTGGAAAATTCTAGGGGTCATTTGACCTTTTAAAGACATTTAAATGATTTTCTAGCCATTTAATGACCGTAATTCAAATTTGAACTACATCCACATGCAACGCCTAACCATAAAGGTTTGAAAAATCATATTTTTGTACCTGTGTGCGGGTTAATTCCATGTGTAGTAAATTAGAAGGAATTTTCAAACATATTTGTCTCACGACATGGACACATACATATATATGCATGAAGTGACATGGCATTTTAATTCCAAAAAATGAAAAAATATCAGAAACACATGAAACCTTGCTTGATGTAATGTCATGCCACCAAGATGATGTGGTAAAAAAATTGGCATGTTTGACGAACGTTTGGACACACACCCCTCACAAACCGGAGCAACTCACTAGATGGCTCGTGTTTCTGAGAGGGAACAATGCATGCTTCATGGCGAACAGGAGATAGCTTCCTATTACGGCCTCCAAAATTTTCCATGTTTAACATGCACTACTACAACTATACTGTGAAAAATTGGAAAATTCTAGCGGTCACTTGACCTTTTAAAGACATTTAAGTTATTTTCTAGCCATTTAATGACCGCACTTCAAATTTGAACTACATCTACATGCAACGGCTAACCATAACGATTTGAAAAATCATATTTGTTTACTTGTGTATGAGTTAATTTTTCGACAGAAAGACTGTAGGGGAACCCCCTACAGTATAATTGGTGCAACAAACCCAACTAGCAAGTACCATGCCTTGAACCTGGGTGGGTGGGAAGGCATCAGCCCCTTCCCACCACTAGGCTTTGTCGTAGTCTGTTGTCCAAGTTAATTCCATGTGCAGTAAATTAGAAGGAATTTTCAAACATATTGGTCTATCGACATGGACACATGCATATGTATGCATGGAGTGCCTTGCCATTTCAATTCAAAAAATTAAAAAATGATCAGAAAAACATGAAACCTTGCTTGATGTAATGTCATGCCACCAAGATGATGTGGTAAAAAATGAGCATGTTTGACGAAAGTTTGGACACACACCCCTCACAAATCTGAGCAACTCACTAGATGGCTCATGTTTCCGAGAGGTAACAATGCATGCTTCATGATGAATAGGAGATAGCTTCCTCTTATGGCCTTCAAATTTTCCTATGTTTAGCATGCACTACTATAACTGTACTGTGAAAATTTGGAAATTCTAGCGGTCACTTGACCTTTTAAAGACATTTAAATGATTTTCTAGCCATTTAATTACCGTAATTCAAATTTGAACTATATCTACATGCAACGGCTGACCATAACGGTTTGAAAAATCATATTTGTGTAGTTGTGTGCGAGTTAATTCTATGTGTAGTAAAATAGAAGGAATTTTCAAACATATTGGTCTCACGGCATGGGCACATGCATGGAGTGCCATGGCATTTTAATTACAAAAAATTAAAAAATGATTAGAAAAACATGAAACCTTGCTTGATGTAACGTCATGCCACCAAGATGATGTGGTAAAAAAATTGGCATGTTTGACGAAAGTTTGGAGACACCCACCGCACAAATTGTAGCAACTTACTACAAGGTTTGTGGTTCCAAGAGGCAACAATGATTGTTTGATGACGTACAGGAGATAGCTTCCTCTTATGGCCTTGATTTTTTTTTCTACGTTTAACATGCACTAATACAACTGTCATGTGAAAATTTGGAAAATTTCAGGGGTCATTTGACATTTTAAAGACATTTAAGTGATTTTCTAGCCATTTAATGACCGTAATTAAAATTTGAACTACATCTACATGCAATGGCTAATCATAACGGTTTGAAAAATCATATTTTTGTGTACTTGTGTGCGAGTTAAAAAATCATCAGACGATGTAAATATCTGGTGTTCAAAAAATAAAATGTAAAGAGCTGGCAAGACAACCGGCCCCACACGATTGGCACTCTATCTCGCGGCTCGAGTTTTGGTAGGTGAGTGGCGGGGATCATTAATCAGACACCGTTCTATATTAGAAACTGTCAGCTATTTTGTTCACACACAGATTTTGCTACGGGAATCATGTGTAATTCAAACTACAGTACTCGTAAATTCCAGCGAGCGGCATGTGTACTGTTCCTGTCGATCTAGATTCTGGCCGCCAATAAATACTACCTTGCTCACGTCATCCCGCCTGCATTCTCATCTACATCCTCCCCTCGCTAGCCCTCTCTCTCTCTCTCTCAAATCTCCACCATGGCACCGCCGGTTTGCCCACGTGCTGACGAGGAGTCGTCGCCCGATGAGAATGCTCACTCGAATAGCTGCGACGAGGACCCCTATGCACCGCCGAACGAGGTTGCGCCAGACCCTCCAACTTTGGATGGGTTTTGGGGCCAGTACAATCTTTGTCTGTGGAAGTCGTTGCCGCCGGCTGAGAAATCCAGGCAAGTGGCGTTCAAGAAGGACATGGCGGAGGAGGAAGCCAGGTAACAGGCGGCCTGTGAAGCCCATAATGCCGCATGGAAAAAGGAGGCGGCAAAACTTTGGGGAGGGCGCGTCATCCTGCGGAGGAGGTGTACGAAGACGGGTACTTCATGAGGAAGGTCAAAGGCGCTGGGCACCTCGTCGCTTGGTGGAGGTGGGTCGATAAGCTCCAGCGTGCCACCGACAAGCAGCTTCAGTGGGCACCCAACGAAATGGCAAGATCGTTCGCGCTCGTCCGCCAGCAAG
The DNA here is from genome assembly GCF_002162155.2 of Triticum dicoccoides. Classification (NCBI taxonomy): domain Eukaryota; kingdom Viridiplantae; phylum Streptophyta; class Magnoliopsida; order Poales; family Poaceae; genus Triticum; species Triticum dicoccoides. The sequence continues at coordinate 192,464,100 of NC_041388.1, forward strand.
AGGCGGATTGGTACATCAAGCGCTGCGAGGCAGAGGAGTCGGAGTACTGCCTCCGCACTAGGAAGACGCCGCGCACCATGGAGCTGCTGGCGAGGGGCTGCTGGAATACTGGCCCCAGGAGGGATTATTAGTTTTAATATTGTTCATTTTCAATTTTATGCATTGTAACTAGTAGTTAAGTATCATCACATATATGTGATTATATATATATATATATTCTGTGATGAACTAATGAACAATTAATATATATATATTATGAATTCCATTTTCTATCTATTTTTGTGTACTAATTTGAATCTAGCTATTATCATCCACATATACAGAATGGAAATCATATATGCACACATTGAAACAGAACATATAAGAACGGAAAACATAATACACACATTGAAACAGAGGAATAAATAGAGCAATAATATGATTGCTGTGAATACATAGCTATCCATGTCGAAATGACTCAACAAAATAAAACAAGTCCATGAGACCATGACCAGCAGCCCTTCCCTATGGTAGCTCTTGGCTCTGCCTAAACTCATGCAGGCGTTCGTCCAAGCGGTCGACACGCTCGCGGTACATCTGGAGCGCGATCTCGAGCTCCAAGTTGGCTATTTCATCGGAGATCACCAGCTCGAGGATGCGACAACCATGTGCCTCTACTGCACCAAGGTGGACACCTAGGCCAAGGAGGCGGTCGAGCCTACCGACCAGTGTGTTGGCATCGAGCGGGCCGCGGACAAGGCGAACGGCTCGACCCATGCGAATGGTGCGGCGTGCGTCCGGTGCAAGTACGGCACGGCCGACCTCTGGTGCAAGTACGACGCAGAGGGTCTCTACCCACTCCTGGCGAGGAATGGGGGTACTGACGGGACATGTACCCAGCTGCGACTCCATGTCGATAGCAGGCAAGCACCGATGGGTCCGCTATTGTTGTACAGCACGCCGTGCCTCTCCCTCTGTGGCGCTCCAACGGTCTCGCCGTGAGGCGAGCTACAGCCTATCGGTGTGGACACAGCTAGCTTGCTCTGCCGCGTGCCATCGATCATGTTGTGCGGCATGCTGCAGCCTGTCAGCGCTGACATGCCTATCTTGATCCGCGATGCTCAAGCACCATGCGCCAAAGGTCCGATCTACCCTGGCGATGATGCGCATCACGGCGTCGTCCATCGCGTTGTCGGGGAGTGCTTCGGCCTCGACGGGCCGTTGCGCCTGCTCGTTTTCCTCATCGACGAGGTTGATGGCAGAGGCGGGGCTTTGGTGGGTTGGCATGCTTGGAAAAGGTGGATGTGCTACAGGCTACACCTGCCGCCTCCGTGCGTCGCGCATCGCCTAGGTTTATGTGCAATATCGCTGGGTGGCAGAAAACAGGTGAGGAAATGTCGGGAAATGGTGGCGTGTTCATAAAACGCCATCAAATTAATGGAAACTTAGCATAGAAGGAACATCGGCCTAGCATAAGGAGTAGATGATGGTCAAATGAACACGGACCACACTAGGGAACTCGTCGGTGATGAATTCATCAATCGCAAATGGTTGAATACTAGCAAGTGTTTGCCCAAAACACACACGGCTTATTCCATCAAAAACAGGTCAGATGAATCAATTGTATGCCACGTATCGCACATTGTCAAAAAGTAATGCGGTAGACCTTCTTTAACATGTGCTAAAAAATAAAAAAAAATTGAAACAAGGACCTTGAGGTTCTATTAACTTCCCATCCAGTCACCCATCTGATGGCTGCTCCTGCCTGAGCACACTTAACTTGACAGTTCTCTGATGTCTACTACACAACCTTCTTCTTGTAGACGTTGTTGGGCCTCCAAGTGCAGAGGTTTGTAGGACAGTAGCAAATTTCCCTCAAGTGGATGACCTAAGGTTTATCAATCCGTGGGAGGCATAGGATGAAGATGGTCTCTCTCAAGCAACCCTGCAACCAAATAACAAAGAGTCTCTTGTGTCCCCAACACACCTAATACAATGGTAAATTGTATAGGTGCACTAGTTCGGCGAAGAGATGGTGAAACAAGTGGTATATGGATGGTAGATAAAGGTATTTGTAATCTGAAATAATAAAAACAGCAAGGTAGCAAGTGATAAAAGTGAGCATAAACGGTATTGCAATGCTAGGAAACAAGGCCTAGGATTCATACTTTCGCTAGTGTAAGTTCCCTCAACAATACTAACATAATTGGATCACATAACTATCCCTCAACGTGCAACAAAGAGTCACTCCAAAGTCACTAATAGCAGAGAACAAACGAAGAGATTATGGTAGGGTACGAAACCACCTCAAAGTTATTCTTTCCAATCAATCCATTGGGCTATTCCTATAAGTGTCACAAACAGCCCTAGAGTTCATACTAGAATAACACCTTAAGACACACATCAACCAAAACCCTAATGTCACCTAGATACTCCATTATCACCTCAAGTATCCGTGGGTATGCTTATACGATATGCATCACACAATCTCAATTCATCAACTCAACCAACACATAGAACCTCAAAGAGTGCCCAAAGTTCTACCGGAGAATCACGACGAAAACGTGTGCCAACCCTATGCATAGGTTCATGGGCGGAACCCGCAAGTTGATCACCAAAACATACATCAAGTGAATCACGTGGTATCCCATTATCACCACAGATACGCACGGCAAGACATACATCAAGTGTTCTCAAATCTTTAAAGACTCAATCCAATAAGATTATTTCAAAGGGGAAACTCAATTCATTACAAGAGAGAAGAGGGGGAGGAGAAACATAAGATCCAACTATAATAGCAAAGCTTGCGATACATCAAGATCGTATCGTCTCAAGAACACGAGAGAGAGAGAGATCAAACACATAGCTATTGGTACATACCCTCAGCCTTGAGGGAGAACTACTCCTTCCTCGTCATGGAGAGCGCCGGGATGATGAAGATGGCCACCGGTGAGGGTTCCCCCCTCCGGCAGGGTGACGGAACAGGGTCCCGATTGGTTTTTGGTGGCTACGGAGGATTCTGGTGGTGGAACTCCCGATCTATATTCTGTTCTGGAAGTTTTAGGGTACGTGGATATATATGGGTGCAGGAGGACGTCGGAGGAGCCACGGGGGCCCCACGAGACAGGGGGGCGCGCCCTAGGGGGGGCGCCCCCCACCATCGTGAGCACCTCGTGCCTCCCCTGACGTGGGGTCCATGTCCATCAAGGGTGTTTCCTTCCAAAAATAACTTCTCTAGTTGATTTCGTTCCATTTGGACTCCTTCTGATATTCCTTTTCTTTGAAACACTGAAATAGGCATAAAACAGCAAATCTGGGCTTGGCCTCCGGTTAATAGGTTAGTCCCAAAAGTAATATAAAAGTGGATAATAAATCCCAATAATGCTCAAAACAGTAGATAATATAGCATGGAGCAATAAAAAATTATAGATGCGTTGGAGACGTATCAAGCATCCCCAAGCTTAATTCCTGCTCGTCCTCGAGTAGGTAAATGATAAAAAAGATAATTTTTGATGTGGAATGCTAGTTGGCATAATTTCAATGTAATTCTTATTAATTGTGGCATGAATATTCAGATCCATAAGATTCAAGACAAAAGTTTAATATTGACATAAAAATAATAATACTTCAAGCATACTAATAAAGCAATCATGTCTTCTCAAAATAACATGGCCAAAGAAAGTTATCCCTACAAAATCATATAGTCTAGCTATGCTCCATCTTCACCACACAAAATATTTAAATCATGCACAACCCTGATGACAAGCCAAGCAATTGTTTCATACTTTAGTAATCTCAAACTCATAAACTTTCACGCAATACATGAGCGCGAGCCATGGATATAGCACTATGGGTGGAATAACATATAATGAGGGGGGTTATGTGGAGAAGACAAAAAGGAAGAAAGTATCACATCAACGAGGCTAATCAACGGGCTATGGAGATGCCCACCGATTGATGTTAATGCAAGGAGTAGGGATTGCCATGCAACGGATGCACTAGAGCTATAAATGTATGAAAGCTCAACAAAAGAAACTAGTGGGTGTGCATCCAACTTGCTTGCTCATGAAGACCTAGGGCAATTGAGGAGGCCCATTGTTGGAATATACAAGCCAAGTTCTATAGTGAAAAATTCCCACTAGTATATGAAAGTGACAAAACAAGAGATTCTCTATCATAAAGATCATGGTGCTACTTTGAAGCACAAGTGTGGAAAAAGGATAGTAGCATTGTCCCTTTTAATATTATTATTTCTTATTTGGCTTTCCCCTTTTTTTTGGCCTTTCTTTTTTTTATTTGGCCTTCCCCCCTTTTTTTCTTTTTTTTCTTTTTGGGATAATGCTCTATTGAATGATGATCATCACATTTTCTATTTATTTACAACTCAATGATTACAACTTGATACTAGAACAAAGTATGACTCTATATGAATGCCTCCGGCGGTGTACTGGGATATGCAATGAACCAAGAGTGACATGTATGAAAGAATTATGAATGGTGGCTTTGCCACAAATACTATGTCAACTACATAATCATGCAAAGCAATATGACAATGATGATGCGTGTCATAATAAACTGAACGGTGGAATGTTGCATGGCAATATATCTCGGAATGGCTATGGAAATGCCATAATAGGTAGGGATGGTGGCCGTTTTGAGGAAGATATAAGGAGGTTTATGTGTGACAGAGCATAACATATCACGGGGTTTGGATGCACCGGCGAAGTTTGCACCAACTCTCAATGTGAGAAAGGGCAATGCACGGTGCCGAAGAGGCTACCTAGGATGGAAGGGTGAGAGTGCGTATAATCCATGGACTCAACATTAGTAATAAAGAACTCACATACTTATTGCAAAAATCTACAAGTCATCAAAAACCTCGGCACTATGCGCATGCTCCTAGGGGGATAGATTGGTAGGAAAAGACCATCGCTCGTCCCCGACCGCCACTCATAAGGAGGACAATCAATAAATAAATCATGCTCCGACTTCATCACATAATGGTTCACCGTACGTGCATGCTACGGGAATCACAAACTTCAACACAAGTATTTCTCAAATTCACAACTACTCAACTAGCATGACTCTAATATCACCATCTCCATATCTCAAAACAATTATCAAGTATCAAACTTCTCATAGTATTCAACACACTCATAAGAGAATTTTATTATTCTTGAATACCTAGCATATTAGGATTTTAAGCAAATTACCATGATACTTAAGACTCTAAAAATAATATAAGTGAAGCATGAGAGTTCATCTATTTCTTCAAAATAAAACTACCACCATGCTCTAAAAGATATAAGTGAAGCAGTAGAGCAAATGACAAACTACTCCGAGAAATATAAGTGAAGATCAATGAGTAGTCGAATAATTATGCAACTATGTGAAGACTCTATAACATTTAATAATTGCAGATCTTGGTATTTTATTCAAACAGCAAGAAAATCCTAACAAAATAAATTGACGCTCCAAGCAAAACACATATCATGTGGCGAATAAAAATATAGCTCCATGTAAAGTTACCGATGAACGAAGACGAAAGAGGGGATGCCTTCCGGGGCATCCCCAAGCTTAGGCTCTTGGCTATCCTTGAATATTACCTTGGGGTGCCATGGGCATCTTCAAGCTTAGGCTCTTGCCACTCCTTATTCCATAGTCCATCGAATCCTTACCCAAAACTTGAAAGCTTCACAACACAAAACATAACAGAAAACTTGTAAGCTCCGTTAGTATAAGAAAATAAATCACCACTTCAAGGTACTGTAATGAACTCATTCTTTATTTATATTGTTGTTAAACCTACTGTATTATAACTTCTCTATGGTTTATAAACTATTTTACTAGCCATAGATTCATCAAAATAAGTAAACAACACACGAAAAACAGAATCTGTCAAAAACAGAACAGTATTTAGTAATCTGGATCAAACGTATACTTATAGAAATCATAAAATTCTCAAATAAATTGCTGCACCTGAGAAATTTATCTATTAATCATATTCAAAAATAATTAACTCAATAGCACTATCCAATTAAAAATGGCAGCATTTCTCGTGAGCGCTAAAGTTTCTGTTTTCTACAGCATGATCAACAAGACTTTCCCAAAGACTTCCCAAAGGTTCTACTTGGCACAAACACTAATTAAAAGCATAAAACCATATCTAAACAGAGGCTAGATGAATTATTTATTACTAAACATGAACAAAAATCAAGGAACAAAAATAAAATTGGGCTGCCTCCCAACAAGTGCTATCGTTTAACGCCCCTAGCTAGGCATGATGATTTCAATGATGCTCACATAAAAGATGAGAATTGAAACATAAGGAGAGCATCATGAAGAATATTAATAGCACATTTAAGTGTAACATACTTCCTATGCATAGGGATTTTTTGAGCAAACAACTTATGGGAACAATAATCAACTAGCATAGGAGAGCAAAACAAGCATAACTTCAAAATTTTAAGCACATAGAGAGGAAACTTGATATTATTGCAATTCCTACAAGCACATATTCCTCCCTCATAATAATTTTCAGTAGAATCATGAATGAATTCAACAATATAACCAGCACCTAAAGCATTCTTTTCATGATCTACAAGCATAGAAATTTTATTACTCTCCACATAAGCAAATTTCTTCTCAGTCGGAATAGTGGGAGTATCATAAGAGACTTGAATGCTATAAATTGTTTACACATTAAAAGAGTAATGTTCAGAGAAGGGGTAATCATAATCATGAGAAGTTTTATAAATATAATCACTACTTTTTATAGCATAAGTATCATCATAATAATCATCATAAGTAGGAGGCATGCTATCATCATTATAAACTTGCATATCAAAACTTGGGAGGCTAAAAATATTATCATTATTAAGCATAGCATCCCCAAGCTAGGGACAAACATTAATTTCAGCAAATATATTCTCAAATATGTCATCCTCCTCAAACATAGCTTCCCCAAGCTTGGGCCTTTTAATATCATAAGCATAATCACTCTCATCATTAATAGTATAGATAGCACCAATAGTATAGCAATTATTATATTTTTCCAAGCAAGTGCCAAAAAGATTTTCAAGATCATAAGAAGTATCATTATCTTCCCAATCATAATCATCACAACAAGCAATAGGCATAATGAGATCATCATTAAGTGTATGATCTTCATTTTCATGAGGCATAACAATGATAGGAGCAACTTTATTTGGGAGAGATACCTTTTTACCTCTCTTCCTTTTTCTTTTCTTCCTCTTCACCACATCATGTGGGGGTTCAATCCTCTTTTTGGAGCTCCTTATTAATGAGATTGGTTGAGTAGAAGGCTCGTCCTCGTTACCTGATTCATCATAAGAAATAATAGGAGGATATTGGGAAGTCTCTTCCCTTTCATCATTATTCTCTTTGTCTTCTATTTGTTTTCTTTTCTTTATGTAATTGGCATTATCAGGATTTTCAACGCAATTCACCGCACAATACATATAAATTTCTTCTAGATCAAAGCCAAGAAGTTTGTAACGGGCAAATTCTGGAAGATAATTAGTTAAACGTTTCATTTCTTCATAACCCATAAGCAAACTAAGTTCATTATAATGTGCAAGGGAAATCAAGTCATCACAATTTTTGGACACAATTAGATCGTGAAACAATTTGCGTCGGATAGCTAAATGACCACTTTCATTGCAAACTCCACAAGTACAGCCAAGATAATTTAAGTTTTCAGCACATTCATCTAGCTCTTCTTGCAACAATCTGGTTTCTAAGTACTTATGCTTCTTGCAATATCTATCTTCCCTATTTGGTGTGTACTTACAAACCCAATGCACCCCACAAAAATTGACATGTTTATAGGAGACATTTTCATCATAACTAGTGCAATCATCATTAGCATCATGGATATTCAAAGAATTCGTACTAACAACATTCCAATCATGCTCATCATTCAAATATTTAGTGCCAAACATTTTATAGAATTCTTCTTCTAGCACTTGAGCACAATTTTCCTTTCCATCATACTCACTAAAGATATTAAAAAGATGAAGCGTATGAGAGAAACTCAATTCCATATTTTTGTAATTTTCTTCTATAAACTAAACTAATGATAAAACAAGAAACTAAAAGACTCTATTGCAAGATCTAAAGATATACCTTCAAGCACTCACCTCCCTGGCAACGGCGCCAGAAAAGAGCTTGATGTCTACTACACAACCTTCTTCTTGTAGACGTTGTTGGGCCTCCAAGTGCAGAGGTTTGTAGGACAGTAGCAAATTTCCCTCAAGTGGATGACCTAAGGTTTATCAATTCGTGGGAGGCGTAGGATGAAGATGGTCTCTCTCAAGCAACCCTGCAACCAAATAACAAAGAGTCTCTTGTGTCCCCAACACACCCAATACAATGGTAAATTGTATTGGTGCACTAGTTCGGCGAAGAGATGGTGAAACAAGTGGTATATGGATGGTAGATATAGGTATTTGTAATCTGAAATAATAAAAACAGCAAGGTAGCAAGTGATAAAAGTGAGCGTAAACGGTATTGCAATGCTAGGAAACAAGGCCTAGGGTTCATTCTTTCGCTAGTGTAAGTTCCCTCAACAATACTAACATAATTGGATCACATAACTATCCCTCAACGTGCAACAAAGAGTCACTCCAAAGTCACTAATAGCGGAGAACAAACGAAGAGATTATAGTAGGGTACGAAACCACCTCAAAGTTATTCTTTCCAATCAATCCATTGGGCTATTCCTATAAGTGTCACATACAGCCCTAGAGTTCGTACTAGAATAACACCTTAAGACACACATCAACCAAAACCCTAATGTCACCTAGATACTCCATTGTCACCTCAAGTATCCGTGGGTATGCTTATACGATATGCATCACACAATCTCAATTCATTTACTCAACCAACACATAGAACCTCAAAGAGTGCCCTAAAGTTCTACCGGAGAATCACAACGAAAACATGTGCCAACCCCTATGCATAGGTTCATGGGCGGAACCCGCAAGTTGATCACCAAAACATACAACAAGTGAATCACGTGGTATCCCATTGTCACCACAGATACGCACGGCAAGACATACATCAAGTGTTCTCAAATCTTTAAAGACTCAATCCGATAAGATTACTTCAAAGGGGAAACTCAATTCATTACAAGAGAGAAGAGGGGGAGGAGAAACATAAGATCCAACTATAATAGAAAAGCTAGCGATACATCAAGATCGTATCGTCTCAAGAACACGAGAGAGAGAGAGATCAAACACATAGCTACTGGTACATACCCTTAGCCCCGAGGGTGAACTACTCCCTCCTCGTCATGGAGAGCACCGGGATGATGAAGATGGCCACCGGTGAGGGTTCCCCCCTCCGACAGGGTGACGGAACTGGGTCCCGATTGGTTTTTGGTGGCTACTGATGCTTCTGGCGGTGGAACTCCCGATCTATGTTCTGTTCTAGAAGTTTTAGGGTACGTGGATATATATGGGTGCAAGGAGGACCCCACGAGACAGGGGGCCGCGCCCTAGGGGGGACGCGCCCCCCACCCTCGTGAGCACCTCGTGCCTCCCTTGACATGGGGTCCAAGTCCATCAGGGGTGTTTCCTTCCAAAAATAACTTCTCCCTCTGACATTCCTTTTCTTCGAAACACTGAAATAGGCATAAAACAGCAAATCTGGGCTGGGCCTCCGGTTAATAGGTTAGTCCCAAAAGTAATATAAAAGTGGATAATAAAGCCCAATAATGCCCAAAACAGTAGATAATATAGCATGGAGCAATCAAAATTTATAGATACGTTGGAGACGTATCATTCTCTTACATGCGCTACTAGTGGAACAGCTAGTCCTTGCTGATATAGGATGCCTCTTCGCATGGTTATGGCGTATCCGGGTGACAGCCCGTCACCCAATGGCCAATAGATGTTGTGTAGATAGAGCATATCACATATGTCTTATTAGAAGCAATCATCTATGTTATTATTGGTCTTCACACATATTTCTAATTACAGACATGTTTGCCACGTATCACACACATCTTGATATATTGAACCATTTTTGTTCTCTTGTCTCAACGCAAACAGTTCATCCGACTGAACTCCATGCCGTATATTGCACACACCTTGATCTGGCTGACCGTTTCTTTTGTGTTGCCTAATCACAAATAGACCATCCGCGTGAACCGTATGATGTATATCACACACACCTCCATCTGGCTACCCGTTTCTTTTCTTCCTCCTCATCGCAAACAGTTAATTGAACTGAACCATATGCCCTGCATCACACACGCAACTAAATTCTGAACCGTGTTTGATGCATCCTCCATCGCAAATGTTTTGCACCTTTTTGACGGGTTTTTTTAATTCATCGTTTGCGATTATTGAATCGCACACAGTTTTGTCGAAGGGTCTCTGATCATAGTGTCGCGTTAGCAACATCCTGTAGTAGTGTGGTCCGGAAAATATCACCAAAAAGTTTCGCTGCATTTGGACTTCGTTTGGTATTGATTTCTGCGAAGTAAAAAACCAGCAAGACACAACAACTTGCACTGGGCACTAGGCACTATGTCAATAGGTTAGTCCCAAAAAAAATAAAGTTGTTATAAAATGATTGTAAAACATCCAAGAATGATAATATAACAACATCGAACAATCATGGTGGAGGCACTCCATGGGCGACGTCGCCCGCCGCTGGAGGTGGTCGAGGTAGCGAAAGGGATGGTGCATGAGAGCCCCTAGTGGCACTGACGAGCTCGGCGATGCGGTCGATCCAGTCATCGTAGAGGTCGTCGACCGGGCGGTAGCGCAGGAGCTCACGTGCCATGAGCAGCGCGGCCTGCGCGTCCGTCAGTGCGCGACGAGCGTGGGACGACAAGCCGGCCGGAGTCAGCGACGGGGTGGCGGTGCGTCCATCCCGCCGCACGGAGGGGTGCAGTGATGTGGCCAGCTGCTCATTCACTTCCAGGCCAGTGGCGGCGTTGGTAGCGGGTGATGGAGAACGGCGGGGAGGTCCGTCAACGGGCACTGTGTGAGCGACGCGGGCGGCGAGGGAGGCGTGGCGCTCAGCACGGGCTTGGTGAGCGTCAGACATGGATGCGATGGAGTAGTGGAACGCGGATGGACGGAATAAAAGGCTTGAGCGCACCCGCTACCTGGCGCGCCAAATTTTGGATTACGGGTTCTGGCAAACCCTTGAGGTTCGAACACTGGGGTGCGCACGAAGATCTCTCTCCCCCGCGAGACCACTCTCGCAACAATCTCTAAGCCTAGCTCGCCGAACCCGAAGAACAAGGGACACAAGGGTTTATACTGGTTCAGGCCACCATTGTGGTGTAATACCCTACTCCATTGTGGTGTGGTGGATTTCCTTATAGGCTGAGGATGAACGAGTACAAGGGATGAATAGCCTCCTGAGGAGAGGTGTTCTTGAGCTCAATGAGGTTGTGTGTGAGTGGATGGTCTAGTCGGAGTGGATCCGATCCAAGATGAGCCGATCCCTGACAATGGTGGTGGCTAGTCCTATTTATAGAGGCCCTGATCCTCTTCCCAATATTAGGCAGGAAGGGATCCCACAACGGCGAATTTGAAGGGGGACAACTAGTACAAGCTATCCTGACAAAAGGTGGTCTTCGCCTGCCAAAGGCTCTGGTGGTGATGCCTCCATGGGCTCCGTGGTGACCTCTGTCCTGCCGTTCTGCTGGCCTTGGTCTTGATGCACCAATATGGAAACCTTTGGCTGATGCCTCGGGACTCCTCGCCTGCACTTGACTCTTTAGCACCAAATGGGAACTGGCACCCTGCGTCCACTGGCGCCCGCCTGGCCTTGGTCGTCATGGCTCACGTCACGTGAACCTCGCGAGGTGCCCCTTGCATAGACATCTCAGCCCCTTGGGAGCTAGCCTAGGGAGGCTGCCCCTAAGGAGGTCTTGGGCATCGTCCGCCTCGTGAGGCTTGACCCCTTGCTGATAAAGATGGGTCGTACCAGGCCGCTGGTGGAGCCACGCCCTGGGCCGCAGGCAGGCAAGTCTGGGTACCCCCATTCCCAGGTTGCCGACACCCTATGTTATAACTGTTTCTTGAGGAATCACATCCGACATAATTATCCATCATTGATCCATTTCCTACGAGCTTTTCACATATTGATCTTTGCTTAGTTACTTTTCTGTTGCCACTGTTACGATTGCTACAAAAACTACTACTGTTACTTTTGCCACCATTACCGTTACTTCCATACTACTTTGCTACTAAATACTTTGCTGCAGATATTAAGTCTTTCAGGTGTGGTTGAATTGAAAACTCAACTACTAATACTTGAGAATATTCTTTGCTCCCCTTGTGTCGAATCAATAAATTTGGGTTGAATACTCTACCCTCAAAAATTGTGGCGATCCCCTATACTTGTGGGTTATCAACACTATTTTCTGGCACCGTTGCCGGGGAGCATAGCTCTATTCTTTGAGTCAATTGGGATTTATATCTATTGATCACGATGAGGAACTTGAAAGATTAAAGAACCAAGATTTTTCCCTCAACTACGAGGGGAGGTAAGGAACTGCCATCTAGCTCTACACTTGACTCACCTTCTATTATGAGTAAATTTGCTACACCTACACCTATGATTGATTCTGATATGTCGCATGTTATTGATGATGCCACTTCTGCTATGCATGATGCTTATGATGAAACTACTTCTATGCTTGATAATACTGTGCCATTAGGTGAATTTCTTGATGAACAACTTGCTAGGGTTAGAGAAAATGAAATTATTGAAATGGATAATATTGATGAAATTGATGATGAAGATTCTCCCCCTAGATATGAATTGCCTGATGTGCCTGAGGGTTATGTTATGGATGAAGAAACTGCTAGAGACATTTTTGCTTGCAAAGATAGATATGATCTTAAGAAACTTTTAGCTAAGTTGAAAGAAAAGTCTTTGAATGCTAGAATGAAATATGACCCTGCTTTTGCTACTTCACCTATGTGTATTTCTGATAAGGATTATGATTTCTCTGTCAATCCTGAGTTGATTACTTTGGTTGAATCTGATCCTTTTTATGGCTATGAATCTGAAACTATTGCTAAACAGAATGATATAGCCACCCTAGTCACTCATGAGGAAAAAATTCTTTACTACTATATCCTTAAGTTATTTCCATTCTCATTAAAGGGTGATGCTAAAACATGGTTTAATTATCTTGCTCCTGTTTGTGTGCGTAGTCCCCAGGATATGATTTATTACTTCTATGATAAATATTTCCCCGCTCATAAGAAACAAGTTGCCTTAAGGGAAATATATAATTTTGTGCAAATTGAGGAAGAGAGTCTCCCACAAGCTTTGGGGAGGTTTCTCTGATTACTTAATGCTTTGCCTAATCATCCTCTCAAGAAAAATGAAATACTTGATATCTTTTATAATGGACTAACCGATACTTCTAGAGACCACCTGGATAGTTGTGTTGGTTGTGTTTCAGGGAAAGAACTATTGAGCAAGCTGAATTGCTATGGAATAATATATTGAGTAATGATAATGATTGGACACTTCCTAAACCAACTCCTAAGCCAACTTCGAAGAAAAGGGGTATTCTATTTCTCAATCCTGAAGATATGCAAGAGGCAAAGAAATCTATGAAAGAAAAGGGTATTGAAGCTGAAGATGTTAAGAATTTACCACCTATTGAAGAAATACATGGTCTTAATAACCCGACATAGGTAGTAAAGGTAAATTCTCTCTATAGATTTGATGAAGGTGATATTCCTCGTAATAACTCTACTAGCCAATGCTTGGATGAGTTTGATAATTCTATTGTTAAACAAGAAAACTTCAATGCTTATGTTGGTAGACAATTGAAACGTAATGCTTATATTGTTGAACACTTGAGTGATTATATGTCTAGAGTTAAACGTGACCTTAAATTTATTAGTAAACATGCTTCTATGATTACCACTCAGGTAGAACAAGTGCTTAAAGCACAAGATGATTTGATCAATGAATTAAATATTAAGAAAAAGATAATGTTGTTAGAGTTATGACTAGAGGGGGTAGAATGACTCAGTAACCTTTGTATCCTAAGGGCCACCCTAAGAGAGTTGAGCAAGATTCTCAGAGAACTAATGTTGATGCACCTAGTCCTTCTAAGAAGAAGAAAAAGAAAAATGATAGGACTCTGCATGCTTCTAGTGAACCTGTTGTTGACACACCTGAGAATCCCAATGATATTTCTATTTCTGATGCTGAAACACAATCTGGTAATGAACATGAACCTAGTGATAATGATGATGTTCATGTTGATGCTCAACCTAGCAATAACAATGATGTAGAGATTGAACCTGCTGTTGATCTTGATAACCCACAATCAAAGAATCAACATTATGATAAGAGAGACTTCTTTGCTAGGAAGCACAGTAAAGAAAGATAACCATGGGTTCAGAAACCCATGCCTTTTCCTCCTAAACCATCCAAGAAAAAGGATGATTAGGATTTTGAGCGCTTTGCTGAAATGATTAGACATATCTGTGTGCATATGCGTTTGACTGATATGCTTAAAATGAATCCTTATGCTAAGTATATGAAAGATATTGTTACAAATAAAAGAAAGATACCGGAAGCTAAAATTTCAACCATGCTTGCCAATTATACTTTTAAAGGCGGAATACCAAAGAAACTAGGAGATCCCGGAGTACCAACTATACCATGCTCTAATAAAAGAAACTATGTTAAAGTTGCTTTATGTGATCTTGGAGCCGGTGTTAGTGTTATTGCTCTCTCTTTATATCGTAGACTTGATTTGAATAAGTTGACACCTACTGAAATATCTTTGCAAATGGATGATAAATCAAGTGCTATACCTGTCTGTATATGTGAGGATGTGCGTGTTGTGGTTGCAAACGTCACTATTTTAACAGACTTTCTTATTCTTGATATTCCTGAGGACGATAGTATGTCGATTATCCTTGGTAGACCCTTTTTGAATACTCCAGGGCTGTTATTGATTGCAACAAAGGCAATGTCACTTTTCATGTTAATGGTAATGAGCATATGGTACACTTTCCGAGGAAACAACCTCAAGTCCACAATATAAATTCTATTGGAAAAATTACAACAATTACTATTGGAGGTTTTGAATTCCCTCTTCCTATTGTCAAGAAGAAATATGATATTCTTATTATTGGGGACATGCATATCCCCATTGAGGTAACCTAGTGTTATTTGAAAATTCTTCGGTTACATGTTATTCGGAAAGAGTTTGTTAACAAGACTTGATCAACCTTGTTAGTGGAATCCTTTTGATGAGCACGAGATGGATGAAGTTAGAAAACACAACTCTCTGTACCATCCTTTTACTTTCTGTTATTTAGATTAAATAAAGCAAAAATAGTATTTTCTGTCTGTTTTCTGAATTATCCTTGCAATAAAAATACCCCGAAAATAGAAGTTCTCCAAATGTCCTGAAAATGAAATATGATTTTTTGTAGAATATTTAAGAATTTCTGGCACTGAGAACACACCAGGGGGGCACCATTTGCCCACGAGGACACAGGGCGCGCCCACCCCCCTGGGGCGCGCCCCTACCTCTTGGGCCCCACATGGACCCCCTTCACTTACTCCAGCACCCACTCACTTCGTCTTCCTCCAGAAAAAAAATCCTCCCATAGCTCAAACCCGTGTTCTAGCTCATCTTGCTGCCATTTTCGATCTCTTGTCTCAAAGCTCCTTTTAAAATACTGTTTTGGGGGATTGTTCTTCGGTATGTGACTCTCCAGTGGTCCAATTAGTTTTTGTTCTAGTGATTTATTTATTGCAAAGTTTTGCTGCTAAGGTGACCCTTTTCTTGAGCTTGCATGTCAAATTGATAAGGTCAAAAGTAGTTTTAATGCATAATATAGCCTCTAGGCACCTGTGGGAGTAGTTGCTATCAATCTGGTTGAGTTTGATTCACTTTTATTTTGAGTCACTAAAAAAATTTCAGAGAAAGAAAATGATGAAGAGATTGTTGAGGGGCTCTTCGAGCCGAAGCTCGAAGGATAAGAAGAATGAGGAGAATAAAAAGGCCAAATACAATCTTCCTCGCACTACAGAGGTTCGGCCGTGCGAATGATCTTGTGATGCGTTCTTGAGAGACTCCAGAATTTATGATGACTTTTATTACTTGGCTGAGAATGCAGGCCTCACCGACTTCCTCCACGACCAGCGCGAACAGTATCTCCTACTCACTAATATTTTCATGCAAAATTTTTATTTCGATGCTAAGAAATCACCACCTTCAGTGGAGTTTCACTTATATGATGAGGTTATGGAGATGCCACTCCATGATTTTTGTCAGGTCTGCAAGATATCCATTGTGGGCAGCATCGAGGAACCACGTCGTAGTGATGTGGATGGATTTATTGATAGAATTGTTGTAGGGCAAACGAGGAAAGTTTCCGATGCAAGAATTACTAGTATACATTTTCCTGTTCTACGTTATTTTGCGATATTTGGTAGTAGATGTTGAATTGGTCGCGGGAACAGTGGAAATCTTAGTGCTCCTGATCTTGTCATTTTGCGCCATGCTTTGTTTCGTGATACAACTTTCAGCTTAGGTGCTACTGTTGCTAAACGATTAAGTCTGAACCATACAAAGGGCCCCATCTTCGGAGGCATCTTTGCTTCATGCCTTGCTAAACACTTTGAGATACCTATTAGGCATTATGAGAAATAGGAAAGGTTGTTGCCCCCTATTTTTCTAGATTATAAGAGTATGGTAGCACATGAATTTATTGTTAAAAATAAGAAGAAGATGCTTGCCTGCACCCTCTTTGTTTAACATACTGTGAGACTATTACCTTGCCTGCACCCTCTTTGTTTAACATACTTTCAGGCATGTACCTCATCTTACCCGAGGACATTTATGCATACTGGAGGCTGACACAAGTACCAGAGCCTGAGCCTAAACCTGAGCCTGAGCCACCACTTGACCCTTATCGACAGTCTGTTTATCAGTGGGATCTAGAGGAGATTGCCAACCAGTGGCACGCTGAGGACCCTCCTCAGTACTCCGGAGAGAGTAGCTTCGATCCATGGGCATAGACCAACTCAGGCCAAAAGCCTAAGCTTGGGGGATTACGTATTCCTCACGAACATTACATTCATGTTCACACACTCATTCTAGTTGTCGGTGCTCATCCTTTTTCATTGTACTATCCATGCTAGTTTATTTTCTTTTCTAAGACTTCTTCTTGTGTGTTTGAAAGACCTAAAGAAAAACCAAAAAAAATAGTTGTAGCTTTTAGCTAGTTTACTTTCCATGCCTGTATTAGTAGTAATTAAAGAAAACCCAAAACGATTTCTCATTCTTCTTTTGCCTGTTGGGAGCTTTCCCGTGTAAATAGTTTTATTTCATTTCTTATTCTTTGTGGGTCAAGAGGAGAAGACCATGATGAAAATGTTATGTCAGGACCGGTTCTTCGGGGTATAATTTCCCAGAAAATGGCCCTTGTGCTCATCAGCCCCAGCATTACTGTTAGCTGATGAGGCACCAACTTGATACAAAAATTCCAAGCAAAGTACATAATATGTAGTACAAGACCATCCTGGCCTATGAGTACAACATTTGGTTTTCTAGTGGCTGAAGGCGGAAGCGGTTTGCGGGTCACCAGCGTCTATGGGACTCCATTTCCCATAGGAACAGCTGACCAAGATAACTCCTATCTTCGCGAGGCTGCTATCTCCATTGCGTAGGTTCCGGGGCTGTCATCACAACGCTCCTCTCCACGCAAGAAATCTGGCCAAGACAATAGCTAGGGACAAGCCAGTGAGTACTTTGAATGTACTCGCAAACATTAAGAACACAGGTATAATATAGCCACTGATAATCATGCTTAAAAATATTCTGTGATCACTTCGCCAGTTATGAAATAAGGTTCATGATGCACGCAAGTAGATCATTTAAATAGATCATGAGTAAACAATCAGGGTGTAAAATATAATGCACCGATCGGGTGTCTGAAGCGACGCCTCGAAAGGATGATAATATGAAGCATGCCTCAGTCGGGCGTCTGAGCGACACCACAGAAAGAGCTTATATATAATAGGAGTAACAAGCATGCCACAGTCGGGCGTCTGTGCGACACCACATAAAGGGCTTATAAGTAAATGGAATAACAAACATGCCACAGTCGGGCGTCTGTGCGACACCACATAAAGGGCTTATAAGTAAATGGAATAACAAACATGCCACAGTCGGGCGTCTGAGTGACGCCACATAAAGGGCTTATATATAAATGGAATAACAAGCATGCCACAGTCGGGCGTCTGTGCGACACAGCATAACGGGCTTATATATAAACATAATCACAGTGACTATCCAGGAGGTAGTACCATCCCAAGGACATTCATTATTTCAAACAATGCAACGGTTAGTCCACAATGATAATAATCGTAACCATCATATATCACAAGTCATAATCCATATTCTGGTTTAGTAGTTTCTCCTCTAAACACCGACACTAAGACCGATGCTTGACCCATCCCAGACTGTAGTCCTTAACCATGGACACGGCTATTCGAATAGGTTCAATATCTCTGCAGAGGGTGTACTCTTTACCCACAAGTAACGGATTTCTTTAGTCCATATGAACTAATTCCGTCTATGGTCTTTTAGTCGAAAACACGCCTGACTTGCACACACCAGCTTAACTTTACTCGTGTATGGAATCACCCAGACACCTGTTAAGCAAAACTCTAAGTGGGGACGCTACAACCTCGCGTAGCATGGGATCAAATTTTTATCGCGTGCTCTAAGGGGTGGCCTCCCCTCTCGGTCCCAACCGGAAACACCCATGCCCCCGGACCAGGTGGCATGCCTACCAGCTACAACCGGTATCTTTCACCATGGCCTCTCTGTACAGTGTGTGCTAGGACAGGGGTTGACAACTTACTGAACCGTACCCTACCTACGGCAAGGGCAAGTGGCAGCACGAAACAAGTATGGGGGTTACTGGAACAAGACTCAATCTACGGCCGACTCAGGAGGCTTATGTATTTCCTGCATGGTTAGCTCAAGAATTATATTTCACAGCCATCAGACACAACCACCACTTATCATACCTCCCCCTGCCCTACCGGCCATAACTGTCTCGACGAGGGACAAGCTCGTGTCTACACAAGACAGAGACTTTCCCGGGTCCTTCCGGTAGGCATGAGAGGCATATGAGGGTGATTGCTATCACAAGCTTATCCATTTCCAACAGCAAGAATTTTCATTCATGCACTCAAGGTGTATGATCATATCGTCACATAAAAATAACCAACGCTTCATGTCGAGGTGGTGTTATAACCGTATCGAACAACCCACAAAACATTATGCCAGGGTTCAGAATGCTTGCCTTCAAGGTGTGGAGAGTCAGGGTGCATTCCAAAACTTTGAAAGTTTTCTTCTCTCTCCCACAAATCCTATTTTTGGAAATATTTAAATTAACACATAGTTTAAAAACAGTACAAAAAAGTTGCTTGGAAAATTTTGAAATAAATATGAAAATAAACTAGACAATATTTGAGGAACAACAGAAAAAGATTCAAGTCATTTGGATTCATATTTTAAAAGTTATAGCCAGTCAAAGTTTTGGTCAAATCTGTTTTTAAAATAAAATAGAAAAGAAAATGTTTCAAAAGGAATACGCTTTCCGGGTAGCGAAGATGTACTCTGGGGTTTACGTCTTCACTTATCCAGCATGGACCGGCTCGTGGTCACTGACAGTGGGTCCAGCGGGCCCACTGGTCAGGTTTGACTGGTCTCCACTCCCTCCCCTTTCCTCTGCCTGAGCGGGGGCGGGACTCCGGCGATCGTCGCCGGCGAACGGGGGCTCCTCGAGGGCATCCGAGGCCAGGGATGGATCCGCCACTCCTAGGCGGTCCTCCCGGTGGTCGACTGGCTAGCGGGGACGGAGGGAATCGCAGGCGGCGAGCTCCGCGGCAGAGAGAGCTTCGGGCAGGTTTGGGGCTCTGGGATACCGTGGCTCCCGACCGTGTTTGAGGTGCTGGGAAGCTCCATAGGGTCAAGGGGAGTCGAGCGGTGGTGTTGGAAAGGCGGGGGAGGCCCTGGCTTCGACAGACGGAGTTGGGGCGTGGCGGTGACCGAACTGTCCGGACACAGAGAAGATGGCTTTCCCCCATTGATTTCGGGCTGCGTGTGAGTTGTGGGAGTGGCCCGAGGTTGCCTGGGTGCTCGGAGGAGCTCGGGGGCCTCCTTTTATAACGCAACGAGGTCGGTTCGCGACGGCCGTGGATAAGCTCGTCGGCGACCACCGTTCTGTTGCTGCAGGCGACGTGGTGACGACGTGCGCTAGCGGACGGCCTTGCAGATGAGGTCAGGCTGTTCAAAGGGGGCAGCTGGCGCGCTGCTGCGGCTTGGGCGGCGCCGTCCACGGCAAAGCCATGCTGCGGCCGTCGGCGGCTAGCGTCGGTGGCGCTGTGGGGCGCCAGGAGCAGGGGCCTGGCGGCTCTGCGGCGCGGGAGGAGTTGGGGCACTGGCTGTGGGTGGCCAAGGGGTAGCACGAGCACGGGTCGGGCGGCAGCAAGACGCGGCGGCTCAGTGCGCGCGTGTGCAAAACGTTCGCTTTGGGCACGCCCAGCGCACGCACGCTACGTGCTCGTCACAATGCCAGAGCTTGCTAGAGGATTAGGTTGGGGCTAGGGACTAGCAGGCCTAGGGTAGGGTTAGTTAGGAGCTCAATGGACATGGTTGTTAGGTCAGATGATCAAGATCACAAAGCAAACCAATAACCATGCCAAATCTGCTCATACACTCAAGGTGTTCGACAGAATGCTAAGTGCATCTAGGCAACTCTTGGGGTGGCCCAAATTTCCAGATCATAGTCTCTCTAGATGAATGGGAGGGTGGTGAGGTTAGTTTGCCAAAAGCTCAAACTTGTTAGTGTAAGTTTTGCAAATCCACAGTTTTGGACAGAAAGAAAAAGGCATTGTTTCATAAACCAAAAATCTTCCAATGGGTCCACTCTTCTGGACTTAAGGGTTTTGCAAGATGGGCTATAAGTAGGAAAAAAGAATCATAGCTAAAAGGGCAAGTTAAAATATGGTTGTTGTACAAATCACCATGCTGGACCAGAATGAAGAAGAGGTTGATTCACTCAAATTTTTCAAAGAACACAAAAGGGTTTTTGCATAAAGTTGCATAATATACTCCAATTAACATCCCATAATTTTGGTGGAGGCTAGAAAGAAATATTTAAATGGCTTGTAGTGCAAAATTGCCCACTGGACCAGATATTAAAACTTGGTGTAGAGCTCAAAATGCTAAAAGAATGGAATATATTTTTGCATAAAAGTGATTTAAACGCATCACATGACATCTCCAAATTTTGGTCAAAATTTTAAATAAACTTATCAAGTGGTTGTAGTTCAAAAAGGCTCCAAAACAAATGAAAAATCATTTTAATGAATAAAGCTCAGAGAGAATTAATTATGCAATTAAATTCCACTGATCATAGAAATGTTTTTCTTGAAAGGGCAAACAAGTCCAATAACATATTTGAAAGTTTTTCATTTGAGGTAAAAACTCCATAATAATAGGGTAAAGAAAGGCCCTGAAACCAAAAGAAACTAGAAAATAAAAGTTTAAATTTCCTGGCAAAATTTTAATTAAAAAATAAAGGCCAAAAATTTTGGGGTGTCACAGCACTACCCCCCTTAAGAAAAATCTCGTCCTCGAGATTTGTTAAAAGCTGTTTTAAAAAAATGCCAAAAAGTGGCTACAGTGAGAGGGCAATAAGTGGTGTAAAACCACAGTGTGGAACACTGGCGCTGGGTGGAAAAATCTACGATTAGGGGAAAACGAGAGATTCCTACGTTGGATACAGTAAATTTAGAATAAATTCTAGATTTAAAATACGCTGGTCGTACCCGAGAGTACAGTGTTCTCTCTGGCTGACAGGTGGACCCGGGGTCCACTGTCAGCCTCTTCTTCTTCCTCTCGTTCTCTCTTCTTCCTCTCTCCCGCGCGCTTTCCCGCGCTTTCTCCACCGGCGATGTTTAGCGCATAGGGCATCTAGGCCGTACCTGCGGTAGTGCGCGGCGTGCTAGCTGCCGGTGCAGCGTGCACTCACCTCGCGGGCCAGCGTGCTATCGGCACTGCTTGCGGATTCGCCTTCGAACACCGTCGATCGGGTGACGAGCGGTGCTGGTGGACTTCGCCCACCATACACCGAGCTCGAGCTATAAAACGGCCGAGGTGTTCCTCTCTTCTTCCTCGCACCTGGCCTCGCTTCTCCTTCTCCTTCTTCCTCCTCCATTTCCGTTTACAGAAGCTCGGGTGAGGCTCTAATGGCAGAGGCGATGCCAGACTGGTACATGATCCTGGTGTGCGGAGGGCTGGCGGCATTGCTGGGGCTCTTCGTGCTCCTCTGTGCGATGATCCTCGATGATTGTCGTGATGCTGCCACTCGAGTGTTGGCTCTCCGCGGTGGCGGGGATCACGAGGAGTAGGTGTGGTCTCGGGTGCTAACTATTGTTGGTGTGCAGGAGGTAACTCGTATCCGGATGATTATCCACTAATATCTCTTTCAGAGACTGTGGTGCGATACAGAGATGATTAGCCAGATGCAACACGGTTACGTGGTGTTGCAAGTAGTGTATGTGTTCGAGTGGTTGCGGTTGCGAGTCTGCTGCCGTGGTGCTGCGTGAATAAAATTCCATGTCGTGAGGAGACATATGCTGTAGCAACTCAGGGAAAAGAAATCTCACTCCAGGATTTCTCGCGAGGAAAAAAATTAGTTAATCAAAATTTACAGCAGCAAAAATTACTCATTACAATTGAAACCAAAAGTTCATCTCATCGCACAAGGTTTAGAATAACACGCATGAGTTACAACACTTAACTAAATGCGAGAAGACAAGAACATAGCAGTGACGTCTAGAATGAAAATGGCAACTGGACGGGGTCCCGAGAAAACGTCTCTGGTACTGGGGCGCACTCTTCTTCTATCGGGGGAAGCAGATTGATCAGTCGATGAACGCGTCTCTCCTGGTCGGGCCTTAGTGGTCTGCCGATGGCGATCTAAGGATTTAAATCAGCACGGCTCTGGAGATAACCCATTACTCGTCGGGTCAAACGCTCTTGGGCGATGACATACTGGACAAGGTTGGCCGGTACTGGGTCTCTCTCAATTCGTCCACCGAGAAAAGATGTCACTTCCCCGGGTGCTGCACGGCTCGGAAAGTAGTAATACCCTCATTCGCTGGCATAGGGCACCGTGAATCGAAGAAGAACAAGCGCTTCGTGTGCAGCCACTTCTATGGCCATCTGCGGAGTCGGCATAGATTTCCCCAGGAAGGAGACTTCCGTTGGGTCTTGGTTTGAGTTTACGGGAGGGATGTGCACTACTGCCCAATATTTTGAGGTGGAAGAGGTGATCCTCGATTTGAGCAGCTCGTACTGGGGTGGCTGGGTAGAAACCATGGTACTGCAGGTAAAGTCCCACAATATCTTAACAAAGCTACCCGGGGTGGCATCTGGGGTTCTCAGATAAAAACTAGGGCTCGGCATGGCAAGAATTGGTTGAGAGGGTTGCGCACAAGATGAGGGGTACTCAGCAAGGTCATGAGGTGGCCTTTAATATAGCATCCTGGCAGGGTCATTTACCATGGTGAGGGGCAACTGGTTTTGTCGATTCTGCTCTCATGGGGGTTGGGGTCAAAGCCACAGATACACACATCTCACAAAGTGACGTGTTACTATGGTGCCGTCGGGGTTGGTTTTGGTAGCTATGCCCGGAATTAAAAATGCAGCCATACATCAACACATCTACTATTTAAATTAGGGGCGCATATGCAGACAACATAGCGGTGATACAAGGTCACAAAGTTATAGGTTGTGTACATACTGAGACTCGGTACTACTCGAGTGACTTAGTCCACCTCGTTTATATCTAAGCGGGCGTGCCTCGTGGATGTCGAGGTTTCTCCACGGGCTTCACCGTCGGAGTTAGCTGCAGGTGGTTGAGGAACTGCAGGGTCGGGGTAGTGATGATGACCATCGCGGGGATTGTTGGCCACAATCCCGTTGGAGTGTGTTCCCAAAAGGCGATGAAGCACTTCTGGGGTCATCAAAGCACCTTGGTTGATGGCTGGGGCTAACCTCAAGGTCTCGATCGGTTGTCTGAACAGCATGACTGGGCTGTTGGTGTCGGCCTCAGCCTCTCTTCTTGCCGGGGCTCGGCGAACCAGTTCTCCACGAGCTGCGATCAGATCAAGGGTGATTTGATCGAACAGTCCCTCTAGTGCACTTACATAGCGCACTAGATGCAATAATGCAGGATCCGTCTCGTGGTCTCCGTTGGCGACTTGGGGTGGTCTACCATACCCGTCACGGCTGGGGTAGTAGTAGAAGGAGCGACAGTTAACTCGGGGTGACAAGTGCAGGAGTTGAACTATAGCTTCTCGAGCAGCTAGTTGGATGGCTTGTGGCTCAAAGGAAGTTGTCCTTCCGGTGAACCTGTAGGGGTGTTCTGGTGATAAACCCCTACCATAGATGTGCACAGTGGCCCAAAATTGACGGCTCTCACCGCTCATGGACCCTTGGTACACAACATATTCTGGGGGCTCTTCTAATGCAAAGGCACGACGGGTGAGGTTTGCTAGCACGGTCACAAAACCTCCAAGGTTGGCTGCTGTGGTCTCATTGTGAACAATGGGGCCAGGCATTCTAGCTCGGTTTGGGGTAGAGGCTGTGCTGCGCTGGGTTGAGGCGAGCATGCCCTTTTTATAGAAAAAGGGGACGGAGTCTTCCTTCGCATGCTTGCGAAAAGGACTATTTGGGGCCGGTCACTGGCGCGTGATCGACAGGCTAGGTTGATAGGTTGGGCACCGACTGCCAAAAGGGGTCGGTTCACTGTGAGGCTATCTTACACGAGAACCTTGGCCGGGGTTTGGTTAAGGTCTAGTTGGTTGGTTTACCTAGGTTTCTCGACCCGGCTAAGATAGGATTAGCCAATGGTCAGCCTGGCTCTGATACCAAGTTTGTCAGGACCGGTTCTTCGGGTTATAATTTCCCAAAAAATGGCCCTTGTGCCCATCAGCCCCAGGATTACTATTAGCTGATGAGGCACCAACATGATACAAAAATTCCAAGCAAAGTACATAATATGTAGTACAAGACCATCCTGGCCTATGAGTACAACAATTGGTTTTCTAGTGGCTGAAGGCGGAAGCGGTTTGCGGGTCACCAGCGTCTATGGGACTCCATTTCCCATAGGAACAGCTGACCAGGATAACTCCTATCTTCGCGAGGCTGCTATCTCCATTGCATAGGTTCCGGGGCTATCATCACAACACTCCTCTCCACGCAAGAAATCTGGCCAAGACAATAGCCAGGGACAAGCCAGTGAGTACTTTGAATGTACTCGCAAACATTAAGAACACAGGTATAATATAGCCACTGATAATCATGCTTAAAAATATTCTGTGATCACTTCGCCAGTTATGAAATAAGGCTCATGATGCACGCAAGTAGATCATTTAAATAAATCATGAGTAAACAATCAGGGTGTAAAATATAATGCACCGATCGGGTGTCTGAAGCAACGCCTCGAAAGGATGATAATATGAAGCATGCCTCAGTCGGGCGTCTGAGCGACACCACAGAAAGGGCTTATATATAAAAGGAATAACAAGCATGCCACAGTCGGGCGTCTGTGCGACACCACATAAAGGGCTTATAAGTAAATGGAATAACAAACATGCCACAGTCGGGCGTCTGTGCGACACCACATAAAGGGCTTATAAGTAAATGGAATAACAAACATGCCACAGTCGGGCGTCTGAGTGACGCCACATAAAGGGCTTATATATAAATGGAATAACAAGCATGCCACAGTCGGGCGTCTGTGCGACACCACATAAAGGGCTTATAAGTAAATGGAATAACAAACATGCCACAGTCGGGCGTCTGTGCGACACCACATAAAGGGCTTATAAGTAAATGGAATAACAAACATGCCACAGTCGGGCGTCTGTGCGACACCACATAAAGGGCTTATAAGTAAATGGAATAACAAACATGCCACAGTCGGGCATCTGAGCGACGCCACATAAAGGGCTTATATATAAATGGAATAACAAGCATGCCACAGTCGGGCGTCTGTGCGACACCACATAAAGGGCTTATATATAAACATAATCACAGTGACTATCCAGGAGGTAGTACCATCCCAAGGACATTCATTATTTCAAACAATGCAACGGTTAGTCCATAATGATAATAATCATAACCATCATATATCACAAGTCATAATCAATATTCTGGTTTAGTAGTTTCTCCTCCGAAGACTGACACTAAGACCGACGCTTGACCCATCCCAGACTGTAGTCCTTAACCATGGACATGGCTATTCGAATAGGTTCAATATCTCTGCAGAGGGTGTACTCTTTACCCACGAGTAACGGATTTC
Organism: Triticum dicoccoides; assembly: GCF_002162155.2. Taxonomy (NCBI): domain Eukaryota; kingdom Viridiplantae; phylum Streptophyta; class Magnoliopsida; order Poales; family Poaceae; genus Triticum; species Triticum dicoccoides. The sequence continues at coordinate 192,490,514 of NC_041388.1, forward strand.
TTTAGTTCATCGGAACTAATTCCGTCTACGGTCTTTTAGTCGAAAACACGCCTGACTTGCACACACCAGCTTAACTTTACTCGTGTATGGAATCACCCAGACACCTGTTAAGCAAAACTCTAAGTGGGGAGGCTACAACCTCGCGTAGCATGGGATCAAATTTTTATCGCACTCTCTAAGGGGTGGCCTCCCCTCTCGGTCCCAACCGGAAACACCCATGCCCCTGGACCAGGTGGCATGCCTACCAGCTACAACCAGTATCTTCCACCATGGCCTCTCTGTACAGTGTGTGCTAGGACAGGGTTTCAAAACTTACTGAACCGTACCCTACCTACGGCAGGGGCAAGTGGCAGCACGAAACAAGTATGGGGGTTACTGGAACAAGACTCGATCTACGGCCGACTCAGGAGGCTTAAGTATTTCCTGCATGGTTAGCTCAAGAATTATATTTCACAGCCATCAGACACAACCACCACTTATCATACCTCCCCCTGCCCTACCGGTCATAACCGTCTCGACGAGGGACAAGCTCGTGTCTACACAAGACAGAGACTTTCCCGGGTCCTTCCCGGTAGGCATGAGAGGCATATGACGGTGATTGCTATCACAAGCTTATCCATTTCCAACAGCAAGAATTTTCATTCATGCACTCAAGGTGTATGATCATATCGTCACATAAAAATAACCAACGCTTCATGTCGAGGTGGTGTTATAACCGTATCGAACAACCCACAAAACATTATGCCAGGGTTCAGAATGCTTGCCTTCAAGGTGTAGAGAGTCAGGGTGCATTCCAAAACTTTGAAAGTTTTCTTCTCTCTCCCACAAATCCGATTTTTGGAAATATTTAAATTAACACGTAGTTTAAAAACAGTACAAAAAAGTTGCTTGGAAAATTTTGAAATAAATATGAAAATAAACTGGACAATATTTGAGGAGCAATAGAAAAAGATTCAAGTCATTTGGATTCATATTTTAAAAGTTATAGCTAGTCAAAGTTTTGGTCAAATCTATTTTTAAATAAAACAGAAAAGTAAACGTTTCAAAAGGAATACACTTTTCGGGTAGCGAAGATGTACTCTGGGGTTTACGTCTTCACTTATCCAGCGTGGACCGGCTCGTGGTCACTGACAGTGGGTCCAGCGGGCCCACTGGTCAGGTTTGACTGGTCTCCACTCCCTCCCCTTTCCTCTGCCTGAGGCCAGGGATGGATCCGCGAACGGGGGCTCCTCGAGGGCATCCGAGGCCAGGGATGGATCCGCCACTCCTAGGCGGTCCTCCCGGTGGTCGACTGGCTGGCGGGGACGCAGGGAATCGCAGGCGGCGAGCTCCGCGGCGGAGAGAGCTTCGGGCAGGTTTGGGGCTCTGGGATACCGTGGCTCCCGACCATGTTTGAGGTGCTGGGCAGCTCCATAGGGTCAAGGGGAGTCGAGCGGTGGTGTTGGAAAGGCGGGGGAGGCCCTGGCTGCGACAGACGGAGTTGGGGCGTGGCGGTGACCGAACTGTCCGGAGACGGAGAAGATGGCTTTCCCCCATTGATTTCGGGCTGCGTGTGAGTTGTGGGAGTGGCCTGAGGTTGCCTGGGTGCTCGGGGGCCTCCTTTTATAACGCAACGAGGTCGGTTCACGGCGGCCGTGGATAAGCTCGTCGGTGAATACCGTTCTGTTGCTGCAGGCGACGTGGTGACGACGTGCGCTAGCGGACGGCCTTGCGGATGAGGTCGGGCTGTTCAAAGGGGGCAGCTGGCGCGCTGCTGCGGCTTGGGCGGCTCCGTCCACGGCAAAGCCCTGCTGCGGCCGTCGGCGGCTAGTGTCGGTGGCGCTGTGGGGCGCCAGGAGGAGGGGCAGGCGGCTCTGCGGCGCGGGAGGAGTTGGGGCACTGGCTGTGGGCGGCCAAGGGGCAGCACGAGCACGGGTCGGGCGGCAGCGAGACGCGGCGGTTCAGTGCGCGCGTGTGCAAAACGTGCGCTTTGGGCACGCCCAGCGAACGCACGCTACGTGCTCGTCACAATGCCAGAGCTTGCTAGAGGATTAGGTTGGGGCTGGGGACTAGCAGGCCTGGGGTAGGGTTAGTTAGGAGCTCAATGGACATGGTTGTTAGGTCAGATGATCAAGATCACAAAGCAAACCAATAACCATGCCAAATCTGCTCATACACTCAAGGTGTTCGACAGAATGCTAAGTGCATCTAGGCAACTCTTGGGGTGGCCCAAATTTCCAGATCATAGTCTCTCTAGATGAATGGGAGGGTGGTGAGGTTAGTTTGCCAAAAGCTCAAACTTGTTAGTGTAAGTTTTGCAAATCCACAGTTTTGGACAGAAAGAAAAAGGCATTGTTTCATAAACCAAAAATCTTCCAATGGGTCCACTCTTCTGGACTTAAGGGTTTTGCAAGATGGGCTATAAGTAGGAAAAAAGAATCATAGCTAAAAGGGCAAGTTAAAATATGGTTGCTGTACAAATCACCATGCTGGACCAGAATGAAGAAGAGGTTGATTCACTCAAACTTTTCAAAGAACACAAAAGGGTTTTTGCATAAAGTTGCATAATATACTCCAATTAACATCCCATAATTTTGGTGGAGGCTAGAAAGAAATATTTAAATGGCTTGTAGTGCAAAATTGCCCACTGGACCAGATTTTAAAACTTGGTGTAGAGCTCAAAATGCTAAAAGAATGGAATATATTTTTGCATAAAAGTGATTTAAACGCATCACATGACATCTCCAAATTTTGGTCAAAATTTTAAATAAACTTATCAAGTGGTTGTAGTTCAAAAAGGTTCCAAAACAAATGAAAAATCATTTTAATGAATAAAGCTCAGAGAGGATTAATTATGCAATTAAATTCCACTGATCATAGAATTTTTTTTTCTTGAAAGGGCAAACAAGTCCAATAACATATTTGAAAGTTTTTCATTTGAGGTAAAAACTCCATAATAATAGGGTAAAGAAAGGCCCTGAAACCAAAAGAAAAACTAGAAAATAAAAGTTTAAATTTCCTGGCAAAATTTTAATTAAAAAAATAAGGCCAAAAATTTTGGGGTGTCACATTTTAAATGCTCTCATATGCATTATTGTTGATTTAACCAAGAGCCCATATTACCTTGTCTTCTTCCTTGTATAAAATGCTTGCAGATTCCTACTTAGTCCAATGCACGTGCACTATTATTATTATCCACATAATTCGGTCGTGTGAGTGAAAGGCAATAATAACAATATATGATGGACTGAATGAGATGAGAGAAGCTGGTATGAACTCGACCTATCTTGTTTTTGTAAATATGATTAGTTCTTCGTTCCTGATTCAGCCTATTATGAACGAAACATGTTTGCAATGATAATTAGAGATTATAGTTGCCCATGCCATGCTTAATTAGCTAGGAGTTTATAATGGTTTACCTTGCGTGCCAACATGCTATTAAAATGGTTGCGATGTGGTATGATAGGGTGATATGCTCCTTTGAACGATTCGAGTGGCTTCACTTGGCACATGTTCACGCATGTAGTTGAAACAAAATCTACATAGCCTCCATGATATTTATGTTCACGGTGATTTATATCCTACTCATGCTTGCACTCATTGTTGATTAATCTTAATGCATATTCATGACTGTTGTCGCTCTCTAGTTGGTTGCTTCCCAGTCTCTTTCTAGCCTTCACTTGTACTAAGCGGGAATACTGCTTGTGCATCCACTTCCATAAACCCCAAAGTTATTGCATATGAGTCCACCATGCCTTACTATATGCGATATTTACCTGCCGTTCCAAGTAAATATGTATGTGCCAACTCTAAACCTTCAAATGAAATTCTATTTTGTATGCTCGAATAGCTCATGTATCAACTAGGGTTGTCTATATCTTCCATGCTAGGTGGGTTATTCTCACGATGAGTGGACTCCACTCATCATTCATGAGAAAATGACCGGTAACCGGGATGCCTAGTCCCATGCTCAAATCAAATCAAAATAATTGCAAACAAAACTCCCCCAGGATTGTTGTTAGTTGGACGGCACACGTTGTTTCAGACAAGACATGGATTGATGTTTGTTGGTGGTGGGGGAGTATAAACTTTACCATTCTGTTTGGGAAACGCCTACAATGTGTGTAGCATGGAAGATATCGAGATCTCTTGGTTGTTATGTTGACAATGAAAGCATGACATTCAAAATATTTTTATCTTTGTTTCAAAACTCGAGCTCTGGCGCCTCTGCAAATACCTGCTTCCCTCTACGAAGGGCCTATCTATTTACTTTCATGTTGAGTCATCATCCTCTCATTAAAAAGTAGCAGTTCGAGAGCACCGCTGTCATTCGCCTGCATTGCTATTAATTTACATTGAGTATGACTGTGACTGGATCTCTTTTACCATGAATTGCAATGTCTAGTCAGTCGTTGATCTTTAGGGGTGCTCTGCATTTATGTTTTGTGTCGGGGGAAACGACACCTATAGGATCATGAAGAATCCCTTTTGCTACAGTTTGCGGGCGCAGGGCTATGGAAAGTGTGATT
>NC_041388.1:192495393-192517917 GCF_002162155.2 Triticum dicoccoides
GATACCCTACTCCTGCTGGTTTATGTTTATCTGGTGTTCTTGGACTAGCTACAAAGTGTGTAGGGTCCAATAAGTCCGAATCCTTCCTTAGTACATCGCGGGCCTCCTTTTGTAGTCAAAAGGGGCTGCCACAATGGCACAGAGGAGGTGGAAAGTTGTACAGTACTCGAGTCTATCTCCTGGTACTGTAGGACAAACACATTTACTGTGTTGCCGATGTGCCCTTCTTTCTTTATCGGGGACGGCGAGGAAGCTCGTCCCAGCTGTCGCCGCCTCGCCCGGCTTCGACGCGCGTCCGAACTAACGAGGCATGTAGTGCCACACTGGCTGGCTGGCTGCTGAGTTGGTGCGGTGGGAGACTCTTCATGAAGATCTGCATGCCACCACGCAAGTGCTTGCTGAGTTGGCCTGGAAGCCGCACATTGCCTTGCAGGTGCTCACCTAGTTGGTGGGCTGGCAGCTGCATGGGAACGGCGGTGGAGTCTTGCCAAGTGGGGGCCTGGTTGTGGCCCCGTGGATGTCTTTGGCGAGAGTCTTGTCGGGGCCCTGGCAAGGGTCTTGCCACGGCGCCATGGGCGTCCCCGGCAAGGGTCTTGCCGGGGGGTCTCGTGGGTATCCTTGGCAGGAGCCTTGCGGGGGCCTTGTGGGCATCCTGGGCAAGGAGCCTTGTTGTTGTCTTGTTTCTTGGTTCATATCTAGGCCTCGTAGGCCCTTTGTCTTCACAAAGGTCTGCATGCCACCATGGAGGTGCCTCCCAAGCCTTTGTTCCGATGTGGTTGATGGCATCGGGATTCTAAGACTCAAGGGTGCCGGCTTTGTTGGTGTGGGGAAAGTCGCCCCGGCAAGACTCTTGCCGGGGCCGTGAACACCACGCCGGCAAGGGCCTTGCCGGGGAGTTTCACCTCGCCCCTCTACTTCTCGTGCTTTCGGTTTGGCGCTGCTCTGGTAGTCTTGGGCCTTTGCTTACTCTTCTCTGCTAAGCGTGGCCGCAGGCGCATGGCTGCGACTGCCCGCGCACAAGTAAAGGGGTACAAAAGGGACCCCTACTTTTGTTCACCGACAGGAGCCCTGGGCCTGGGCCACATACAAGCGTGGAGCATTATTGGGCCATGGCAAGAACGGTGCGTGGGCGCGCGTGTGACCGAGTTTTACCGCAGTAACTCCCTCACCCGCTGCGCTTCCCCACGACCTGCGTTGAATGCGTGACGTGGGGGTGGTGTGTGGGGCTGTTGCTGCACGCCTGCGTCACATTGTGGTAAATGGTAAAGAGGCGGCCCGCGCCTTCCCCATAAAAAAAGGAGAAACAACAGGCGCACTGTTCATTTACCCCATGTGCCTTCTCCAATCTCGGAACCGCCGCTCCCTTCTTCCTCCTCAAGATTTTTCCTTTGCTCGCCGCCGCCACGCCTTTACTGCCCTTAATCCTCCATCCCCTCTGAGTTGCCATGGCGCCCAAGACAGGCAAAGGCAAAGGGGCGGCCAAGGACGTCGGGGAGAAAAAGTCGTCAAAGAGCGAGTTGGCGGTGCTGCGGACGCAGCACACCTATTTCCCCTTGACGGTTGATGCGGTCCACCTCAGGGACTACTTCAAGACCCTGTGGGGGAGGGAGACGACGGGGCACCCTCCTACGCACATCATCCCTGCCGATTTCGCCAAGGCCGGCCCAGATCGGTACCCTTCTTCATCGATTACTTTTCTTGTGGGCTCTGCCCCCTTTCTCTGATTTCTTCAACAACATCATGCACACCTTTGGCTTTCACCTCCTCGACTTTGCGTCTAATGCCATGGCGTGCATGGTCCTATTTGCCCATCTCTACGAGGGCTTCACCGGAGTGCTCCCTAGCACAACGCTCTTCTGCCACTACTTCTATCCTCGCATCCAGCCAGGAGATGCCATTTCTGGGTGCATCACATGGATCCCGAGGACCCAGGCGAAAGGCGCGAACCCAGAGGGTGCCCAGAAGGATAGGTGGGACGAGTGGCGGGGCCGGTGGCTCTGGATCAAGGAGGAGGATCCGCAGGCGTTCTGCCAAGTTCGTCAGTGCCCGCCGACCAGCCGCAAGGACTGGAGCGACCTTGATGTCAACGACAAGAAGCTCACGATCGCCACCACCAGGATCCATCGCCTCACCATGGCCGGGCTCACCCTTGAGATGATCGGGGCTGATTTCATCCGTCACCGAATCTCTTCGCTGCACAACAAGGGGAAGCCGGCCTGGGACTTCAGGAATGCGGTCGATGTCATGAGGCTCCGACCTGGCCTGAAGCATAACTTCATGATGCTGGGGCATGCCCATTTTTGCCAGAGGTTCTTCTAGCTCAATGTGGACGACGACGGCATGGCCGAGAGGACCGGCAAGGCCGTGAAGGCCAGCAAGGCCATCAAGGGGCCCCTGTTTGGGTTACCAGCGGGAGTGGTCCCGCTGAGCAACAACTCTCGCCAGTTCGCCATAATTAATCACCATGATGCCGGACTTCAATGCGCACGGCCTCGGCCGAGCCGTCAGTAGAGTAAGTGTAGGAGTTTTTCAACAACTTGTCGGAGGGCTATGTCCACGACGAGCCACTGCTCATCCGCGACACCACCATGGAGGAGCTAGACTACATCGCTTCCAGGGCGGCAAAAGCGGCGCTTGCCAAGGAGGCCGGTAGCGCCGGCCCCGTGGAGGACGAGGCCGACGCGGCCATGGAGGAGAGAGAGCTCGCCCATTGGGCGGAGTCTGCCGGGGAGGCCAGCGGCGCTGGCGCCGCGGCCCCCCTTACTGAAGATGCGAGCGACGAGTCGCCCGAAGAGGAAGCCGAGGTGGGTGACCCTCCGTCCGCAGGGAGGAAACGCGTCCTACGGCGGGCCAGCTTGCCTGCCTACGGCCCACGGTGTGGCTTTGCGGGCAGGCCTGTACTGCCCATCTTCGTCAACAAGGAATCAAGACCCTCGCGAGGGGCCAAGCCTCATGAGGCGGACGACACAAGACCTCCTCAGGAGCGGCCTCACAGGCTGGCTCGTGAGGGGCGGAGAGTTCAAGGCCAGGAAAACCTCACGAGGTTCGCGTGACGTAAGACATGACGATCGAGACCAGGCGGGCGCCAGCGCGCGTAGCGTCCTTGTTTCCTCTTTGGTGCTAAGGGGGCAAGCATAGGCGCGGAGTACCGAGGCATCAAGCAAAGGTTGCCATATTGGTGCAACGAGACCAAGACCAGAAGGACGGCAAGGCGGAGGTCACCGTGGAGCCCAAGACGGCGTCACCACCAGAGCCTTTGGGAGACGAACACTGCTTTTGTCAGGATAGGTTGTACTACTTGTCCCCCTTCAAATTGTCCGTTGTTGGCTCCCTTCCCACTAAATATTTGGGGAGAGGACCAGGGCCTCTATAAATAGGATTAACCACCACCATAGAGAGGGAAAGAGAGAGAACAAAACTCGTCTCGAATCCACCCGAAAAACACACAAGTTCACCAAGTACAAGAACACCTCAACCTCAGGAGACTGTTCTTCCCCTTGTACTGTTCATCCTCAGCCCAAGAGGCAATCCACCACCACCACACTAGAGTAGGGTATTACACCACAACGGTGGCCCGAAGCAGTATAAATCTTGTGTCTTTTGTGTTGCGAGTTCGTCGGGTTAGTTCGGGAGATCTTAGCTAACTTAGGACGCAGATCGATAGGGGGAAGATCTTCGCATGCACCCCAGTGTTCGAACCTTAAGGGTTTTGCCGGAACCCGTGATTTGACATTTGGTGCGCCAGGTAGGGGTGCGCTGAAGCTTCCTTCTTGTCGCTATGCATCACGTCGCTTCATCCTCTCCATGGCGGATGCACATCACGCTTGTGCCGAGCATCGGGCTGCCCTCGCCACCCGCGTTGCTCAGACGGCCCCTATCAGCGGGCCACCCCGTCGCTCTCTGTCGCCTGCCGCCACCTGCCCAGCAGGGAACGAGCAGCAAGCATCCTCGCTCCACCCCTCGGTCTGACAGGACGGCCGCACCGCCACTCCATCGCTGACTCTCATTGGTTCGTCGTCCCACGCTCGTCACCTTCCCACGGACGCATGGGCCGCGCTCCTCATGGCGCACGAGCTCCTGCGCTACCGCCCAGTCGACGACCTCTATGAGAACTGGCTTGACCGCATTTCCAAGCTAGTCCGCGCCGCAGGGGGCTCCCCCGCGCCGTCCCACTCCCTGCCTCGCCCTCCGCCAACCACGGGCGACGCAGCTCATGAAGCACCTCCACCACCTCTGCCCCAAGACGGCGCCCTAGCGCCAAGGCACACGGCCCCACGTCGCGACCCACCATGTCCAGCGCCTGCGTGTGAAGAAAGAAGCTGCCAAGAAGTCCCTCATCTGCAAGCGAACGCTCTGCCGCTCCTCGCTCCGTCGCGCCAGGATCATTTGCTGTGGCAAGGCCTCGCGCCACTTGCCGTAGCAGCGCGTGGGCGCCAAGACCAAGCTCCACGTCCAAGGCGGGCCCCGGTGACTATGGGCGGCTACCGCGCCTTCACCCCCAAGCTGCGTAGCGTCGCCTGGCCAGGCAAGTTCATGCCAGATCTGCCTCCTCGCTACGGTAGCACCCCCGACCCCGCGGAGTTCCTGCAGCTCTACGAGCTGATCATCGAGGCGGCCAACGGCGACGAGAAAGTCATGGCGAACTAGTTTCCCATGGCTCTCAAAGATGGCCCCAGCTCCTGGCTCCTGAACCAGCCGCCAGGCTCAATTTCCTCCTGGGACGAGATGCGCAACCGCTTCATCGCCAACTTCCAGGGCACCGCGACTGCCCCCGGTCGCGGGTGACCTGCGCCGCATCAAGCAACAACCAGGAGAGACACTGCAGAACTACATTCAGCGCTTCAATAGCGCGCGAATCAAGATCCCCATGGTGACCGACGAGGCAATCATCTCAGCGTTCTTCGACGGCATCCGTGACGTCAAGATGAAGGAGGAGCTTGCCATCCACGAGGAACTGTGCACGACCTTGGAGCTATTCAACATCGCTACCAAGTGTGCAAGAGCTGAGGAGGGGCGCCTCTCCCTCCTCGAGCTCCCTTCTGCGGACCCGAAGGAGAAGAAGACCAAGGCCAAGGACGTGAAGCGCAAGGGAGCAGTCGTGCTCGCGGCGGAGCCAGACACCAAGCGCAGCAGAGACCAGCCTGAGTCATCCAAGGGCAGCCGACCGTTCTGCGCCTTCCACAACCTGCATACCCACAACACCAGCGACTGTCAAGAGCTCAAAGCCATCCGAGAAGGACGCTTCGGTCGATGCCCCGAGCGCAGCGAACGGGGCTACGGCCGATGAGGAGGACGTGGTGGCGGACGCTGGGACGATCGTGGCCCGCGCCAGGAGTGGCGCGACCGGTCTCGTGAGGACCGTTGGCAGGATCAGCCTTGCAAGAGTGCCTGGATGGACAAGCCTCGTGAGGCTCGTCCTCAAGGCAACGCTGGCCTTCCTCCGCTACCGCCACCTCCCAGAAGGAATGACGACCACCATCAAGACAAGGGGGCTGGGGGCTTCCATGAGCCATGCGCTATCGCCTGCATCTTGGGCGGAGCTCAAGCCCCAGCCTCGCATCGTATCTTCAAACAATTTGCCCGTGAAGTGAATGCAGTTCTCCCCGAGCTCGAGGCCACACGCCTGCTCAGATGGTCCAGGTGCCTCATCATGTTCAGTTCGGCAGATCAGCTCAAGTGTGTGGCTACTGCAGGCGTCCTCCCAATGCTCTGTTCACTAGTCATCAACAACATGCAAGTTACCAAGACCCTCATTGACGGTGGCGCATGGCCCAATGTCCTGTCCGTCGACACGTTCGACAACCTCCAAGTGCCATATGACCAGCTTCAGCCTACCAAGCCTTTCTCAGGAGTAACCGATGGCTCTACTACCCGAATCGGGAAGGTCCGCCTCCCCGTTACCTTCGGAGAACGCAACAAGTACCGCACCGAACTCATCGACTTTGATGTCTCCTATATCCACCTGCCATACAACGCCATCCTCGGGTATCCAGACCTGGCCAAGTTCATGGTGGTGACCCATCACGGCTACAATGTCCTCAAGATGCCGGGAAGCGGTGGAATCATCATAGTCCCATGCAAAGAAAGAGACGCGGTGTGCTCCCTTGAGAGTGCCTTCCAAGCTGCAGCAATAGCTATCCCGACAGTCAGGGCGAGCGCCCTCCTGAGGCCACCCCCAAGAAGAAGAAGCAGCTGCGCCCCGCATGGCCTCAGGCAAGCGGTGCCTCGTCAGGATCGACGCCCGCGCCTGGGGCGCCACCATCCATCACATAGGAAAGCATGCCCAGCGCCCCTCTTGGGCAGGGCTCAGGGGCTCTCTTCTGGGGGGTCTCAGACTTTGCCAACATCACGAGGGAGGTGCTTGGGCACCACTTGGAGGCGTGCTTCGCGGCATGTATCCCTTAGGAGAACACAGGGTAAGGAGTGCCCACCTCTCAGGAGTTCATCACAAGACCGCTCATGAACTACAAGACGCAAGGGCCATGCGCGGCGGCCGCTGCTCACCAGGCGCAACCCCCCATCCAGGAGAGGATGACGGGATGCGCGTCTGCATCGACATTCTAGGGCTCAATCGGGCCGCCGCTCAGGAGCTTCTCTGGCCTTCCCGGTGGGACGCTGCGAGGGCCCACCTCACAGCTACGTTCGCATGCCCTTTGGTCTGCTGAGCATGGCGGCCGCCTATCAACGCAAACTGCGGAGCATCCTAGCGTCTCAGTAGGCCAGGCACCACGCTGTGCTGACGGAGATGAAGACGGTCCTCAAGGAACCTCCGGGACCCCTAGAGCCTCCCGAGGCTTAGTGCCCCGGTCGCTCATGGGGGGCAGCCCCTTCTCCGCACTCCTTTAGCTACCCCAACTCTCCTTCGTCAACAAAACCAGGTGAAATTTTCCAAAAGTTCATTTAGCTGGGAGCGCCCCCAGGGCTGCATCATTCCCAAGCCACGTGGGTCCATCCCTGTGGCATGTATCCTTCCTTTTATGTCTTTAGCTTACCCTGTTGGGAGCGCCCCTCGGGCTGCATCATCCCCGAGCCGCTCGGGCCGGACCCAGTGGCATGCATCTTCCCTGTATACCTGAGCTAGGTTGCTTTCCATGCCTAATCTGTCTATGACTATCGCCTACTTGATTGTCACCAACCATGGGAGCCGCGCGCCGGCCATCTTTCTTCACGACCCTTCGCGTTGTCTAACCATCTCGCAGGACCAAGACGGCGAACAAGAATCAAGACCAGGCGCAACCCGCCTTGAGGTAGGGCCTCGTGAGTCCCGCACTGGCTCACGAGTTCCCAGATACACCTCGTCTAACCCTGCCGTGCAAGCGACGTGTCATGGCGGGGCTATACACGCCCGGGGGCTCTCCGCAGTAGGGAGTCCCCTCCCACGCCCCAGTGGAAGCACCATCCTCCGCGCTGGCCGTCGATACTGCCGAGGAGCGGCTATGCCTGTGCACAAGAGGAAGCACTACGCTCCGCGCTGGTGATAAACAACTGAGGGCGGCCCCATGGCCGTACCAACCTCAAGGAGCCCTAGAGCTCAATGTCCGGCCTCACCGCAACGCCTCCTCTCGGGAGAGCCGCGCGAGGGGGCTGGGCACGGGGGCTGCGCTTGGGTCACGCCCAAGCGTACGCCACCCAACCAGGTCCCTCGGGCTTGGTCGTTGCACGCCCCTCCCGAGCCGAGCCTTGGCGAGGGCAAAGGTATGGAGAATGTTTGCATGTCAAGGGGGACTCCTGAGCGTCGCCACTCAGGAGCCTAACTAGTCACGTAACACCTCACTCCTTGGTCCGTCTTAGTTTTCGGTCGGCCCAACGGCGGTTGAGGTATGCACAGGGCCAGGCTCTGGCGACGTAGAACATTAATCTATCCTCGCGTGTCCTTCCTATAGGCTGTTTGCGCGTCAAGGGGGACTCCTGAGCATTGTGACTTGGGAGCCAAACTGGTCAAGTAGCCCCTCACTCCTTGGTCCGTCCTAGTTTTTGGTCGGCCCAACGGCAGTTGAGGTATGCACGGGGCCGAGCTCTGCCGACGCAGAACACAAAGCAAATAGGAAGAAAAACACAAAATCTCGAAGCAAATATTACAATACATATTGTTCTCACAATATCAAACGCAAGTTTAATGCCTCCACGAGGCATCGTGCATGTTGCAGGAATAAAGCAGAAAAGCAGCCGCAAGTCACCCCTAGACACTGCCGGCGCCTGCAAAAGGTGCCCCTTCCTGGGTAGCGTCACCTTCACCTGCCTCGCCGGTCGAGGGCGCGGGGGCGAAGGCATAGAACTTATTCAGCAAGGCTTCCAATAGACCCTTCACGGCCGCGGTGGCAGCCGTGTAGTGTTTGTCAGCTACAGGTTCCAGCAGCTTGTCCAGACGAGCGATGGGGTCGCGAAGGTAAAGGTGGCTAAAGAACCGGGTCAGCGCGGTTGAGGAAAGGACGCGAGCCTCTACCTCCACCATAGGACCGATGCCCTCCACGACTTCCTCAAGCGCCTTCACCAGGAAGGGAAGCAGCTGAGCAGGGCCATCCTCGTCGGTGGTCAGCGGGTTCTCCAAGCCCTTCTCGTACAGTGTCTTCAGTGCCACGCAGGACCTCTCCTTGAAGGTCGAGAAGGCTGCGCGGTCTTCGGCAAGGACCCTCGCCTTGGCGTCAAGGTCGGCCTCCTTCATCCTCGCCTTCCGCTCCAACTCCTCCAGTTGGCTGCGCTCTTCTGCCTGTGCCTTTGCCAGCTCTCCCATCTCGGCATCGCGGCCCTTGATGGCATCCTCCCGGGCTTTCATCTCCTCCTCATTTGCCTGGTGGCCACGTGCCTCTTCTGCATGATGGTCGCGCAGGCCCTTTAGCTCATCCTCTAGCTCTCGTCAGCGGCCGCGGGTGGCCTCGGCGTCCTTCAGTGCCGCCTCACGATCGGCCGCAGCTTTGGCGGCGGCCTGCTTCTCCTTGTTGGAAGCTTCCGCGGCCTAGCTGAGCGGCACTCGAACCGCCGAGTCCAAGTGAAGCCAGCCAGAGACCAGCTCCAGGCGCCCGGCCACCAGGCGCGGATCCGTGCCCTGGAGATCTTCCTACAGCAGGGCCACGGACGGCAGCATGCCCAGATACGCCTCACAATAGTAGGCGAAGATGGACAAGAGAAGGATGGAGTTGGGATGGAGATGTAGCGCCTGCAGCCCCTAGTGGTTGAGGACCTCATAGAAGAAATCGGAGAAGGGAGGAACCAACACGGCGGTGATACTGCTCGTGAAGAAGGGGAAGAACGAGCTCCCCTCGGGCTCCGGCACGTCGGAGGCAACCCAGGGCTCCATCTTCCCCCTTTAATTACTCTCCCCCGCCGTCAGCAGGCGCGTGTCAGCGAGGTTTTTCTCCGAGACGTTGGGTGAGTAAAGGGCAGGTTCGTACCAAGCCTTTGCCATAGATGGCACCGGCGATGAGGCGGGCTTGACCCTCCGGGGCGCCATTGGTCGCTGATGCAGGAAAGAATGGGAGCGGATCCGAAGATTTCTAAAGCGGGGAGCAAGAAAGGGGATCTGAGCAAGGCGAAAGAAAATAGTGAAGGCGAATGCAGTCTACGCCAGCCTTTTGACAGTCAGGCTATTGCCGAGGCAGCATGGGGAAGCGGAGACGCCCCCGTCCAATCAACCACCACGCGTTGACCGAGGCCGCAGGCTATTGGGGCCCGCGGCGCTATGACTTCACCCTTGGCTTCTCTCCAAAGCCAAGCCCGAGCACGCCTTGGGCCCGGGAGCTACTGTTGGTGTTCTGGGAATGGGGTCCCCAGACTTGCCTGCCTGCGGCCCACGGCGTGGCTTTGCTGGCAGGCCTGTACGGCCCGTCTTCATCAACAAGGAATCAAGAACCTCGCGAGGGGCCAAGCCTCACGAGGCAAATGACACAAGACCTCCTCAGGAGCGGCCTCACCAGGCTGGCTCATGAGGGGCGGAGAGTTCAAGGCAAAGAAAACCTCATGAGGTTCACGTGACGTAAGCCATGACGATCGAGACCAGGCGGGCGCCAGGCGAGCGCGCCAGTGCGCGCAGCCTCCTTGTTTCCTCATTGGTGCTAAGGGGGCACGCACAGGCGTTGAGTACCGAGGCATCAAGAAAAGGTTGCCATATTGGTGCAACGAGACCAAGAACAGAAGGACGGCAAGACGGAGGTCACCGTGGAGCCCAAGACGGCGTCAGCACCAGAGCCTTTGGCAGGCGAAGACTGCTTTTGTCAGGATAGCTTGTACTAGCTGTCCCCCTTCAAATTGGTCGTTGTTGGCTCCCTTCCTGCTCAATATTTGGGGAGAGGACTAGGGCCTCTATAAATAGGACTAACCACCACCATAGAGAGGGAAAGAGAGAGAACAGAACTCGTCTCGAATCCACCCGAACAACACATGAGTTCACCAAGCACAAGAACACCTCAACCTCAGGAGGCTGTTCTTCCCCTTGTACTGTTCATCCTCAGCCCAAGAGGCAATCCACCACCACCACACTGGAGTAGGATATTACACCACAATGGTGGCCCGAACCAGTATAAATCTTGTGTCTTTCGTGTTGCGAGTTTATCGGGTTAGTTCGAGATTTCTTAGCTAAGTTAGGACGCGGATCGATAGGGGGGATCTTCGCGCGCACCCAAGTGTTTGAACCTTAAGGGTTTTGCTAGAACCCGTGATCCGACACGGTACGGCAGGGACGCGCAGCGGCAACCGACTCAGAAGCAACCCATGCGCGAGACGAGGGTGATGAAGGCCACGACAGCGAAGAATGCGGTGAAGGCCGCGGTGGCGAAGAAGACGGCGACTGCCTCCTCCTTGTCCAAGCGGCGCCGGACCCCATGAAAGAACAAGTGTTCCCTGGGTGGTTTTGATAATTAACGAAAACATATCTGTTGTTGGAATAATGTTTTCATCTAGTATATTTCAGACAAGTTCAACAGATGGAGTGGCGTGGACAAGAGGATATGGAACCCTTTCATGATGCTAAGGACAAAGGATTGGTTCAAGATCAAAAATCTCAAGACTCTACACTTTATTTTTAGTGATCCAAGATCACATTGAGTCCATAGGAAAGCCAATACTATTTAAAGGGGATGAGGTGTTGCTTAATGGCTTGCTTATTCAAAATGCTAAGTGATATGCTAAGTGTGTGCATGTGTGCACGATATCAAGCGGCCCCTAAAGAATGTCATCTTAAGGCTGTGAAAAGGATAGTGAGATACTTAATACATACACCAAATTTTCGCATATGGTATCCTAAGAGGTCTTCTTTTGATCTTGTTGGCTACTCCGATTCAGACTATGCCAGAGACAAGGTTGAAAGAAAGTCCACTTCGGGTACCTGTCAATGTCTTGGTAGATCTCTTGTATCTTGGTCCTCCAAGAAACAAAACTCGGAATCCTTATCCACCGCCGAAGCGGAATACATTGCCGCTGGTTCATGTTATGCTCAACTACTTTGGATGACCCAAACTCTTGAAGATTACGGGATCTATGTGAAACATGTTCCATTTTTTTGTGACAATGAAAGTGCTATTAAGATTGCTCATAATCTCGTGCAACATTATTGAACCAAGCAAATTGAATTTCATCATCATTTCATTCGAGATCATGTTGCTAAAGGTGATATTGATCTTAAGAATGTTCGTACCGATAAGAAATTGGAGGATATATTCACCAAACCACTTGATGAGAAAGTCTTTTGTCGTTTGAGAGTGAATTGAACATCATTGATGCTTCAAACTTGGAGTTGAAACTCCATTTGGATACATGCAAGGCACAAGCCTTTGACTAAGCCTTGACTTCTTCTCTTATGATGATGATCATATGTCTTGCATACATTTGTACCCTTGCATGCTATCTAACCTTTGTAGGTACTTGGATGAATCTAAATCCATTAGATTGCAACTCACTAACATCTCGAGCAATCTCTACATCACCAAGTCTCTACACAATGGTGGTTGAAGACAAGGAAGCATGAAACCCCTCAGCATATCCTTTGACAAATTCTATATATCAAATTTCATTTGGCATCAAATTCATGATTGTCAAATTGGACACACAAGTGCTCTTCCTTGCAAGACTAACCCATGTAGGTAGATGAACTCAAAGTAGAAGTGGTGCTCCAAATCTTTGATGAGGTACATTAACCTTGAGCATCCCACACAAGTTCAACTACATGATCAAGTTCAACACCACCACCCAAGGTATGTTATTCCATCTTAGAGAAGCTTTACCCCGAGTCATGGGTCAAAGCAACTCAACAAGATGTGAATACATCAAAAGCTTAAACGATAAATGGTAACCTCATTTTGAGCTTAAACAATGAGTATGACCTACGATCAAGTGTTCTCACTTGACTCCTCAGTCAATATGCTCTAACATAGGTGACTCTGTCGCCGACCAATTCTAGATGAAGTTCTCTAGTTTTTCTATGTATTCTTGCATTTATCTCTTGCATATTTGTTTCCCTTCAGCTAGATATCTTTTCTTTTTCTTTGTTTTTGTTCTACATTCCCAGCATCCAATTCATTGCAAATCCTTCAGTTAATTCCTTGCAAATCTTTGTCAGATATTATTTGCCTAGTGAGATGAGGTGAAAATGTTCTCTCTGTCTGGAACTTGGTCATACCGATTCATCTCTTTCGGTCAAGCCGAACCATTTTGGTGCAACCGGAAAATATAACTCGGTGTCACTGATTTCACTGCAGAGAAAACAATTTGCCACTTGTTCCTGCACTTTTGTTCCAGCTCCACTCGATGACTCTTGTCCTCTACTAGCATCACAATCTATATGCTACTTTGCTCTGTGACTCAGGGACCAAACCTATTTTGACTCACAGTCCAGAAGATCCCTTCTTGGAAATTGATGTCAAAGGGGGAGAGAGATCACATCAAAGCTTATTCTATTCAAAAGAGGGAGAGAGAGAAAAAGGGATAGCGAGGTAATCACATCAAAGGCCCCATGTGCTTGGTGTTCAAGAGGAGAGAAGTCACATGCCTTTAAGAGGGGAAAGACATGTCTATGTTATGTTTATGTTTATGATATGTTTTGCTCTAATTTTGTTTCCCCACGTTCTCCCATTATCCAATACAAGAATCAGGGGGAGAAAGACTTCTAGGGAAGTAAATCCTTGAAATTCATTTCATATCTTTATCCCTGGGGACATGTCTATATCCAATAGAGTACCCAGTGCTCACACTCTACATGTCATCCCAATCTTGGTACTCTTGTGGCTCTTTTGTTTGCTCTGTCTAGTAGATGTATCTGTGTTATCTAACCTTGTTTACTCAGGTTCATCCCTTCCTAAGCAAGCTCAAGAGCACAAGGTAATTATATGCATCACACTCATGTGCATGGAGATTTCTTGCTGATGTACATATTGTTTGCAAGAAGGAATCATGAACATGAAGTCACACTTCATATATACATATCGTTTGCCCTGATGCATATAGCCAATATACATGTAACACATTTCTTGCTCTATATGTTTATCTAAAGCTTTACTTGTTATTCTCTATATGTTTATCTAAATCTTTGATGTATGTTGTCATCTATTACCAAAAAGGGGGAGATTGAAAGCACAAGTGCTCCCTGGGTGGTTTTGGTAATTAATGACAACATATCTCTTGTTGGACTAATGTTTTCATCTAGTATATTACAGACAAGTTCAACAGATGGAGAGGCGTGGACAAGAGGATATGGAATCCTTTCAAGGTCTGAAGGTAAAAGGATTGGTTCAAGCTCAAAATGCTCAAGACTCTACACTTTACTTTTAGTGATCCAAGATCACATTGAGTCCATAGGAAAGCCAATACTATTTAAAGGGAATGAGGTGTCGCTTAATAGCTTGCTTGCTCAAAATGCCTAGTGATATGCTCCAAAACCCTCAACCACTTTCCCGTATCCACATATGTCCCAAACCAAAAGTTAAACTCGGCCCCACCGAAATTTTCCATCCGGCGCCACCAAGTTCACTTGACACAGCCACTACAACAAACCCTAATCAATTTGGTCTCACCGATGGGATCTCGGTCCCACCAAGATGGGATTGCAAACTCTCTATTACCAATTGCAATAATTTTGGTCCCGCCGAGATATGCAATCCGTCCTACCGAGTTTGCTTGACCAACTCTCTGTTTTGCTTATTACCAAAATCGGTCTCACCGAGTTTGCGTAATCGGTCAAACGGAGACGAGGTATTATCCTAACCCTAGCACATCGGTCCCACCGAGTTAATCATATCGGTCCCACCGAAATGCCTAATGGTCACATTTTGAACTAAATCGGTCTGACCAAGTTTGCTGATTCGGTCCCACCAAGTTTGGTGATTTGTGTGTAACAGTTAGATTTTGTGTGGAGGCTATAAATACCCCTCCACCCACTCTCCAATTGTGAGGAGAGCTATCAGAACATGCCTACACGTCCAGCATACATTTTCTGAGAGAGAACCACCTACTCATGTGTTGAGGTCAACATAATCCACTCCAACCACTTAAATCGTGATCTCTAGCCTTCTCCAACTTGCTTTCCTCTCAAATCATATTTCCACCAAATCAAAACCTGTGTGAGAGAGTTGAGTGTTGGGGCGACTATCATTTGAAGCACAAGAGCAAGGAGTTCATCATCAACACACTGTCTATTACCTTTTGGAGAGTGGTGTCTCCTAGATTGGTTAGGTGTTACTTGGGAGCCTCCGACAAGATTGTGGAGTTGAACCAAGGAGTTTGTACAGGCAAGGAGATCGCCTACTTCGTGAAGATCTACCCTAGTGAGGCAAGTCCTTCGTGCGCGATGGCCATGGTGGGAAAGATAAGGTTGCTTCTTTGTGGATCCTTCGTGGGTGGAGCCCTCCGTGGACTCGCGCAACCGTTACCCTTCGTGGGTTGAAGTGTCCATCAACGTGGATGTATGATAGCACCACCTATCAGAACCATGCCAAAAATCTCTGTTTCTCCAATTGCGTTTGCACACTCCAATCCCATCCCTTTACTTTCTTGCAAATTGCATGCTTTACTTTCCGCTGCTCATATACTCTTGCCATGCTTGCTTGAATGTATTGTGGATGTTTAAACTTGTGCTAAAGCTCTACCTTAACTTGAAGAAAATATACACTGCAACTTTTCTTTGTTAGGAGTCTATTCACCCCCCCCTCTACGCACCTCTTCTCAATCCTTTCAATTGGTATCAGGGCGTTGGTCTCCATTGCTTTGGTTTAAAGACCTTTGGAGGAAGATGGATGAGTCTGCGTTGGGGAGTGTTAGATGTAGAGTTCCTATTCTTGATGGAGAGTACTTTCATGAGTGGAAAATTGAGATGCTTGAGATTTTCAATGAATATCATTTGAACAAGTACATTACTAGCCCTTGTGCACCTCGTGTTGATCCTTTGCATCCTACCCTTGATGAGTCTATTAACATGATCCGTAATCTTAGAACTGTCAATTTAATCACTAGAGGTTTTCCTAGAAACTTGCTTGCTAGCTTGCCCGCTCTTGATTGTGCCTACACCATATGGAGATTTCTTGAGGATTGATTTCCAAACTATTCCTTGAAAAACTTAGATGAGATCCTTCATAAGTCTATTGCCTTGAGTAAGATGATTTCCAATGATCCCAAATTTGGTGATTGTCTATTTGAGCTCACTAATATTACGAGTACCAAATGAGATGTTGGAATCATTAGCAATATCATCTCCGAAGCCATTAGAATCCATAAAGATGACTATTGTGATGACCATTTATCTACTGAATTACCTGATACGTCTCCAACGTATCTATAATTTTTGATTGCTCCATGCTATATTATCTACTGTTTTGGACTATATTGGGCTTTATTTTCCACTTTTATATTACTTTTGGGACTAACCTATTAACCGGAGGCCCAGCCCAGAATTGTTGTTTTTTTTCCTATTTCAGTGTTTCGAATAAACAGAATATCAAACGGAGTCCAAACAGAATGAAACCTTCGGGAACATTATTTTCTCACCGAACGTGATCTAGGAGACTTGGACCCTACTCCAAGGAGTCAAAGAGGAGGTCACAAGGGTGGGGGCGCCCCCCTAGGGCGCGCCCCCCTGCCACGTGGGCCCCTCGGTGCTCCACCAACGTACTCCTTCCTCCTATATATACCTACGTACCCCCAAACGATCGGAACAGGAGCGAAAAACCTAATTCCACCGCCGCAACTTTCTGTATCCATGAGATCCCATCTTGGGGCCTATTCCGGAGCTCCACCAAAACACTTTTGAGATCCCATCTTGAGATGGCGAGAATGATGCTTGATGAGTACAAGACGCCAAAACACTTTTGTGCAGAAGCGGTTGAGACGGCTTGTCATGCAACAAATCACGTGTATCTTCACAAGCTACTCGGCAAGACGGCATACGAGCTCCTCATCGGTAACAAACCCCAAGTTGGATACTTTCGAATATTTGGCTCAAAGTGTTACATTCTTGATAAGATCGTCGTTCTAAATTTTCTCCTAAATCTCATGACGGTTTCCTACTTGGTTATGGCTCAAACTCTCACACTTACCGTGTCTACAACAATTTCACCCAAAAAGTTGAAGAGGCGGTAGATGTGAAGTTTGATGAATCTAATGGCTCGCAAGTAGAGCAATTGCCAATTGATGTTGGAGATAAAGACCCTTCGGAAGCAATCGAAGACTTGTCTATTGGCAAGACTCGTCCAACGGAGGTGAAGGAGAGTACCTAGTCCGTCCAAGTGGAAGCTTCTACCTCACGACAAAGTGAACTGAGAGTTGACTGGAAGCATCCACAAGTGGGACATGCCAAGATGAAGAAACGAGGAAGTAAACCAAGATGAACCTCATCAACATCCTTCTCCACCTAGACAAGATAACGACAACGCCAACAATGAAGAAAACCAAGAAGAAGAACGAGATGATGAAGAAAATGCTCCACCCCGACCCAAACAAAAGCTCCCACGAGTTCGAGCAAGAGTTTCATGAGACCATCCCATTGAACAATTCTTTAATGATATTCAAACTGGGAGAATCACTCGCTCTAAAACTCGTTTGGCTAATTTTTATTAACATTATTCATTCATCTCTAGCATTGAACCTATAAAGGTTGAAGAAGCATTGGAAGATCCGGATTGGATAAATGACATGCATGAAGAGCTACACAACTTTGAGAGAAACCAAGTGTGGACATTGGTCGAGAAGCCTGACAAAAACCACAACATCATCGGTACCAAATGGGTGTTTCTCAACAAGCAAGACGAATATGATCAAGTCATCCGCAACAAAGCACCTCTCGTCGCCCAAGGCTACACTCAAGTCGAAGGTATGGACTACGGTGAGACATATGCCCCCGTTGCTAGACTTGAGTCCATCCGCATCTTACTTGCCTATGATAATCACCATGATATCACCTTGTACCAAATGGACATTAAAAGTGCTTCCCTTAATGGTGAAATTGAGGAGGCAGTTTTTCTGAAACAACCTCCCGGCTTTGTTAATCCTAAGAAACCCGATCATGTTTACAAACTTCACAAAGCTCTTTATGGTCTTAAACAAGCTCAGAGAGCATGGTAGAAATGCTTGACCAAGTTCCTTATTGAAAAAGGCTTTGAGATTGGGAAGATTGATTCTACTCTTTTTACTAAAAGGAAAACGGTGAATTATTTGTGTGCCAAATTTATGTCGATGATATCATATTTGGTTCAACTAACCCTTATTTTAGTGAAAAGTTTGGAAAGCTAGTGTCGGAGAAGTTTGAGATGTCAATGATGAGTGAACTCAAGTTCTTCCTTGGTTAGCAAATCAAGCAAACTAAGGAAGGCACCTTTTTTTCTCAAACAAAGTACACCAACGACTTATTCAAGAAGTTCAACATGCAAAAAAGCAAAGGTATGAAAACTCCCATGCCTACTAGTGGACATCTTGACTTGACCAAGGATGGCAAATCAGTTGACCAAAAGGTTTACCGATCTATGATTGGTTCATTGTTATATCTATGTGCCTCCAGTCCCGATATTATGCTAAGTTTGTGCATATGTGCACGATATCAAGCGGCCCACAAAGAATGTCATCTTAAGGTTGTGAAAAGGATAGTGAGATACTTAATACATACACCAAATTTTGGCATATGGTATCCTAAGAGGTCTTCTTTTGATCTTGTTGGCAACTCTGATTCGGACTACGCTAGAGACAAGTTGATAGAAAGTCCACTTTTGGTACCTGTCAATTTCTTGGTAGATCTCCAGAATCTTGGTCCTCTAAGAAACAAAACTCGGTATCCTTATGCACCGCCGAAGCGGAATACATTGCCGTCGGTTCATGTTTTGCTCAATTACTTTAGATGACCCAAACTCTTAAAGATAATGGGATCTATGTGAAACATGTTCCATTGCTTTGTGTCAATGAAAGTGCTATTAAGATTGCTCATAATCCCGTGAAACATTTTCGAACCAAGCATATTGAAGTTCGTCATCATTTCATTCGAGATCACGTTTCTAAAGGTGATATTGTCTTAAGCATGTTCATACCGATAAGCAATTGGCGGATATATTCACCAAACCGCTTGATGAGAAAGTCTTTTATCGTTTGAGAGGTGAATTAAATATCATTGATGCTTCAAACTTGGAGTAGAAACTCCATTTGGATACATGCAAGGCATAAGCCTTTGACTAATCCTTGTCTTCTTCTCTTATGATGATGATCATATGTCTTGGATGCATTTGTACCCTTGCATGTTATCTAACCCTTGTAGGTACTTGCACTATAGGAATCAGGCATTTTGCCGTCCGTCAGCCGATGGCAACAGGTCCGGTTGAATAGGCTACGACGAAGGCTTCTTTGCCGTCCACTGGCGGACGACAAAGATGAAATAGTCTTTGCCGTCAGCCGGCTGATGGCAAAGGTCCTGGACAGCACACGTGGCAACTTACGGCCGTTAGGGAGCTAACGGTGTGGTTTGTCGTCCGCTGGCCGATGGCAAAGACCATTGCATCTTTGCCGTCAGCTAGCCAATGGCAAAGTAACCAAATAGGTCAGCCCCAGGTTGTACAGGTAGCTGCCATGTGGCATCTTTGCCATCTGCTGGCTTATGGCAAATCTCTTTGCCGTCTTCCGGCTGACGACAAAGATCCTGTATAGCCCCTGTTTTTTTTCTTTTTTTTCTTAAATTCATTCAATTTGAACACACAAGTTTCAACACACAAATTTCATAAAATACATATGCAACACACAAGTTTCAGCATATATACATACATAACCAACACATAGTTCCATCCATACATATTACAAAAGTTTCACATTGTTCATCCAACACCGTTATCCATCCATATAACGAGTTCCATCCATGCAAGTTCATCAATACAAAATAGATGCACAAAGGGAAAAGAAGCACTCCATCCATGCAAGCTTCCATGAATTAAATGAAATCTGCAAAATGGGAAACAAGAAAGTTAGAAGAAGAAGAACAAAATGAAGAAGAAGAAGCATAATAGAAGAAGAAAGAGAAGAAAAAGAAAGAATGAGAAAGACACAATTTTCAACACACAAATTTCATAAAAGACATATGCAACACACAAGTTTCATCATATATACATACATAACCAACACATAGTTCCATCCATACATATTACAAAAGTTTCACATTGTTCATCCAACACCGTTATCCATCCATATAACAAGTTACATCCATGCAAGTTCATCGATACAAAATAAAAGCAGAAAGGGAAAAGAAGCACCCCATCCATGCAAGCTTCCATGAATTAAAAGAAATCTGGAAAATGGGAAGCAAGAAAGTTAGAAGAAGAAGAACAAAATGAAGAAGAAGAAGAAGACTAGAAGAAGAAGTAAGCATACTTAGGTAAAATGGAGCCAACCTAGCTAATTAGGCCATCTTTGAGTGAACTAAGCATAGTATGCCATCTTGATATAAAGCAGCTAAGTATAGGTCTTTATTGAGCTAACCTAGGTAACTAAGCATATTAGAGATAACTTAGAACTAACTTAGGTCATTTTGGAGAAGAAGAAAAAGACTAGAAGAAGAAGAAGAAGACTAGAAGAAGAAGACTACAAGAAGAAGAAGGTTTTTACCCTTTTCCTTCTCATTCTTTCTTTTTCTTCTCTTTCTTCTTCTATTCTCTATTTTCTCCTCTTCCTTGTTTTTCTTCTTCTTATTCCTTATTTATGCCATTTTAGAGCTTACATAGGTAATTATGCCAATTTTTAGCTAACTAAGCTTATTATGTCAATTTGGAGGAAAATAAGGTAAGTATAGGTTATTTTTGTGCTAACATAAGTAATTTTGGAGCTAACCTAGCTAAAATGGAACATATTGGAGCTAACCTAGGTAAACTTGGTCATTTTGGAGCTAACTAGGTATACTTGGTCATTTTGGAGCTAACCTAGCTAAAATTGATCATATTGGAGCTAACCTAGGTAAACTTGGTCATTTTGGAGCTAACCTAGGTAAAATGGATCATATTGGAGGTAACCTAGGTTAAATGGGTCATTTTGGAGCTAACTTAACTAATTACGCCATTTTTGAGTTAACTAAGCATAATTATGCCATTTTTACACAAGTAAGCCAAGTGTATGTCATTATTGAGCAAACCTAGGAAACTAAGCATATTAGAGATAACTTAGCATAATAGAGCTAACTTATGTCATCTCGTAGGAAACAAAGCTAAGTATATATAGATCATTTTTGAGATCTCACATACCTGACATAGTTCACTCCATATTCTTCTTGTCCTTCTCCTTCCTCATCCTAATGCGCCAAGAACGGCGAGGCGGTGGAGGCAGTGGGATGTAGTCTTCTACCACAATTGGCATGGTCATAACGCCCGGCTGTGGGATCGCCGGCGCCGCCACCGTCGCGAGGTCATTGTCAGGCACAACCACCATCGCGAGGCCATCTTCAGGCAGCACCATCGCTAGGTCATCCTTAGCCACCACCATCTCTTGCCCATCATCAGCCACCACCATCGCTAGGTCATCCTGAGCCACCACCATCTGTTGCCCAGCGTCAGCCTACACCTCCTCATCCCCACTCTTCTTCTTTGCTTCCCCACTCCATTCCGGGTAATCCTCACTACTGCTTTTGCTGCAGCCAGAGTCGCTGCTGCTTTGGCTATAGCCAGAGTCACTGCTGCTGCTCCCATTGCCTGACCAAATGCAACAATGACCGTTAACAATCGATATGAGACAAAGCCAAATGTAGAGGAAGAAGAGGCAGAACATACTGGCATCATCATCGTCCTTGTAGCGCATGCGACACATAGTCGTGTTCAATACCTTCATGGTGAGCATGGCGTCGCCGTCATACCTAAAGAGAAGGAAGTACCCGTGCCGCAGGTCGTAGGCACGGTAGAACTGCTCCCAGCCACGACATAGGTACATGTGGCCATACCTGATCACCAACTCCACGTCCCAATGCCTGTGAAGCCCACTGCCAGCCTGTCGCAACTTCACATTCTTTGGTCGATGACCATCCAGTATCGTCACAAAAGTGTCAGGCAACCTCTACTGTTTTGGACAAGGAGTGATGTAGCAAACAGCAGAGTTATCATAATGAGATGGGTGAAGGGGAGATCTCTCCTTTTATATACCTGCCTCTTGGAGGAAGTCCCAAGTATGACAGTGGAGAACTCAAAAGCATCCAACTCGTACTCCGGTGTGGCAGAGCGGAGCCTGCTGTGGCGGCTTCCCCCCATCTCTGATAAGCAGCAATGGAGACCAATTACTACCCTTACAACATTATCATACATTTCACATTCAAAAAGCAATGCACTTGTGGACATATGATGGCTCTAGGTTAACATACTAGAGATGAGCACAAGATTTATTAGTAGCACTAGTCGTAAACCCGTGCCTTCGCACGGGTTAGACACAAAAATGTTGACTTTAGTTGAATTTCATATAATAACTATTTTAACTTATTTCGGTCAACAACCTAGGCAACTAGCACTATAAAAACATTTAACCAAAGAAAATAAAGAAACTAGGAGTATTGGTTGAGAGATCCCAGTACAAAAATTAGTTACCAAAATGAAAGGAAAGCAAAAACAGGGTGCCCACTATAATCTAGTATCTTACAGAACTGCAACACACAATCACCAAAAATGAGTTACCAAGATGATTTTCTTTGAGATCATGAGAACAACCATGATATGAGGATCTAAGAGTGGTGGAGATTGACTATAATAATAAAGCATGGTTTCTTGAGGGCCATGAAAATAAGAACAACATATACACGACTATGCCCGAGCACACTTTTGATTGTCCTAACTAGAACTGTACATATGAACATAACACAAAGATCATAACAGATTTTGAACCCTAGGCGGAGATAGTGACCAAATCAATGCATCAAAAGTGCAATCCGGGCACCATGAAGACCGGGCACACTTACTTGAGGGCGAGGAGCGGTCGAGGTCGCGATTGCCGGGGCGGCAGGGGTGTTGCGGCGACGGGGTTGGCACGGGCGAGAGGGGGTCGCCGGGGTAGAGAGGGGTTCACCGGGGTGGCGGGGCGGCGCAGCGATAGGGTTAGGGCGGGGCGGAGAGGGGA
>NC_041388.1:192518242-192534505 GCF_002162155.2 Triticum dicoccoides
GGGGCGGCCGGCAATGGGGGTGGCGCGGGGTGGCGGCTCGGGCTCGGCCGGGGAGGAGAAAGGGGACAGAGAGAGACAGAGAGAGAGAGAGAGAGAGAGAGTGGTCGGGCGTGGGCGGGTTTGATTTTTAGTTAGGGCATGGTTCTTTGCCGTCTGTTAGCAGGCGGCAAAGAGCCTACCTGATGGATGTCAGTTTAAGCACTTTCTTTGCCGTCTTCTAGCGGACGGCAAAGAAAGTGGCTGTTAGGTGGTTCTCACTAGTGGGCCACCCTTCCTCTTTGCCGTCGGCTGGCTGACGGCAAAGTTTGTATGCCGTCGGCTAGCTGATGGCAAATATCTTTGCTGACGGCAAATAGGCTCTTTGCCGTCAGCTCTTTCTTTACCGTTAGCTTTTCGCGTACTGATGGCAAAGGCCATCTTTGCCATTAGCTAGCTGACGGCAAAGATCCTGATTCCAGTAGTGTTGGATGAATCTAAATCCATGAGATTGCAACTCGCTCACATCTCGAGAAATCTCTAAATCACCAAGTCTCTACACAATGGTGGTTGAAGACAAGGAAGCATGAAACCCCTCAGCATATCCTTTGACAAATTCTATATATCAAATTTCATTTGGTATCAAATTCACGATTGTCAAATTGGACACGCAAGTGCTCTTCCTTGCAAGACTAACCCATGTAGGTAGATGAACTCAAACTACAAGTGGTGCTCCAAATATTTGATGAGGTACATTAACCTTGAGCATCCCACACAAGTTCAACTACATGATCAAGTTCAACACCACCACCCAAGGTATGTTATTCCATCTTAGAGAAGCTTTACCCCGAGTCATGGGTCAAAGCAACTCAATAAGATGCGAATACATCAAAATCTTAAATGATAAATGGTAACCCCATTTTGAGCTTAAACGATGTGTATGACCTACGATCAAGTGTTCTCACTTGACTCCTCGGTCAATATACTCTAACATAGGTGACTCTGTCACCGACCAATTCTAGATGAAGTTCTCAAGTGTTTCTATGTATTCTTGCATTTGTCTCTTGCATATTTGTTTCCCTTCATCTACATTTATTTTCTTTTTCTATGTTTTTGTTTTGCATTCCCACCATCCGAATCATTGCAAATCCTTTAGTTAATTCCTTGGAAATCTTTGTGAGATCTTATTTGCCTAGTGAGCTGAGATGACAAATGTTCTCTCTGTTTGGAACTCGATCATACCGATTCGGCTCTTTCGGTCAAGCCGAACAATTTCGGTGCAATCCAAAAATATAACTCGGTGTCACCGATTTCACTGCAGAGAAAACAATTTGCCACTTGTTCCTGAAATTTTGTTCCAGCTCCACTCGATGACTCTTGTCCTCTACCAGCTTCACAATCTATATGTTGCTTTGCTCTATGACTCAGGGACCAAACCTATTCTAACTCACAGTCCAGAAGATCCCTTCTTGGAAATTGATGTCAAAGGGGGAGAGGGAGATCACATCAAAGCTTATTCTCTTCAAAAGGGGGAGAGAGAGAGAAAAAGGGGGAGAGAGGTAATCACATCAAAGGCCCAGATGCTTGGTGTTCAAGACGAGAGAAGTCACATGTCTTTAAGAGGGGAAAGACATGTCTATGTTATGTTTATGTCTATGATATTTTTTGCTCTAATTTTGTTTCCCCATGTTCTCCCATTATCCAATACAAGATTCAGGGGGAGAAAGACTTCTAGGGAAGGAAATCCTTGAAATTGATTGCATATCTTTATCCCTGGGGACATGTCTATATCCAATAGAGTACCCAGTACTCACACTCTACATGTCATCCCAATCTTGGTACTCTTGTGGCTCTTTTGTTTGCTCTTTCTAGTAGATGTATCTGTGTTATCTAACCTTGTTTACTCAAGTTCATCCCTTCCTATGCCAGCTCAAGACCACAAGGTAAGTATATGCATCACACTCATGTGCATGGAGATTTCTTGCTGATGTACATATTGTTTGCAAGAAGGAATCGTGAACATGAAGTCACACTTCATATATTCATATCATTTGCCCTAATGCATATAGCCAGGATACATATAACACAATGCTTGCTCTTTCATGGTTATGCATTCACATGCTCTTACATTCCACATTGACATGGATGCATACATGTAGTGGGAGCCCATGCATGTTACATGTCTTTCCAAAGCTTTACTTGTTATTCTCTATATCTTTATCTAAAGATTTGATGTATGTTGTCATCAATTACCAAAAAGGGGAGATTGAAAGCACAAGTGCTCACTGGGTGGTTTTGGTAATTAATGACAACATATCTCTTGTTGGACTAATGTTTTCGTCTAGTATATTTCAGACAAGTTTAATAGATGGAGTGGCGTGGACAAGAGGATATGGAACCCTTTCAAGATGCTAAGGACAAAGGATTAGTTCAAGCTCAAAAAGCCTAAGATCACATTGAGTCCATAGGAAAGCCAATACTATTAAAAGGGGGTGAGGTGTTGCTTAAGAGCTTGCATGCTCAAAATGCTTAGTGATATGCTCCAAAACCCTCAACCACTTTCCCATATCCACATATGTCCCAAGCCAAAAGTCAAACTCGGCCCCATCGAAATTTTCCATCCGGCGCTACCAAGTTCACTTGACACAGCCACTACCGCAAACCCTAATCAATTCGATCTAGCCAATGGGATCTCGGACCCACCGAGATGGGCTTGCAATCTCTCTGTTACCTATTGCAATAATTTCGGTCCCACCGAGATATGCAATCGGTCCCATCTAGTTTGCTTAACCAATTCTCTGTTTTTCTTATTACCAAAATCGGTCTCACCCAGTTTGCATAATCGGTCACACCGAGACGAGGTATTACCCTAACCCTAGCACATTGGTCCCACTGAGTTAATCTAATTGGTCCCACCGAAATGCCTAATGGTCAGATTTTGAACTAAATCGTTCTGACCGAGTTTGCTGATTTGGTCCCACCAAGTTTGGTGATTTGTGTGTAATGGTTAGATTTTGTGTGGAGGCTATAAATACCCCTCCACCCACTCTTCATTCGTGAGGAGAGCTATTAGAACATGCCTACACCTCCAGCATACGTTTTCTGAGAGAACCACCTACTCATGTGTTGAGGTCAAGATAATCCAATCCAACCACATAAATCTTGATCTCTAGCCTTCTCCAACTTGCTTTCCTCTCAAATCATCTTTCCACCAAATCCAAACCTATGAGAGAGAGTTGAGTGTTGGGGAGACTATCATTTGAAGCACAAGAGCAAGGAGTTCATCATCAATACACTGTCTACTACCTTTTTGAGAGTGGTGTCTCCTAGATTGGTTAGGTGTTACCTGGGAGCCTCTGAAAAGATTGTGGAGTTGAACCAAGGAGTTTGTACGGGTAAGGAGATCGCCTAATTCGTGAAGATCTACCCTAGTGAGGCAAGTCCTTTGTGGGCGATGGCCATGGTGGGATAGACAAGGTTGCTTCTTCATGGATCCTTCGTGGGTGGAGCCCTCCGTGGACTCGCGCAACCGTTACCCTTCATGGGTTGAAGTTTCCATCAACGTGGATGTACGATAGCACCACCTATCGGAACCACGCCAAAAATCTCCGTGTCTCCAATTGCGTTTGCACACTCCAATCCCATCCCTTTACTTTCATGCAAATTGCATGCTTTACTTTCCGCTGCTCATATACTCTTGCCATTCTTGCTTGAATGTATTGTGGATGTCTAAACTTGTGCTAAAACTCTACCTTAATTTGAAGAAAATAAAAACTGCAACTTTTATTTGTTAGGAGTCTATTCACCCTCCCCCTCTAGACACCTCTTCTCGGTCCTTTAAATTGGTATCAGAGAGTTGATCATATCGGTCCCACCGAAATGCCTAACGGTCACATTTTGAACTAAATCAGTCTGACCAAGTTTGCTGATTCGGTCCCACCAAGTTTGGTGATTTGTGTGTAACAGTTAGATTTTGTGTGGAGGCTATAAATACCCCTCCACCCACTCTCCAATTGTGAGGAGAGCTATCAGAACATGCCTACACCTCCAGCATACGTTTTCTGAGAGAGAACCACCTACTCATGTGTTGAGGTCAACATAATCCACTCCAACCACATAAATCTTGATCTCTAGCCTTCTCCAACTTGCTTTCCTCTCAAATCATCTTTCCACCAAATCAAAACCTGTGAGAGAGAGTTGACTGTTGGGGCGACTATCATTTGAAGCACAAGAGCAAGGAGTTCATCATCAACACACTGTCTATTACGTTTTGGAGAGTGGTGTCTCCTAGATTGGTTAGGTGTTACTTGGGAGCCTCCGACAAGATTGTGGAGTTGAACCAAGGAGTTTGTACAGGCAAGGAGATCGCCTACTTCGTGAAGATCTACCCTAGTGAGGCAAGTCCGTCGTGCGCGATGGCCATGGTGGGAAAGATAAGGTTGCTTATTTGTGGATCCTTCGTGGGTGGAGCCCTCCGTGGACTCGCGCAACCGTTACCCTTCGTGGGTTGAAGTGTCCATCAACGTGGATGTATGATAGCACCACCTATCAGAACCATGCCAAAAATCTCCGTTTCTCCAATTGCGTTTGCACACTCCAATCCCATCCCTTTACTTTCTTGCAAATTGCATGCTTTACTTTCCGCTGCTCATATACTCTTGCCATGCTTGCTTGAATGTATTGTGGATGTTTAAACTTGTGCTAAAGCTCTACATTAACTTGAAGAAAATATACACTGCAACTTTTCTTTGTTAGGAGTCTATTCACCCCCCCTCTACGCACCTCTTCTCAATCCTTTCAATTGGTATCAGAGCGTTGGTCTCCATTGCTTTGGTTTGAAGACCTTTGTAGGAAGATGGATGAGTCTATGTTGGGGAGTCTTAGATGTAGAGTGCCTATTCTTGA
Source organism: Triticum dicoccoides (assembly GCF_002162155.2). NCBI lineage: Eukaryota > Viridiplantae > Streptophyta > Magnoliopsida > Poales > Poaceae > Triticum > Triticum dicoccoides. The sequence continues at coordinate 192,523,124 of NC_041388.1, forward strand.
TGAAGAGTACTTTCACGAGTGGAAAATTGAGATGCTTGAGATTTTCAATGAATATCATTTGAACAAGTATATTACTAGCCCTTGTGCACCTCATGTTGACCCTTTGCATCCTACCATTGATGAGTCTATTGACATGATCCGTAATCTTAGAACTGTCAATTTAATCACTAGAGGTTTGCCTAGAAACTTGCTTGCTAGCTTGCCTGCTCTTGATTGTGCCTACACCATATGGATATTACTTGAGGAACGATTTCCAAATTATTCCTTGAAAAACTTAGATGAGATCCTTCATAAGTCTATTGGCTTGAGCAAGATGAGTTCCAATGATCCCAAATTTGGTTATTGTATTTTTGAGCTTACTAATCTTATGAGTGCCAAATGAGATGTTGGAATCATTAGCAATATCATCTCCGAAGCCATTAGAATTCAAGAAGATGACTATTGTGATGACCATTTATCTAATGAGTTACCCTCTCCAGGAATTGATCCATCACAAGACGATTATGAACATGGGTACTATGATGATGATCATAGTGACTTTGATCTCGACGAGTATATGAGACACTTTGGTCTTATGTCTAATCTTCGTGGCTACATGGCCAGAGGAAAGGAATGGGTCCTTGATAGTGGATGTACTAATCATATGACCGGAGACAAAGATATGTTTCGTGAGCTTGCTAAAAGCGACGGCCCTCGGAAGTATGTCACTTTTGATGATAACACAAAGGGTAAGGTGGTTGGCCTTGGTAAGGTGGCCATCTCACATGATAGCTCTATACAAAATGTTATTCTCGTTGAATCTCTTGGCTACAATTTACTTTCCGTATCTAGACTTGCTGACTTTGGTTTCAATGTCCTATTTACTAAAGTAGATTGCCAAGTGTTTCGTAGAGATAATCATAAAATGGTCTTTACCGGTACACGTAGAGGTGATCTATATATTGTTGATTTCACTACAAAGGCTCAACCTAGTACCTGCCTAATTGCTAAATCCTCGAAAGGCTTGTTGTGGCATAGAAGGTTAGGTCATGTGGTCATGCGAAATCTTGATAAGCTTATTAAAGGTGATCATATCCTTGGAGTAAAAGATGTTATATTTGACAAGGATAGACTTTGTAGTGTTGTCAAGCAGGAAAACAAGTAGGAGGAAGACATCCCATGAAGAACATCATGACCACGAGATGACTGCTCGACCTACTTCATATGGATCTTTTTGGTCCAAATGCCTACAAAAGTCTTGGTGCTAACTCATTTGGTCTAGTCATAGTCGATGATTTTTCGAGATTTACGTGGGTGTTCTTTCTTGATGATAAATCGCAGGTCCAAAAGATCTTCAATAACTTCGCTAGGAAGGCCCAAAATCAATTTGATGTGAAGATCAAGAAGGTTTGCAGCGACAACGAAACTGAGTTCAAGAACACAAATGTGGATACCTTTCTCGATTAAGAAGGGATTTCACACGAGTTCTCAGCTACTACACACCTCAACAAAATGGAGTTGTTGAGAGAAAGAACCGAACTCTTATTGAGATGGCGAGAACGATGCTTGATGAGTACAGGACGCCAAAACACTTTGGGAGGAAGCGGTTGAGATGGCTTGGCATGCAACAAATAGCTTGTATCTTCACAAGCTACTCGGCAAGGCAGCATCCGAGCTCCTCATCGGTAACATACCCCAAGATGGATACTTTCGAGTATTTGGCTCAGAGTGTTACATTCTTGATAATGATCGTCCTTCTAAATTTGCTCCTAAATCTCATGAGGGTTTCCTACTTGGTTATGGCTCAAACTCTCACACTTACCGTGCCTACAACAATTTCACCCGAAAGGTTGAGGAGACGGTAAATGTGAAGTTTGATGAATCTAATGGCTCGCAAGTAGAGAAATTGCCAATTGATGTAGGAGACAAAGACCCTTCGGAAGCAATCGAAGACTTGTCTATTGGCAAGATTCGTCCAACGAAGGTGAAGGAGAGTACCTCATCCATCCAAGTGGAAGCTTCTACCTCACGACAAGGTGAACCAAGTGCTGACATGGAAGCATCCACAAGTGGGACACGCCAAGATGAAGAAAATGAGGAAGTAAACCAAGATGAACCTCATCAACATCCTTCTCCATCTAGATAAGAGAACGACAACGCCAACAATGAAGAAAGCTAAGAAGAAGAATGAGATGATGAAGAAGATGCTGCACCCCGACCCAAACAAAAGCTCCCACGAGTTCGAGCAAGAGTTTCACGAGACCATCCCTTTGAACAATTCTTCAACGATATTCAAACCGGGAGAATCACTCGCTCTAAAACTCGTTTGGCTAATTTTTGTGAACATTATTCATTCATCTCTAGGATTGAACCTTTGAAGGTTGAAGAAGCATTAGAAGATCTGGATTGGATAAATGCTATGCATGAAGAGCTACACAACTTTGATAGACACCAAGTATGGACATTGGTTGAGATGCCCGACAACAACCACAACATCATCAGTACCAAATGGGTGTTTCGCAACAACCAAGACGAAGATGGTCAAGTCGTCCGCAACAAAACATGTCTCGTCGCCCAAGGCTACACTCAAGTCGAAGGTATGGACTACGGTGAGACATATACCCCAGTTGCTAGACATGAGTCCATCCGCATCTTACTTGCCTATGCTAGTCACCATGATATCACCTTGTACCAAATGGACATTAAAAGTGCTTTCCTTAAAGGTGAAATTAAGGAGGAAGTTTATGTTAAACAACCACCCGGCTTTGTTAATCCTAAGAAACACGATCATGTTTACAAACTTCACAAAGCTCTTTACGGCCTTAAACAAGCTCCTAGAGCACGGTATAAATGCTTGACCAAGTTCCTTATTGAAAAAGGCTTTGAGATTGGGAAGATTGATTCTACTATTTTTACTAAAAGGGTTAACGGTGAATTATTTGTGTGCCAAATTTATGTCGATGATATCATATTTGGTTCAACTAACCCTCATTTTAGTGAAAATTTTGGAAAGCTAATGTCGGAGAAGTTTGAGATGTCAATGACGAATTAACTCAAGTTCTTCCTTGGTTAGCAAATCAAGAAAACTAAGGAAGGCCCCTTTGTTTCTCAAATAAAGTACACCAAGGACTTATTCAAGAAGTTCAACATGCCAGAAAGCAAAGGTATGAAAACTCCCATGCCTACTAGTGGACATCTTGACTTGACCAAGGATGGCAAATCAGTTGACCAAAAGGTTTACCGATCTATGATTGGTTCATTGTTATATCTATGTGTTTCCAGTCCCGATATTGTGCTAAGTGTGTGCATGTGTGCACGATATCAAGAGGCCCCCAAAGAATGTCATCTTAAGGCTGTGAAAAAAGATAGTGAGATACTTAATACATACACCAAATTTTGGCATATGGTATCCTAAGAGGTCTTCTTTTGATCTTGCTGGCTACTCCGATTTGGACTACGCCAGAGACAAGGTTGATAGAAAGTCCACTTCGGGTACCTGTAAATTTCTTGGTAGATCTCTTGTATCTTGGTCCTCCAAGAAACAAAAATCGGTATCCTTATCCACTACCGAAGCGGAATACAATGCCGCCGGTTCATGTTTTTCTCAATTACATTGGATAATCCAAACTCCTAAAGATTATGTGATCTATGTGAAACATGTTCCATTGCTTTGTGACAATGAAAGTGCTATTAAGATTTCTCATAATCCCGTGCAACATTGTCGAACCAAGCATATTGAAGTTTTTATCATTTCATTCGAGATCACGTTGCTAAAGGTGATATTGATCTTAAGCATGTTCGTACCGATAAGCAATTGGCGGATACATTCACCAAACCGCTTGATGAGAAAGTCTTTTGTCGTTTGAGAGGTGAATTGAACATCGTTGATGCTTCAAACTTGGAGTAGAAACTCCATTTGGATACATGCAAGGCATAAGCCTTTGGCTAATCCTTGACTTCTTTCTCTTATGACAGTGATCATATGTCTTGGATACATTTGTACCCTTGCATGCTATCTAACCCTTGTATGTACTTAGATGAATCTAAATCCATGAGATTGCAACTTACTCACATCTCGAGCAATCTCTACATCACCAAGTCTCTACACAATGGTGGTTGAAGACAAGGAAGCATGAAACCCCTCAGCATATCCTTTGACAAATTCTATATATCAAATTTCATTTGGTATCAAATTCATGATTATCAAATTGGACACACAAGTTCTCTTCCTTGCAAGACTAACCCATGTAGGTAGATGAACTCAAACTACAAGTGGTGCTCCAAACCTTTGATGAGGTACATTAACCTTGAGCATCCCACACAAGTTCAACTACATGATCAAGTTCAACACCACCACCCAAGGTATGTTATTCCATCTTAGAGAAGCTTTACCCCGAGTCATGGGTCAAAGCAACTCAACAAGATGCGAATACATCAAAAGCTAAAACGATAAATGGTAACCCCATTTTGAGCTTAAACGATGAGTATGACCTACGATCAAGTGTTCTCACTTGACTCCTTAGTCAATATGCTCTAACATAGGTGAATCTGTCACCGACCAATTCTAGATGAAGCTCTCTAGTGTTTGTATGTATTCTTGCATTTGTCTCTTGCATATTTCTTTCCCTTCATCTAGATTTCTTTTCTTTTTCTTTGTTTTTGTTCTGCATTCCCAAAATCCAATTCATTGCAAATCCTTTAGTTAATTCCTTGCAAATCTTTGGGAGATCTTATTTGCCTAGTGAGCTGAGGTGACAAATGTTCTCTCTGTCTGGAACTCGGTCATACCGATTCGTCTCTTTCGGTCAAGCCGAACCATTTCGGTGCAACCGAAAAATATAACTCGGTGTAACCGATTTCACTGCAGAGAAAACAATTTGACACTTGTTCCTGCACTTTTGTTCCAGCTCCACTTGATGACTCTTGTCCATACCAGCATCACAATCTATATGCTGCTTTGCTCTATGACTCAAGGACCAAACCTATTTTGACTCACACTCCAGAAGATCCCTTCTTGGAAATTGATATAAAAGGGGGAGAGAGAGATCACATCAAAGCTTATTCTCTTCAAAAGGGGGAGAGAGAAAAAGGGAGAGAGGGGTAATCACATCAAAGGCCCCAGATGCTTGGTGTTCAAGAGCAGACAAGTCACTTGTCTTTAAGAGGGGAAAGACATGTCTATGTTATGTTTATGTTTATGATCTATTTTGCTCGGATTTTGTTTCCCTACGTTCTCCCATTATCCAGTACAAGATTTAGGGGAGAAAGACTGCTAGGGAAGGAAATCCTTGAAATTCATTGCATATCTTTATCCCTGGGGACATGTCTATATCCAATAGAGTACCCAGTACTCACAATCTACATGTCATCCCAATCTTGGTACTATTGTGGCTCTTTCGTTTGCTCCGTCTAGTAGATGTATCTGTGTTATCTAACCTTGTTTACTCAGGTTCATCCCTTCCTAAGCCAGCTCAAGACCACAATGTAAGTATATGCATCACACTCATGTCCATGGAGATTTCTTGCTGATGTACATATTCTTCGCAAGAAGGAATCATAAACATGAAGTCACACTTCATATATTCATATCATTTGCCCTGATGCATATAGCCAAGATTTATGTAACACATTGCTTTCTCTGTCATGGTTATGCATTGCCATGCTCTTACATTCCACATTGAAATGGATGCATACATGTAAGGGGAGCCCATGAATGTTAGATGTTTTTCCAATTCTTTACTTGTTATTCTCTATATCTTTTATCTAAAGCTTTGATGTATGTTGTCATCAATTACCAAAAAGGGGGAGATTGAAAGCACAAGTGCTCGCTGGGTGGTTTTGGTAATTAATGACAACATATCTCTTGTTGGACTAATGTTTTCATCTAGTATATTTCAGACAAGTTCAGCATATGAAGTGGCATGGAGAAGACGATATGGGACCCTTTCAAGATCACATTAAGTCCATAGGAAAGCCAATACTATTAAAAGGGGATGAGGTGTTGCTTAATGGCTTGCTTGCTCAAAATGCTTAGTGATATGCTCCAAAACCCTCAACCACTTTCCCATACCCACATATGTCCCAAACCAAAAGTCAAACTCGGCCCCACAGAAATTTTCCATCCGGCGCCACCAAGTTCACTTGACACAGCCACTGCCACAAACCCTAATCCACCAATGGGATCTCGGTCCCACCGAGATGGTTTTGCAAACTCTCTGTTACCTATTGCAATAATTTCGGTTCCACCGAGATATGCAATCGGTCCCACCGAGTTTGCTTGACCAACTCTTTGTTTTGCTTATTACCGAAATAGGTCTCACCGAGTTTGCCTAATCGGTCAAACCGAGACGAGGTATTACCCTAACCCTAGCACATCGGTCCCACCAAGTTGACCATATCAGTCCCATCGAAATGCCTAACGATCACATTTTGAACTAAATTGGTCTGACTGAGTTTGCTGATTCGGTCCCACCTAGTTTCATGATTTGTGTGTAACGGTTAGATTTTGTGTGGGGGCTATAAATACCCCTCCACCCACTCTTCATTCATGAGGAGAGCTATCAGAACATGCCTACACCTCCAGCATACATTTTCTGAGAGGGAAACACCTACTCATGTGTTGAGGTCAAGATAATCCACTCCAACCACATAAAGCTTGATCTCTAGCCTTCTCCAACTTGCTTTCCACTCAAGTCATGTTTCCACCAAATCCAAACCAATGAGAGAGAGTTGAGTGTTGGGTAGAATATCATTTGAAGCACAAGAGAAAGGAGTTCATCATCAACACACCGTCTATTACCTTTTGGAGAATGGTGTCTCCTTGATTGGTTAGGTGTTACTTGGGAGCCTCCGACAAGATTGTGGAGTTGAACCAAGGAGTTTGTATGGGCAAGGAGATCGCCTACTTCGTGAAGATATACCCTAGTGAGGCAAGTCCTTCATTGGGCGAAGGCCATGGTGGGATAGACAAGGTTTCTTCTTTGTGGATCCTTCGTGGGTGGAGCTCTCCGTGGACTCGCGCAACCGTTACCCTTAGTGGGTTGAAGTCCCCATCAAAGTGGATGTACGATAGCACCACCTATCGGAACCATGCCAAAAATCTCTATGTGTCAAGTTGCGTTTGCACACTCCAATCCCATCCCTTTACTTTCATGCAAATTGCATGCTTTACTTTGTGATGCTCATATACTCTTCCCATGCTTGCTTGAATGTATTGTGGATGTTTAAACTTGTGCTAAAACTCTACCTTAACTTGAAAAAATAAAAACTATAACTTTTCTTCATTAGGAGTCTATTCGCCCCCCCTCTAGACACCTCTTCTCGATCCTTTCACCCCATCTCCTTCTCCCCCTCCCTCGGACAACACCCTGGAGGTCGAATTCGACATTGGATCTTTTAGCCCGAAGAGGAAAAGGAAGCCAGTGGAGGAGGAGGTGGTGGATGAGTATGTATTCCCCCCCCCCATCATCTCCTGACCTAACGGAGACGCTGGCCCAAAGGGTGGCGAAGAGGGCCAAGGCCTCGACGGGCGACAAGCCCCCAGCGGGTACTTCGCGTATGTCGTTGCTGGTGGAGAGCAGCCCGGACAGTAGCCCCCGGCGTAGCCCCCGCTTGAGCCCCCAGCATAATCTCAGCACTCACTCCTCAACTTATGAACATGGGGATGTGAATCCTTGATGCTGACCTTGCCGGGTTTGGAGGAGAAGAACGGCAGCAGGAGGAGCCGCCGAGGGCCACCCCCAACACGCCCCCCTCGACTAAGCCACCCCGAGGGGCGTCCCCAGCAAGGGCATCCACCACCGAGCCCACGCATATGGAGGAGGAGGAGGCGAACTTGGGTGCCGGGGGTTCTACCCCAGCAGCGAATGCTGGCGGGGAGGGCGCCACTTCTTCCCAGCCCGGTGTGGGTAAGTCGTTTGTTCCCCGTCCCTGTTCTTTCTTATTCTTTTTGAACCTCGACCTTGGCTCCGCCTCATTCCCCTTCTTGGTAGCCAGACCCAGGCCCGGCCCTGAGGGGGGGCACGGGGGGCGGCCACCCTGGGACCCCGAAACTGAGGGCCCCCCAACTTTGCTGGCCCAAAGTAGTGTAGGCACCAGTTTTTCATTGATTCAATGATCTCCTTCGAGGCCCGACAAACATCGTAAGCCACAAGGAGAACTCCGCTTGTAATGGAGACGCTTGATTATAGGATTTCCATTGCGCGTTGCCGTCTTCCGGATTTTCATCCATCGGCGCCTGTTGTTCACATCTAGTGCGCCCGAGATCATCGGCCCATCGGGCGCCACACATTGAGATATGTGGGGTACAACAACTCCAAGGCTCCCTCTGGCGGGCCGAAAGAGTACACCGCGTTGCAAGTCTTCAGCGACCTCGCCGTGCCCATCCACTACCTTGGCCAGATGAAGGTCTTCAGGGGCGGCGTACGACTTCACTGAGATCATAGCTCGTAGGTCGTGCCTGTTCAAGCCGAACCAAAGGTCGTCTTGAGTGTTGTCTTCAGTCCTTGGAGGATGGGGAGAAATCCGTGGACGACTTGAGGGCTCGATTGGGGGACGAGCCATACATCTATTGCATGCAGGTAAATAGATACTACCATGTAAATTCTTTATACAATAAAAGTATCGTAGATTTTAAATTTTCTGCCTCTTGGCCGGATTAAATTGGTCGATGTAGTGTTTGCATGTTCTTGGCAAGTGAAGTTACTTTCAGTTTGAGGACAGTAACAAACGAAATATAGAACATAGGTAAAAAATACGCTATATAATTAAATCTTAGGACATTGGTGTGGTTAATTTGTTGTATTATTAACTAGGACCGCAACAAAGTATAAGAGAAAAACCATGCTAATGTTGTGAGCTTAGGGATCAAAGTGACTGTACTTCCCATAACATTTTGTTTTATAGAAAACATTAATGGGGCGTACTATATTTTGTAGGGGGATGTATATTTTGTTTGTGATGTGATGAACTAGCGAAAACCTTAAAAGTTGCACCAAAGTTTATGTAGAGAAAAGGTTTTCAAAGTTAAAATTCTATTAGTTTGATATTTATATTTAGGGGCCCTCAGATTCTAGTTTCGCCCCGGGCCCCCGAAAACTCAGGACCGGCCCTGCCCAGACCCTTCCTCGCCGGACTGGGAGGACATTGACACCGTCATCGAGGAGGTCTCCAGGGACACCGAGGCCGAGGACGACAAGATCGCCGCTGAGGAGGCCGCCAAGACCGTCGCTGAGGAGGCCTCCAAGAGGCCTGCCGGGGAGGCCGGCAAGGCCGCTGCCGACAAGGGGGTGGTCGATGACTAACCTTCCTCCTCTGCCGCCTATGGCTCGGGAAAGTACTTGAGGGTGGCCCACGACCTGTTCGTCCACCTCCCAGGAACGGCAAGCACCAGGGCGCCAACCGAGGAGGAGGTGTTTGACGACGAGGCGCTCACTGCCACTGGGCTTGAGGTTGTTGATGAAACGAGTGCCGGTAGCGGCGTTTCCCAAGAGGAGCAGCTCCTTTGGGCCATGAGCATCAACTTTCAAAAGCTCCAGGCGCTCCACCATGCCCGCCTAGACAAGGAAAAATCCAGGATGGCGGCGGTGGACAAGGCAGAGAGGGATCTCGAGGAGCGCGTCGCCGAGACGCAGGCCTGGTTCCACATGGCCCACGAAGAACTGAAGGCTGCCCAGGATCTGCTAGCTGAGCACAAACAGGAGCTCATCTAGAAGCAGGCTAGTGTGGAGAGAGCCCAAGAGGCGGCGAAGGAACATGCCGCCAAGGACGAGGCCACTCGGCACCAGCACCAGGCCGAGCTGAACTACCAGGAGGAGGACCTTGCCGCTCGTGAGGAAGTGCTCTCCACCACACTCCGCGGCAAGGATGAGGAGGTCGAGAAGCTTGTCATGCAGCGGACCCAGGAGCTGGAGCAGAGGCACAAGGAGGTACTCAATGCTCAAAGCCCTGGTCCATGCCGGCAAGGTGAAGCAGGATGGGCTGAAGAAACAGGTCCTGGAGCTGACGGAGGAGAAGGACACGACCAACGGCACTTTTGCGGAGGCATAGGGCACAGTCCTTGGCAAGGCCGAGCTGCTCCCCAAGGCCAACGACTCCATCAATGACCGGAAGCTGAAGCTAGAGGGCCTTGAGGGGATGCTTTCGGAGGACAGGGCCCGGGAAGAGACCCTGACCAAGGACCTAGAGGAGGAGAGGCATCTGCGGAGGAATGATAACACAAGGAGTATGCGGAGATCATAGACCGTTGGGTCAGCCGCCTCGCCGACGCCGCCGGCAGGATCACCACGAAGCTGGCTGCCATGGGGATGCCGAATGTGAGGTACTCCCCGGAGCCAAACATGAGTCCCAATGCCAAACTGACCCTGTTCTTCGAGGGCGTTCTTGGAGCCCTAGAGCAGCTCCGCTCCAACCAGGAAACTTATCTAGCCAACGAGTCCCGGAGGCTCTGCTGGGGCGCCCTGACCAAGGTACTCACCAAGGTGGCGTTCTAGAACCCCACCGTCAACTTTGCAAACACGTTGGAGAGCTTGCAGGAGGAGGCGGACCTCGCGGTGCTCAAGGAGTGTATCAAGCCCATCATCGACTGCGTCGATGGAGTTGAGACATTGGAGGGCCAGCGCCGGGACTAGGCACCCTGTTTGTCATTGCCGCTGCGAGTTCAAGATCAAGAAAATTTTACCTTAAGTTAGAACCACATTGATTATTTGATGTAATATAACTCTACAGTACTTTAATATCGAGCAAGCTATCTTCCTGTTAGATCTTTCTTTATATGTTTGCACCCTATGCTTGGTGAGATAAGGCTGCCGGCACATAAACCCATGCCATTGTGCTTTGAGGACGGATCCTTAGCACCCTGCCGGGAGGGCGCTTGCTTCTGGGCAAACCACCTTGCCGCTCCCAGCGCGCTCGCTTGAACTCTCGAGCGAACTCGAAACAGGACAAGAGCGCTGCTAGTAGTGGGTAGGCCACCTTGCCGTTCTCAACGCGGCCGCTTGAACTGTTGAGCGGACTCGAAACAGAGCAAGGGCGTTGTCAATAGCGGAAGGGTCCCATTGCGTGCAGGTTTCCCATACAATGAACGAGATCTTTCGAGAAAGACAGACTTATATAAATGAAATTAGCCAAAATATTGCATGACTTAGCTTTTCGGGGCCACGTGAATGGCTATAGAAGCTGCGGACGGCACCAGAGGGCGGCTGATCGACGCCACTCTCTCCCGTCGAGCCATCCCCATGGAAGAGTGATGCGCTAACCTTCAAGCCGGATTTTGGCACCATGGCCCCCCCTACCTGGCGCGCCAAAGATATCGGGGGAAACAACACCTATGGAATCACGAAGAATCACTATTGCTACGGTTGGCGGGCACGGGGCTGTGAAAAGAGCGGGTTTGAGGGATCCACA
>NC_041388.1:192535058-192635211 GCF_002162155.2 Triticum dicoccoides
GGGGGGGGGGTTATCTAGGTTCGGGCCACAAGTGATGCGTAATACCCTACTCCTGCCGGTTTATGTTTATCTGGTGTTCTTGGACTAGCTACAAAGCATGCAGGGTCCAAAAAGTCCGAGTCCTTCCTCAGTATGCTGCGGGCCTTCTTTTATAGTCAAAAGGGGCTGCCAAAGTGGCACATAGGAGGTGGAAAGTTGTACAGTAGTCGAGTCTATCTCCTGGCCCTGTAGGACAAACACATTTAATGAGCTGCCGACATGCCTTTCGTGCTTTATCGGGGATGGCGAGGAAGCTCGTCCCAGCTGTCGCCGCCTCGCCCAGCTTCGATGTGCATCCGAACTGACGAGGCGTGTAGTGGCAGAGTCTTCACGAAGATCTCCATGCCACCACGCAGGTGCTTGCTGAGTTGGCCTGGAAGCCGCATGTTGCCACGCAGGTACTCGCCTAGTTGGTGGGTTGGCAGCTGCGTGGGAACGAGAGTGGAGTCTTAGCAGGTGGGGGCCAGGCTGTGGCCCGGCGGATGTCTTCGGCGAGAGTCTTGCCGGGGCCCCGGCAAGGGTCTTGCCGCAACGTCATGGGCGTCCCCGGCAAGGGTCTTGCTAGGGGACTCGTGGGTATCCTTGGCAGGAGCCTTGTTGGCCTCGTGGGCATCCTCAGCAAGGAGCCTTGCTGTTGTCTTGTTTCTTGGTTCCCATCTAGGCCTCTTAGGTCCTTTGTCTTCACAAAGGTCTGCACGCCACCATGGAGGCGCCTCCCGAGCCTTGGTCCGATGTGGTTGTTGGCGTTGGGACTCTTAGACTCGAGGGTGGCGGCCTTGTTGGTGTGGGGCAAGTCGCCCCGACAAGACTCTTGCCGGGGCCGTGAACGCCACCCCGGAAAGGGCCTTGCCGGGGGAATTCACCTCGCCCATCTGCTTCTCGTGCCTTCGGCTTGGCGCTACTCTGATAGTCTTGGACCTTTGCTTCTTCTTCTCCGCCAAGCGTGGCCACAGGCGCGTGGTTGCGACTGGCCGCGCACAAGTAAAGGGGTACAAAAGGGACCCCTACTTTTGTACACCAACATTTTGCGGACTCAGAAAGGGCTAGCGAGATACCATCTTGTTATATCATGTTATGATTGTTTTGAGAAAGTCTTGTCATCCGAGATTTATTATTATTGCTCGCTAGTTGATTATGGCGTTGATATGAGTAAACATGAGACCTAAATGTTATTGTGAATATGGTTAGTTCATAATCTTTGCTGAAAACTTGAATGCTGGCTTTAAATATTTGCAACAACAAGATCAAACAGAGTCTGTAAAAGTTTTTCTTTATCACTTTCAGTTTGTCCTAAATTGCTTGAGGACAAGCAAAGGTTTAAGCTTGGGGGAGTTGATACGTCTTTGACGTATCTACTTTTCAAACACTTTGTTTTGGACTCTAACTTGCATGATTTTAATGGAACTAACCCGGACTAACGCTGTTTTCAATAGAACTGCCATGGTGTTATTTTTGTGCAGAAATAAAAGTTTTCTCGGAATGATCCAAAAATCCACGGAGACGCGTTTTGGAATTAATGAAAAATATAGCCGAAAGAATCAGCATCATGGGCCCACACCCTGTCCATGAGGGTGCAGGGCACACCCCCTGCCTCATGGGCACCCTGGGACTCCACCGACCACAACCCAACTCCATATATTCACTTTCGGGGAGAAAAAAAATCAAAGAGAAGGATTCACCGTGTTTTACGATACGGAGCCGCCGCCAGGCCCTAATCTTCCTCGGGAGGGCTGATCTGGAGTCCGTTCGGGGCTCCGGAGAGGGGAATCCATCGCCATCGTCATCATCAACCATCCTCCATCACCAATTTCATGATGCTCACCGCCGTGTGTGAGTAATCTCATCGTAGGCTTGGTGGACGGTGATGGGTTGGATGAGATTTACCATGTAATCGAGTTAGTTTTAATAGGGTTTGTTCCATAGTATCCATTATGTTCTAAGATTGATGTTGCTATGACTTTGCTATGCTTAATTCTTGTCACTAGGGCCCAAGTGACATGATTTCCGATCTGAACCTATTATGTTTTCATGAATATATGCGAGTTCTTGATCCTATCTTGCAAGTCGATAGTCACTTACTATGTGTTATGATCCGGCAATCCTTAAGTGACAATAATTGGGACCACTCCCGGTGATGATCGTAGTTTGAGGAGTTCATGTATTCACTAAGTGTTAATGCTTTGGTCTGGTACTCTATTAAAAGGAGGCCTTAATAACCCTTAGTTTCTAATAGGACCCCGCTACCACGGGAGGGTAGGACAAAAGATGTCATGCAAGTTCTTTTCCATAAGCACGTATGACTATATTCGGAATACATGCCTACATTCCATTAATGAACTGGAGCTAGTTCTGTGTCACCCTATGTTATAACTGTTGCATGAGGAATCGCATCTGACATAATTATCCATCATTGATCCATTGCCTACGAGCTTTTCACATATTGATCTTTGCTTAGTTACGTTTCTGTTGCCACTTTTACAATTTCTACAAAAACTACTACTTTTACTTTTGCCACTGTTACCGTTACTTCCAAACTACTTTGCTACAAAATACTTTTCTGGAGATATTAAGTCTTTTAGGTGTGGTTAAATTGACAACTCAACTGCTAATACTTGAGAATATTCTTTGGCTCCCCTTGTGTCTAATCAATAAATTTGGGTTGAATACTCTACCCTAAAAAACTGTTGTGATGCCCTATACTTGTGGGTTATCAGGGACAACCCACCAGGGTGCGCCAGGAGGCCCAAGCGTGCCCTGGTGGTTCTGCCCACCTCAGGTGCCCCACGGACCGCCTCTTTGCTATATAAATACCCCAATATTTCCAGAACCCCAGGGGATTCGACGAAATATTCATCCAGCCGCCACAGATTCCAGAACCACCAGATCCAATCTAGACACCATCTCGGATGGGGTTCACCACCTCCATTGGTGCCTCTTCGATGATGTGTGAGTAGTTCTTTGTAGACCTTCGGGGCCGGAGTTAGTAGCTAGACGGCTTCATCTCTCTCTTGTGATTCTCAAAACAATGGTCTCTTGGAGATAAATATGTTGTAACTCTTTTGCATTGTGTTTGTTGGGATCCGATGAACTTCGAGTTTATGATCAAATATATCTTTTTATATCCACGGAAGTATTTGAGTTTCTTTGATATCTTTTATGCATGATTTCTTATAGCCTCATATTTCTTCTCTGATATTTGGGTTTTGTTTGACTAACTTGATCTATTTATCTTGCAATGGGAAGATGTGCTTTGTAGTGGGTTCGATCTTACGGTGCTTGATCCCAGAGATAGAAGGGGAACCAACACATATGTATCGTTACTACTAAGGATAAAACGATGGGGTCTATCTCTACATAGATAGATCTTGTCTACACCATGTCATCGTTCTTATTGCATTACTCTATTTCTCCATGAAGTTAATACACTACTAGATGCATGTTGGATAGCGGTCGATGTGTGGAGTAATAGTAGTAGATGCAGGAAGGAGTCGGTCTACTAATCTTGGATGTGATGCCTATATAATGATCATTTCCTGGATATCGTCTTAATTATTTGAAGTTCTATCAATAGCCCAACAGTAATTTGTTCACCCACCACTTTGCTATTTTTCTTGAGAGAAGCCACTAGTGAACCCTACGGCCCCTGGGTCTCTATATCATATTATTTTCCTTCGTGATCTATTTTATTTGCCTTTATTTTCAGATCTATTAAACCAAAAATCCAAAAGTACCTTGCCACAATTTATTTTATTTGGCGTGCGATCTATCAATATTTACAACTCTCTCACATCCGTTTGCCAATTTCTGGCACCGTTACCCGAAAGGGATTGACAACCCCTTTAACATGTGTGTTTATGTTGTGTTGCTTGGTTCTCCTATTAGTTCGATAAACTTGGTTTCTTATCTGAGGGAAATACCTACCGCCGCTGTGCTGCATCATCCCTTCCACTTTGGGGAAATACCGACGTAGCTTCAAGCGACATCAAAAGGAATTTCTGGCGCCATTGCCAGGGAGGACATTCAACATATACCAGGTTCCTAATCACAAATCTCATCTCCTCGCAATTTTCATTATTTGCCATTTGCCTCTCGTTTTCCTCTCCCCCACTTCACAAAAATTTGTCGTTTTATTCTCCTCTCTTTTCTGTTTGTCATTTTCTTGTCGGATCTATCCTTTGCTTGCAATCATGAGTGATTTCGGTATGGCACCAACAGATGGTGGCCTAACTCCTAAAATTGGACGTACGGGGCAACCTGGATGCCAAAACCTTTATTTTGGGGCAAGGGAACGTTATGGGAAAAGAACGTATCCAAGAATTTTTCAATTGTGTTGGGAAGCTTAGTCTTGATAATGTCCCTATACTTAAAACTATTAGATCTTATGCGGATGCTATTTCAGCACTAGTTATGAAACTTGAAAGTAAATTTATTCATACCCATCCTACCTTGCAAAGATTGTTTTTTGAGCTCCCTGTTATAAAGAATCCTAGAGATAAAAAGTTGGCCACTTTTGTTCTTATAAATGAGTTTGACTACATAATACGTGAAGCTAGGGAACTCTTTGACTTTTATGGTATGAATCGTGAAAAACCTGTGATAGATGAAATTCTTTACAATAGTGACTATTCTTTAAGACATTTTCTTGGGGACAATAAAATCTTCTATGACAATCTTAAAAAGGAAGTCCCAGTTCTAGATATAATCCAACAAGTTTTCAATAATGTTAATCAACATTACTCTTCAATTGTTGCGGGAAATCGAAAGGGGTGTGATGAAAACCAACTTATGATTGCTAAGGCCTCTATGTATAACATGTTTTATGTTGTGTTTACAAAGCCTCATGATGAAAATACCTCTAAGAAAGTAAAGAACAAGGATGACAAAACTTACATTCTTGCCTTATGCCTAGCTAAGGGCATAAAACTATAGCGCTTGTTGGGAGGCAACCCAATGAATAAATTTTGTTTTTTTTCTTTTTGCTTCCTGTTTTGGTGTGTTAACACAATTATGATACTGTTATGATTGTGTTTTTATGTGTTAATTAGTGTTTGTGCCAAGTAAAGCCTTTAGGATCTTCTTGGGTGATAGTTGTTTGATCTTGCTGAGAAAAACAGAAACTTTTATGCTCATAAAATTAATTTTCATTTTTTACCAGAGAGCGATAAAATAGACATTCCACTTGCAGTATATCAATATACAAATTGCTCTGGTCATCCTAATTTTTCAGAATTTTGGAGTTACGGAAGTATTTGAAATAGTTAGATTTCTACAGGCTATTTTGTTTTGATAGATTCTGTTTTCTTTGTGTTGTGTGCTTATTTTGATGGCTCTATGGTTTTCATTGATGAGTTTTTGCCATAGATAATTTGGAATATAGTAGATATAATACAAGAACAAAATATGAATTGATTTGATACATCACTTATAGTAGTGATTTATTATTCTTATACTAACGGATCTCATGAAGGTTTTGTAGGGTTTTGTGTGATTGAAGTTTTTAGGTTTTGGGTTATCTTATGATGGATGAAGGAAGGATGGAAGAGCCTAAGCTTGGGGATTCCCCATCATCCCAAGCTATTATCCAAAAAAGAGCAACCAACTAAGATTGGGGATGCCCCAGAGTGGCATCCCTGGTTTCTTCCAACGATCATCGGTATTTTACTTGAAACTATATTTTTATTTGTCACATGATATGTGTTTTGCTTGGAGCATCTTGTTTGATATGAGTCTTTGCTTGTTTTATTTTGTGTTTTAAGTCATCAATCCTTGCTGGACACACCTATTTGAGAGAGCCAAAATTATGTCATGACTTGTTAAAATTGCTCTCTATGCTTCACTTAAATTTTTATGAGCAATGGACTTGCTATAGTGCTTCACATATATCTTTTTGAGAACGATGTGCTTTAGTATTTTTGAAGAAATGCTCTCTTGTTCCACTTAGATTTATTTGAGAGTTAGTAAAATTTTCTAGAAATCCTCTCTTGCTTCACTTAAATTAATTTGCGAGAAAGAAATATATATTATGCTCATGATCTTCAATTATATTTGTTGGAGCTTGTCAAAAGCAATACATGAAAATTAGTCCCAAAGTGGTATATATCCAAGAAGGATATAATAAAAACTTTCATGAAGATCATTGGACAAAATAAACTTGATTCCTAGTAATAGTTTTGAGATATGATGCTGTGATATGTGAGTTATGTTGATTAGTAATTATGCTTTAGTAAGAATATTGGTGTTAAGTTTTGTGATTCCCTATGCTAGTACGAAAGTCAATAGTCATGCAATGAAATTATATCCTACTTGTGGTGCATTATTTGGTGTTATTTATGCTTAATGCTTGCTTATGAGATTATTCGTTTCTTAGTTGGTCGCTTCCCAATCTTTTGCTAGCCTTCATTTTGCACTAAGTATGATCACTACTTGTGCATACAAAACCCTTTAACCCAGTTTTGCCACATGAGTCCACTATATCTACCTATATGCGGTATTCTTTTGCCGTTCTAAGCAAATTGTAGGTGCCATCTCCAATTTTCATAATATACTTCTCTTTTGTGTGTTTGTTTCGCCCATGGAGTGGTGAGGGGTGGCTAATATTTTCCATGCTAGATGTGTTATTCTCAAGATGAGTGTTTATTCACTTGTCATTGCACGAGAGTAAGGCAAAGGTATTAGGGATGCCCAGTCCCGAAATGCAAAAAAAATGAATTTACTTTATGTTATCAATAAATAAATTCCTTGGAAAGTGTTGGTATGCAGGGCAACCGTGGATACAGCTAGCCATGGAAAGTTTAAGTTATGGTGGAAAAAGTAATAAACTTTATTTTCTTTTTGGGAACCACCTATGATATATCTATGCATGGAAAGTATTGGGAACTCTAAGTTGTTTTCGTTGGCGGGATGGATACACCTCTCAAAATGTTTTTATCTCTAATTTTTTCGCTTTGAGCTCTAGACCTCTACAAATCCCTACTTTCCTCTGCGAATTGCCTTTCTTTTACTTTACGCAATTTTTATTTTTTAATTTGAGTCTCCATCTTCTCTTATAAAAGCACCAACTAGGAGGCAATATGATCGTAATTAAGTATTGGGTGTAGCTAATATTCGAGTGTGTTTCATGAATGGATCAATGTTTGAGCATGATGCGCTAGGGATAACTTATTTTACCGTTGATATTTTGAAAGACATGGTTGCTTGTTGATATGCTTGAGTATCTAAATTATCATGTCAAAACTAGACTATTGCTTTGAACAATATAAAAGTCCAAATGTCCATGCTATAAACAAAGAAATATGATATGACATGATAGGCAGCATTCCACATGAAAAAATCTATTTTTATCACTTACCTACTCGAGGACGAGTAGGAGTTAAACTTGGGGATACTGATACGTCTCCAATGTATCTATAATTTTTTATTCTTTTATGCTATTATACTATCAATCTTGAATGTTTTATAATCATTTTATATCATTTTTTGGTACTTACCTGTTGACATAGTGCCAAGTGCCAGTTACTGTTTTTTCCGTATTTTTTACATCGCAGAAAATCAATATCAGACGGAGTCCAAATGCCACTAAACTTTACGTAGATTTCTTATGGAACAGAAGGAACATGGTGGGCCCTGGTTGCACCTAGGGGGAGTCCCGAGGAGGGGACAACCCACCAGGGCGCTCCAGGAGGCCCAGGCGCGCCCTAGTGGGTTGTGCCCACCTCGGGTGCCCCCCAGACTCTCCTGGCACGCCCTAGTGGGTTGTGCCCACCTCGGGTGCCCCCCGGACAGCCTCTTTGCTCTATAAATACCCCAATATTTCCAGAACCCTAGTGAGTCGACGAAATATTCATCCAACCGCCGCAGAGTCCAGAACCACCAGATCCAATCTAGACACCATCTCGGATGGGGTTGACCACCTCCATTGGTGCCTCTCCGATGATGCGTGAGTAGTTCTTTGAAGACCTTTGGGTCTGTAGTTAGTAACTACATGGCTTCATCTCTCTCTATTGATTCTCAATATAATGGTTTCTTGGAGATCCATATGATGTAACTCTTTTGCAGTGTGTTTGTTGGGATCCGATGAACTTTGAGTTTACGTTTAGATCAATCTTTTTATATCCATGGAAGTATTTGAGTTTGTTCAATCTCTTTTATGCATGATTGCTTATAGCCTCATATTTCTTCTCTGATATTTGGGATTTGTTTGTCAAACTTGATCTATTTATCTTGCAATGGGAAGAGGTGCTTTGTAGTGGGTTCGATCTTACGGTGCTTGATCCCAGTGACAGAAGGAGAACCGACATGTATGTATCGTTGCTACTAAGGACAAAACGATGGGGTCTATCTCTACATATATAGATCTTGACTACATCATGTCATCGTTCTTATTGCATCACTTCGTTTCTCCATGAACTTAATACACTAGATGCATGCTAGATAGTGGTCGATGTATGGAGTAATAGTAGTAGATGCAGGCAGGAGTCGGTCTAGTAATCTTTGACGTGATGTCTATATAATTATCATTGCCTGGATGTGGTCATAATTATTTGAAGTTCTATCAATTGCCTAACAGTAATTTGTTCACCCACTATTTTGCTATTTTTCTCGAGAGAAGCCATTAGTGAAACCTACGGCCTCCGGGTCTCCTTCTCATATTATTTGCCCTCGCAATCTATTTTATTTGCCTTTTATTTTCAGATCTATTAGACAAAAAATCCAAAAATACCTTGCTGCAATTTATTTTATTTGGCGTGCGATCTATCAATATTTACAACTGTCTCATGTCCGTTTGCCAATTTCAGGCACCGTTACCCGAAGGGGATTGACAACCCCTTTAACATGTCGGGTTGCGAGGATTTGTTATCTCTTTGTAGGGGATATTTACGTTGTGTTGCTTGGTTCTCCAACTGGTTCGATAACCTTGGTTTCATATACGATGGAAATACCTACCGCCGATGTGCTACATCATCCCTTCCTCTTTGAGGAAATACCGACATAGCTTCAAGAGACATCAGTTAACAGGACAATGATGGCACATCATGCGGACCCATTCATTCTTGCCAGCGATGCTACCCAGATTTTCTTTGCGGAAGACCCCTTGCATAAGAACTGCCATGTAGTGATGCATGGGAAGAGGAGGGTACTCGGTGTCGAGGATGTTGCCGGTGAGGACGAGTACGATGAATTTGCTGAGTCGGCAGCCAAGAGATCACGCACCCGTGTAACAGAGCAGCATACAATCATCAAAAAGAACCCAAGTTCATTCGGGGTCAACGTAATGATCCCATTTCCCCCAGTACATAGGAATTAAGCCATAAGACTAGTCTTTATGCCTACCCTGCAATTTAATTCATTCAATTTAGAACTGTCGCGTGTACATAATTTGTGAGTTATGCCCGGTTTTCTATTGATGTAAGAACCGTTAATATGTTGAACTTGATATGCTATCAACTCAGGCAATGAATATGAACTATGTTTTGTTATTATTATTACTATTATTATTATTATTATTATTATTATTATTATTATTATATCACAGAGGTAGCACACTCAATTGCTCTTACTATAGTATTTGTGACCAAAAATATGCAACCTGGTTTGCGAATAGCACATGAGTTGTTGATGAAATCCGGGTGCCGACCAAACCCTGCCCACGATCCGAGTCGTGCTTTCTGATTGGCCAGAACTCAAAACTCACGGATCATACATCTGCACCGTTGGATGCTTCCAGATTGAATGACGATCCTCAGCCCTTTCGACAGCACATGCAGTTCCGGTTGTAATTTTATTTTTACAACACAAAATGCACGTTAAACTCCAAAAATGTCTTAAATATAGCTAATGATACTTGAAATGCGCCAGAAAATCAAACCCGTGGTATAATGTTGATTGTCTACCATGGAAATTTTTATGAGGCCAACCGATGAAGTCGCAGGCCACTGGAGTTTGAGTTGACACGTCTCCTTTTGAAAAACATGATCCTTCATGTGAGATGCTCCAGTTTGGAAGGAGCAATCATCAAAACTTCTACCAAACTTTACCATTTTTTTCTATGGGGTCGTGAGAGCACGCCACGGGCACACATCGATTTTGATGATGTCTGGACTCCATCTAAATTTCCTGTGATTAAAATACCAACTAGGCCTACGCCTTTGGCCACACCTCGCGCTCGAAATGTTTGAAACTTCTATCCGCTTCCCGAACAAACGGATGAAAACTCGCAAGGCGACACACAAATGATTTGTGTTGCTAGGCTGATCATAATGTGAATATTGTAGCTACTATCATGCATGCCAAGTAGGCAATTTTGTTGAGCTGTCATAGAATTAAATGAAGAAAGAGATGGTTAAGTATCATATCATGATACCGTATCATAATAAATGATATGCTACTATGTGTCATGCATGACGATAAATAAAATACTACATGATACTAACTAATGATACTATGCGCGCATTACAGAGGTAGTATCATATACTAGTATCATATGCATGATAATAGTATATGATACTCCCCATTAGGATGCTTCCAATGCATTGGTGCTTACATGAGGTGCTAAGCATATTAAATACTTTAGCAACTAAAGACCCCAATGCATAGGTCCTTAACTTGTTGGTGCTAAGTATCCTTCATTTAATGATTTTGCAACTAAAGTTCTTCATGCATTGGTGGGATTCTTACATTTAAGTGTTTTTCCTAGGTTCTCGCACTTGGCATTGTTTCTTCTAGGGGTCACCACACAATCATCTCTCTCCTCTTAATTACCTTGCCACATCAGATGTTTTGCCTACATGGCAGCCTTAGCACCTGTACAAGGTGGAGCATTGGGAGGGGCCTTACAACCAGCCTTATCATATACTAGTATCATGCATATGATACTGTAGTATATGATACTACGTACCTCCGTAATGCGCGCATAGTATCATAAGTTACAATCTTAGGTTGCCTTATTAATTGCCATGCATGACACAAAGTAGTAGACCATTTAATATGATATGGGTATCATGATATGATACCACACCCTCTCTTTCCTCATTTAACTATGTGCCACTATATCATCCAAAAAGTATAGTAGCTGGCATACATGATACCGCTTATGATACCCCCGTTACGACCAGCCTTAGGGTGGCCATAGTGGGGGTATCATAGCCGGTATCATGCACTAAGGAGTAGCAAATATGATAATGTGGCGAAGAAGCAACATAGGTAGATACCTTAACATAATAAATATGATTTACTACTTTGTGTCATGCATGGCCATAAATACGGTCATCTATGATACTACTCTATGATACTATGCACTATGAAGGTACATACGTAGTATCATACACTAGTATCATATGCATGATACTATAGTTTTATGATAATCCCCACTATAAGGCTGGTCATAGTGGTGGTATCATAGCCGATATCATGCACTTGGAAATAGCAAGTATGCTGATATGGCAAAAAATTAAACAAGATAGATAGGGTTAGAGTAAAATATAGGTAGATACCGTATCATGTTAAATGTGATGCTAATTTGTGTCATGCATGGCAGTAAATATGATCATCTATGATACTACTCTATTATACTATGCACTATAATTAAAGGTAGTGTCCTACACTAGTATCATATATATATGCATGATAGTAGTATATGACACACTCCACTATGAGTAGCCTAAGTATAGCCTATAACTAAAACACCCACATGTAGTTGTAGTAGGTTTTTTGACTTTATATGCACTAAAATGCAATGTAATTGCAAAGAATGACTTAAACATAGCAGACGAGACCTGAAAATGGGCCAAAAAATCAAACCAGGGTATATCCGCGATTTTTTACCATGATTTTTTTTTCCGAGGCGGAACGATGTATTAACTAACGATTTGGAGTCCGAATTGCCAGGTCTCCTTTTGGAAAATATGATCCTTCTTGTGAGATGCTCTGGTATGGAAGGTGTGAGCACCATAACTTGTACCAAATTTTTTCCATGCGACTGTGAGAGCACACCACAGTGACACAATGATTTTTGTTATTTTCCGGACTCTATGTGCATCTCCTGAAATTAAAATACCAACCAGGCCTACGCCTCTAGCCGCACCCTGCGGCCGAACTGTTTGATGTTTTTCCCCATTTCTCAGACAATGAATGAAAACTCACAAAGTGACACACAACGATGAACTCATGTTTTCGTTCAAACAAAAATACGATGTTAGTTAATGTAAATGTTTTCAAATAGCACACGGTTCACTCACGAATGACGTGTGTTGATACATCTCCAACGTAACTATAATGTATGAAGTATTCATGTCATGTTCACAACAATTTTATATGGTTTTGGTATGATTTGCATGGAACTAACCCGGACTGACGCTGTTTTCCACAGAACAACCATGGTGGCATTTATTGTGCAGAAATGAAAGTTCTCCAAATGAGCTGAAGCTTTTTGATGATCTTTTTGGAACAAAAGAGACCCCCAAAGATTCATGCGAGGGCCAGAAGAGCCACGAGGACGGCACAACCCACTAGGGCGCGCCGGGTGGGCCTGGCCTGCCCCGGTGGGTTGTGCTCACCTCGAGGCCCATCTTCGCGTGAAACAAACGCCAAAAAATCCTATAAATAGAAAAACCATCAGGGATAACCCTAGATCAGAATTTCCTCCGAGGCAAGTCTCTGTAGCCACCGAAAACCAATCTAGACCCCGTTCTCGCACTAACGGAGGGGGAAATCATCTACGTGGCCATCCTCATCATCCCGGTGGCCACCACGATGAGGAGGGAGTAGTCCACCCTTGGGGCTGAGAGTTTGTACCAATAGCTATGTGTCTACTCTCTCTCTCTCTCTCTCTCGTGTTCTTTAGATGTCACGATCTTGATGTATCGCGGGATTTGTTAATATAGTCGGACCGTATGGTGTTTTCCCCTCTCTATCTTGTTGTGATAAATTGAGTTTTCCCCTTTGAGATTTTGTTGTTATAGGGTTGCATACTTTCATGGATTTGAGAACACTTGGTATATGTCTTGCAATTGAATACTCGTGGAGACAATTGGGTATTGTATTGATTCACTTGATATATGTTTTGGTACTCAACTCGCGGATTCCCAAGGTAACATTTGGGTAATCTATGCATAGGGGTTGACTCACGTTCTTGTCTTTGTTTCTCCGGTTGAAATCTTGGGGCACTCTTTGAGGTTCTTTGTGTTGGATTGAATATTATGAATCTGAATTGCTTTGGTGTTATTTTAGTACCAACTCTTGGTTAGATCGATCGGAAATAATAGCTTCGTGTTATTTTAGTATGAACTCTAGGATAGATTGATTGGAACGAATAGCTTTGAGGTGGTTTCGTACCCTACAAACAATTCCGTCTTATGTTCTCCGCTAAATAGGAACTTTGGAGTGATTCTTCGTTGCACGTTGACGGGTGGTTATATGATCCAATTATATTAGCATTGTTGAGAGGTTGCACTAGTGAAAGTACGAACCATAGGCCTCATTTTCAAGCATTGCAATACCATTTTTGTGCCCGTTACTATTTGCTACATTGCTGTTTTTATTTATTCAGATTATAAAAATATATTTCTACCATCAATATTACACTTTTATCACCATCTCTTCGCCGAACTAGTGCACCTATACAATTTGCCATTCTAATGGGTGTGTTGGGGACACAAAGGATTTCTTGTATTTGGTTGCAGGGTCGTTTGAGAGAGACCATCTTCATCCTGCACCTTTCACGGATTGATAAACCTTAGGTCATCCACTTGAGGGAAAATTGCTACTGTCCAACAAAACTCTGCGCTTGGAGGCCCAACACGTGTCTACAAGAATAAACTTGCATCGTCGACATCAAGCTATTTTCTCGCGCCGTTGCCAGGGAGGTTAGGTAAGAGGAACTCACATCCCGTCAACCAAGCTCTTTTCTGGCGCCGTTGCCAGGGAGGTGAGTGCTCGAAGTCATATCTTTAGATCTTGCAATCGAATCGACTCTTTTAGTTTCTTGTTTTATCACTAGTGTGGTCTACAAAAGAAAACTACAAAAAATGGAATTGAGGTTGCATCATATTGTTCATCTTTATAATGTCTTTCGTGAAAATGATGGAAATGAAAACTGTGCTCAATTGATAGAAGAAAAATTCAATAAAATGTTTGGCATAAATGATGAGCATGATTGCAATGTTGTTTGTATGAATTCTTTAATACCCATGATGCTAATGATATGCCAAGCTATAAGCTTGGGGATGCTATATTTGATGAAGATGATATTTTTAATCCCCCATGATTTGATATGCAAATTTGTTATAATGATTGCATGCCTCCTATTTATGATGATTATAATGATGAAAGTGGATTTGGAGAGGTCATGACTTTACTTAATGATGAATCCACCATTTTGGATGAGGCTTCAATTGACTATGATAACAAAGTTGCTACCTATGATGATTATGGTGATGACATGTATGCTATAAAGAATAATGATAACCATGAAACTTGTCATCATGATTTTAATTTTCAATCACATGATAGTTATTTTGTTGAGTTTGCTCCCACTACTATTCATGAGAATAAATTTGCTTATGTGGAAAGTAACAAAATTTCTATGCTTATGGATCATGAAAAGAATGCTTTATGTGATAGATATATTGTTGAATTCATTCATGATGCTACTAAAAATTAGTATTAGAGTGGAACATATGCTTTTACATATCACAATAATATCAAGTTTCCTCTCTATGTGTT
This sequence comes from Triticum dicoccoides, assembly GCF_002162155.2. Lineage (NCBI taxonomy): Eukaryota > Viridiplantae > Streptophyta > Magnoliopsida > Poales > Poaceae > Triticum > Triticum dicoccoides. The sequence goes on from NC_041388.1 coordinate 192,549,816, forward strand.
GAAAGTATTGAAGTTGCACTTGTTTTGCCTTCCTATGCTAGTTGATTTTTGTTCCCATAAGTTGTTTGATCACAAAATCCATATGCATAGGAAGTGGGTTAGGCTTAAATGTTCTAGTCATGATGCTCTCTTTATGTTCCAAGTCTTATCTTTTATGTGAGCATCACTGAAATCATCATGCCTAGCTAAAAGGCATTAAAGAAAATCGCTTGTTGGGAGACTACCCAACACTTTTACCTACTGTTTTTGTGTGTTCACATGATTAGGCTACTATAGTAATCATGTTTTATTTCTTTTGTTTCAATAAAGTGCCAAGTAAGACCTTTGGGATGGCTTACGATGATAGTTGATTTGATCTTGCTGGAAAACAGAAAATTTTATGCTCAGGAAAACAATTCTTTTTATTAAAATAAGCGTGATAACATGTTGATTATTTTTGAAAAAGATTAACAGACAAGTTTTCCAGGTTTTCCTAATTTTTCCGAATTTTTGGAGTAGCAGAAGTATATTTGGAGTACAGATTACTACAGACTGTTCTGTTTTTGACAAATTATGTTTTCTATGCATAGTTGGCTTGTTTTCTAGTTTCCATGGCTTATATTGCTCAATATAAATTGTTGCAATGATATGATACAATAGGGATTGTGTGGAAACAATTATGAATCTTGTCTTTGACAGTACCAAAGTGAAACGGTTTGCTCTTTATCATACTAACCTATCTAACGAAGTTCCATTAAGTTTTGTGCGATTGAAGTTTTCAAGTTTTCGGTGAGATGTCGATATGAGGAGAATAAGGAGTGACAAGACCCTAAGAATGGGGATTCCCAAGGCACCCCAAGGTAATATTCAATGAAGATCCAAGCAACTAAGCTTGGGGATGCCACGAAGGCATCCCGTCTTTCGTCTCCAACATTATTAGTAACCTCACTTGGAACTATGTTTTCATTCATCACATGATATGTGTTTTTGCTTGGAGCGTCAATTTATTTTGTTAGTATTTGCTTGCTGTTATTTTGAATTATGTTTTGCATCTTTTATTTCAATAAAAGTGGCCTTGATTTGCTTGCTGTTGTTTTGATTGCCTTTACTATGCTTATTTTACAAGTCTGCATGTTGTTGTTTGAACACAGAAAGTTTACCGCTGTTGCAAAAATTCCTTAGAAAAGTAAGAATGTGATAAAATGTTCAAACTTTTGGCAAAATAATCTCTTATAAATTTTCTACAGTATGGTAAATTTTCATAATCTTTGGAGTTTAATATGTATTGATAATCTTGCATTCTTTACAGACTGTACTGTTTTGGCAGATTACTGTTATGTTTGCATTGTTTGCATATGTTTGCTTGTTTAATGATTCTATTTGAGGATAGGAGTATTAAATATGCAGAGGAATTTAGTATGCAATGTTGAATAATAATTTTAGTGATTTGCTACAGTATAGAATGATAAGGTTTTTGCATTGGTTTATACTAACTTATCTCATCAGTTCTTGCTGAGATTTGTGTGGATGAAGCTTTTGAGGTTTAGGAAATCCATGATATGAGAAGAATTAAGGAGACACAAAATCTCAATCTTGGGGATTCCCAAGGCATCCCAAGATAATATTTCAAGAAGTCTCAAGCATCTAAGCTTGGGGATGCCACGGTAGGCATCCCACCTTTCTTCTTCAACAATTATCGGTTAGTATCGGTTGAGCCTAAGTTTTTGCTTCTTCACATGATGTGTGCTATTCTTGGAATGTCATTTTATTTTGTTTTGCTTGCTATTTTAATAAAATTCTTAGATCTGAAAGTTTTTGAATAAGAGAGAGTCCTCAAATAGCTACCTATTTACTTAACTACTGACTTGATCTTCACTTATATCTTTTTTGGAGTAGCTCGTCATTTACTCTTGTGCTTCACTTATATCCTATGAGTAACTCGTTGAACGAATTGAATATCATGAAGTTGAAATTATATCATGCCTAGTGGTAGCTTCACATTGGGTTTAGAAAGTGAATCTTTTGAGGCTTCACAATCACAATATTGGTCATACAAGGATTCATGAATAATTAGTATAAGGAAGAGAACTTTCACATGCAAATACATTATCATGGAAATGTTTTGTGATTGTGAGCCCCATCAAAATATTATATGCCAAAATTGTTGACGTTGGACAAGGAAGACAACATAATGGTTTATGTTTGTTCACATTCACACAGAAGTTATATTGTCATAGATCCTTCAACATGTGGTGCATGCCCCCCATCCTTGCTATCAAAAAATTCCACATCAAGTAGAGATACTACTTGTGGATCCAAAAACCCTTAAACCCAAATCTTATCTTCAAGAGTCCACCATACCTAACTAAGGATTGAGCAAGATCCTTCAAGTATGTTGTGCCGGTGCAATAAGGCAATAAAAATTGCTTCTAAAAGTGTGAGATCATTTAGTGTAAGAGAAAATTGAGTGTTGTACAAACTTGTGATGGCAAAGAATAAAAGCGACAGACTGCATAATAAAGGTTGCTATCGTAAGGGGTAATACAACGTGACGTTCTTTTGCACTAAGGGGTTGAGCACACAAACAAATAAACTCATGGCAACCTCTGCTTCCCTCTACGAAGGGCCTATATTTTACTTTTATGCAAGAGTCAAAGTTTTTCTCCCTATTCATTTTTATTTTTCTCCTTTGGCAAGCATCATGTGACGAGGAAAGATCTAGGCAGATATATCTAGTTGGATATGGGTAGCATGGGTTATTATTGTTGACATCACCCTTGAGGTGAATACATTGGAAGGCAAAATTATAAGCCCCTATCTTTCTATGTGTCCGGTTGAAACATTTTGCTCATGTCTATGTGGTGAGTGTTAGCAATCATACAAGAATATATGATGGTTGAGTATGTGGAGCTCTTACTTTGACTCTGTTGAATAAGTTGAATTGCAATTGCTTGGTGACTGAGAACATAGGTGGTTGAGTTTCAGGAGAATTCTTTGTTTGAACCTTAACATGTGAATTGTTTGCTACTATTGAGAAGTTTTGTAAGAAAGAATTGATGTTATGATGGTAGGAAAAGTGATTGAAATTATCATTGCTCAAACTTATGCACTCTGCTAGCATTCACACTTCATAAATTATTTCTTTTATCATTTACCTACTCGCGGACGAGTAGGAATTAAGCTTGGGGATGCTGATACATCTCCAACGTATCTATATTTTATGAAATATTCAGGCCATGTTTACAACAATTTTATATGGTTTTGGTATGATTTGCATGGAACTAGCCCGGACTGACGCTGTTTTCAGCAAAACTACCGTGGTGTTGTTTTTTGCGCAGAAATAAAAGTTCTCCAAATGAGCTAAAACTTTTGACGATTTTTTTGGAACAAAAGAGACCCCCGAAGCTTCGTGGGAGGGCCAGAAGAGACATGAGGAGGGAACAACCCACCAAGGCTTGCCCCCGTGGGTTGTGCTCACCTTGAGGCCCATCTTCGCGTGAAACTGACGCCAAAAAATCCCATAAATAGAGAAACCATCAGGGATAACCCTAGATCAAAAGTTACGCTACCGCAAGGCTCTATAGCCACCGAAAACCAACCTTGACCCCGTTCCGGCACTCTGCCAGAGGAGGAAATCATCTCCGGTGGCCATCTTCATCATCCCGGCGGCGAACACGATGAGGAGGGAGTAGTCCACCCTCCGGGCTAAGGGTTTGTACCAGTAGCTATGTGTATAATCTCTCTCTCTCTCGCGTGTTCTTGAGATGTCATGATCTTGATGTATCACAGTATTTGTTAATATAGTCGGAACATATGGTGTTTTCCCCTCTCTATCTTGCTGTGATGAATTGAGTTTTTCCCTTTGAGATTTCATTGTTATCAGATTGAATACTTTCATGGATTTGAGAACACTTGGTATATGTCTTGCAATTGAATACTCATGGTGACAATGGAGTATTGTATTGATTCACTTGATATATGTTTTGGCACTCAACTCGTGGATTCCCGAGGTGACATTAGGGTAATCTATGCATAAGGGTTGATGCATGGTCTTATATTTGTATCTCCGGTAGAAATCTTGGGGCACTCTTTGAGGTTTTTTGTGTTCGATTGAATATTATGAATCTGAATTTTCTTTGGTGTTATTTTAGTATGAACTCTTGGTGATATCGATCAGAAAAAATAGCTTCGTGTTATTTTAGTACGAACTCTAGGATAGATTGATAGGAAAAAATAGCTTTGAGGTGGTTTCCTACCCTAGAAACAATTTCGTCTTATGTTCTCCGCTAGATAGGAACTTTGGAGTGATTCTTCGTTGCACGTTGACGGGTGGTTATATGATCCAATTATATTAGCATTGTTGAGAGGTTGCACTAGTGAAAGTACGAACCATAGGCCTCATTTTCAAGCATTGCAATACCATTTTTGTGCCCGTTTACTATTTGCTACATTGCTGTTTTTATTTATTCAGATTATAAAAATATATTTCTACCATCAATATTACACTTTTATCACCATCTCTTCGCCGAACTAGTGCACCTATACAATTTGCCATTCTAATGGGTGTGTTGGGGACACAAAGGATTTCTTGTATTTGGTTGCAGGGTCGTTTGAGAGAGACCATCTTCATCCTGCACCTTTCACGGATTGATAAACCTTAGGTCATCCACTTGAGGGAAAATTGCTACTGTCCAACAAAACTCTGCGCTTGGAGCCCCAACACGTGTCTACAAGAATAAAGTTGCATCGTCGACATCAAGCTATTTTCTCGCGCCGTTGCCAGGGAGGTTAGGTAAGCGGAACTCACATCCCGTCAACCAAGCTCTTTTCTGGCGCCGTTGCCAGGGAGGTGAGTGCTCGAAATCATATCTTTAGATCTTGCAATCGAATCGACTCTTTTAGTTTCTTGTTTTATCACTAGTGTGGTCTACAAAAGAAAACTACAAAAAATGGACTTGAGGTTGCATCATATTGTTCATCTTTATAATGTCTTTCGTGAAAATGATGGAAATGAAAACTGTGCTCAATTGATAGAAGAAAAATTCAATAAAATGTTTGGCATAAATGATGAGCATGATTGCAATGTTGTTTGTATGAATTCTTTAATACCCATGATGCTAATGATATGCCAAGCTATAAGCTTGGGGATGCTATATTTGATGAAGATGATATTTTTAATCCCCCATGATTTGATATGCAAATTTGTTATAATGATTGCATGCCTCCTATTTATGATGATTATAATGATGAAAGTGGATTTGGAGAGGTCATGACTTTACTTAATGATGAATCCACCATTTTGGATGAGGCTTCAATTGACTATGATAACAAAGTTGCTACCTATGATGATTATGGTGATGACATGTATGCTATAAAGAATAATGATAACCATGAAACTTGTCATCATGATTTTAATTTTCAATCACATGATAGTTATTTTGTTGAGTTTGCTCCCACTACTATTCATGAGAATAAATTTGCTTATGTGGAGAGTAACAAAATTTGTATGCTTATGGATCATGAAAAGAATGCTTTATGTGATACATATATTGTTGAATTCATTCATGATGCTACTAAAAATTAGTATTAGAGAGTAACATATGCTTTTACATATCACAATAATATCAAGTTTCCTCTCTATGTGTTGAAAGTATTGAAGTTGCACTTGTTTTGCCTTCCTATGCTAGTTGATTTTTGTTCCCATAAGTTGTTTGATCACAAAATCCATATGCATAGGAAGTGGGTTAGGCTTAAATGTGCTAGTCATGATGCTCTCTTTATGTTTCAAGTCTTATCTTTTATGTGAGCATCACTGAAATCATCATGCCTAGCTAAAAGGCATTAAAGAAAATCGCTTGTTGGGAGACTACCCAACACTTTTACCTACTGTTTTTGTGTGTTCACATGATTAGGCTACTATAGTAATCATGTTTTATTTCTTTTGTTTCAATAAAGTGCCAAGTAAGACCTTTGGGATGGCTTACGATGATAGTTGATTTGATCTTGCTGGAAAACAGAAAATTTTATGCTCAGGAAAACAATTCTTTTTATTAAAATAAGCGTGATAACATGTTGATTATTTTTGAAAAAGATTAACAGACAAGTTTTCCAGGTTTTCCTAATTTTTCCGAATTTTTGGAGTAGCAGAAGTATATTTGGAGTACAGATTACTACAGACTGTTCTGTTTTTGACAAATTATGTTTTCTATGCATAGTTGGCTTGTTTTCTAGTTTCCATGGCTTATATTGCTCAATATAAATTGTTGCAATGATATGATACAGTAGGGATTGTGTGGAAACAATTATGAATCTTGTCTTTGACAGTACCAAAGTGAAACGGTTTGCTCTTTATCATACTAACCTATCTAACGAAGTTCCATTAAGTTTTGTGCGATTGAAGTTTTCAGGTTTTCGGTGAGATGTCGATATGAGGAGAATAAGGAGTGACAAGACCCTAAGAATGGGGATTCCCAAGGCACCCCAAGGTAATATTCAATGAAGATCCAAGCAACTAAGCTTGGGGATGCCACGAAGGCATCCCGTCTTTCGTCTCCAACATTATTAGTAACCTCACTTGGAACTATGTTTTCATTCATCACATGATATGTGTTTTTGCTTGGAGCGTCAATTTATTTTGTTAGGATTTGCTTGCTGTTATTTTGAATTATGTTTTGCATCTTTTATTTCAATAAAAGTAGCCTTGATTTGCTTGCTGTTGTTTTGATTGCCTTTACTATGCTTATTTTACAAGTCTGCATGTTGTTGTTTGAACACAGAAAGTTTACCGCTGTTGCAAAAATTCCTTAGAAAAGTAAGAATGTGATAAAATGTTGAAACTTTTGGCAAAATAATCTCTTATAAATTTTCTACAGTATGGTAAATTTTCATAATCTTTGGAGTTTAATATGTATTGATACTCTTGCATTCTTTACAGACTGTACTGTTTTGGCAGATTACTGTTATGTTTGCATTGTTTGCATATGTTTGCTTGTTTAATGATTCTATTTGAGGATAGGAGTATTAAATATGCAGAGGAATTTAGTATGCAATGTTGAATAATAATTTTAGTGATTTGCTACAGTATAGAATGATAAGGCTTTTGCATTGGTTTATACTAACTTATCTCATCAGTTCTTGCTGAGATTTGTGTGGATGAAGCTTTTGAGATTTAGGAAATCCATGATATGAGAAGAATTAAGGAGACACAAAATCTCAATCTTGGGGATTCCCAAGGCATCCCAAGATAATATTTCAAGAAGTCTCAAGCATCTAAGCTTGGGGATGCCACGGTAGGCATCCCACCTTTCTTCTTCAACAATTATCGGTTAGTATCGGTTGAGCCTAAGTTTTTGCTTCTTCACATGATGTGTGCTATTCTTGGAATGTCATTTTATTTTGTTTTGCTTGCTATTTTAATAAAATTCTTAGATCTGAAAGTTTTTGAATAAGAGAGAGTCCTCAAATAGCTACCTATTTACTTAACTACTGACTTGATCTTCACTTATATCTTTTTTTGGAGTAGCTCGTCATTTACTCTTGTGCTTCACTTATATCCTATGAGTAACTCGTTGAACGAATTGAATATCATGAAGTTGAAATTATATCATGCCTAGTGGTAGCTTCACATTGGGTTTAGAAAGTGAATCTTTTGAGGCTTCACAATCACAATATTGGTCATACAAGGATTCATGAATAATTAGTATAAGGAAGAGAACTTTCACATGCAAATACATTATCATGGAAATGTTTTGTGATTGTGAGCCCCATCAAAATATTATATGCCAAAATTGTTGACGTTGGACAAGGAAGACAACATAATGGTTTATGTTTGTTCACATTCACACAGAAGTTATATTGTCATAGATCCTTCAACATGTGGTGCATGCCCCCCATCCTTGCTATCAAAAAATTCCACATCAAGTAGAGATACTACTTGTGGATCCAAAAACCCTTAAACCCAAATCTTATCTTCAAGAGTCCACCATACCTAACTAAGGATTGAGCAAGATCCTTCAAGTATGTTGTGCCGGTGCAATAAGGCAATAAAAATTGCTTCTAAAAGTGTGAGATCATTTAGTGTAAGAGCAAATTGAGTGTTGTACAAACTTGTGATGGCAAAGAATAAAAGCGACAGACTGCATAATAAAGGTTGCTATCGTAAGGGGTAATACAACGTGACGTTCTTTTGCACTAAGGGGTTGAGCACACAAACAAATAAACTCATGGCAACCTCTGCTTCCCTCTACGAAGGGCCTATATTTTACTTTTATGCAAGAGTCAAAGTTTTTCTCCCTATTCATTTTTATTTTTCTCCTTTGGCAAGCATCATGTGGCAAGGAAAGATCTAGGCAGATATATCTAGTTGGATATGGGTAGCATGGGTTATTATTGTTGACATCACCCTTGAGGTGAATACATTGGAAGGCAAAATTATAAGCCCCTATCTTTCTATGTGTCCGGTTGAAACATTTTGCTCATGTCTATGTGGTGAGTGTTAGCAATCATACAAGAATATATGATGGTTGAGTATGTGGAGCTCTTACTTTGACTCTGTTGAATAAGTTGAATTGCAATTGCTTGGTGACTGAGAACATAGGTGGTTGAGTTTCAGGAGAATTCATTGTTTGAACCTTGACATGTGAATTGTTTGCTACTATTGAGAAGTTTTGTAAGAAAGAATTGATGTTATGATGGTAGGAAAAGTGATTGAAATTATCATTGCTCAAACTTATGCACTCTGCTAGCATTCACACTTCATAAATTATTTCTTTTATCATTTACCTACTTGCGGACGAGTAGGAATTAAGCTTGGGGATGCTGATACATCTCCAACGTATCTATATTTTATGAAATATTCAGGCCATGTTTACAACAATTTTATATGGTTTTGGTATGATTTCCATGGAACTAACCCGGACTGACGCTGTTTTCAGCAAAACTACCGTGGTGTTGTTTTTTGCGCAGAAATAAAAGTTCTCCAAATGAGCTAAAACTTTTGACGATTTTTTTGGAACAAAAGAGACCCCCGAAGCTTCGTGGGAGGGCCAGAAGAGACATGAGGAGGGAACAACCCACCAAGGCTTTCCCCCGTGGGTTGTGCTCACCTTGAGGCCCATCTTCACGTGAAACTGACGCCAAAAAATCCCATAAATAGAGAAACCATCAGGGATAACCCTAGATCAAAAGTTACGCTACCGCAAGGCTCTATAGCCACCGAAAACCAACCTTGACCCCGTTCCGGCACTCTGCCAGAGGAGGAAATCATCTCCGGTGGCCATCTTCATCATCCCGGCGGCGAACACGATGAGGAGGGAGTAGTCCACCCTCCGAGCTAAGGGTTTGTACCAGTAGCTATGTGTATAATCTCTCTCTCTCGCGCGTGTTCTTGAGATGTCACGATCTTGATGTATCACAGTCTTTGTTAATATAGTCGGAACATATGGTGTTTTCCCCTCTCTATCTTGCTGTGATGAATTGAGTTTTTCCCTTTGAGATTTCATTGTTATCAGATTGAATACTTTCATGGATTTGAGAACACTTGGTATATGTCTTGCAATTGAATACTCATGGTGACAATGGAGTATTGTATTGATTCACTTGATATATGTTTTGGCACTCAACTCGTGGATTCCCGAGGTGACATTAGGGTAATCTATGCATAAGGGTTGATGCATGGTCTTATATTTGTATCTCCGGTAGAAATCTTGGGGCACTCTTTGAGGTTTTTTGTGTTCGATTGAATATTATGAATCTGAATTTTCTTTGGTGTTATTTTAGTATGAACTCTTGGTGATATCGATCAGAAAAAATAGCTTCGTGTTATTTTAGTACGAACTCTAGGATAGATTGATAGGAAAAAATAGCTTTGAGGTGGTTTCCTACCCTAGAAACAATTTCGTCTTATGTTCTCCGCTAGATAGGAACTTTGGAGTGATTCTTCGTTGCGCGTTGAGGGGTGGTTATATGATCCAATTATATTAGCATTGTTGAGAGGTTGCACTAGTGGAAGTACGGACCCTAGGCCTCATTTTCAAGCATCGCAATACCGTTTTGTGTCCGTTTACTATTTGCTACCTTGTTGTTTTTATTTATTCAGATTATAAAAATATGTTTCTACCATCAATATTACACTTTTATCACCATCTCTTCGCCGAACTAGTGCACCTATACAATTTGCCATTGTATTGGGTGTGTTGGGGACACAAGAGATTTCTTTTATTTGGTTGCGGAGTCGTTTGAGAGAGACCATCTTCATCCTACACCTCTCATGGATTGATAAACCTTAGGTCATCCACTTGAGGGAAAATTTCTACTGTCCTACAAAACTCTGTGCTTGGAGGCCCAACACGTGTCTACAAGAATAAAGTTGTGTAGTAGACATCATGTGTCCACAGAACCAAGGCCGATGCCCCCCCGGCCATGCCACGCGCATGATCTGAGTCGTGCGTTCTGATTGGCTGGAACCCAAACCCCACAGATTGTATGTCTGCATCGTTGGATGCTCCTTGATCGAACGGCAACCCTCATCCCTTTCGATAGATGTAACATCCCAAATTTTCAATTTGGAATGCTTTGCACTTATTAGCGAAGCATGTATGCATTTGTTTGAATTGAGTGATATTTGGAAAAATTTCAGAGGCATTCGGGTATTATTTGATTTTGGATTCAACTTGGCATTTGAATTTCATTTCAAAAATCCCTCACAAATACTTGTTCAAAAGTATGAGAGGAGCTAAAATGACACTCCAAAAATGTCAGAAGAAAATAATGCCAAAAGTTTGAATTTAAATTAGGATTTATTTGGAATTTCCAAAAACAATGTTTTTTTATAAAGTTTTGTTTCGCCTCTGAAAAATAGTTCATCTTTTAGAGTTTATTTTTCTGAATATATTTATATATATATGTACTATATAAAAAATATTTTTATTTATATCTTCTATTTTTCTTCTCGGTCTAATTCAAAAAAAAAAAGAAACCCTAGGCAGCGCCGAGCCGCAGCCCACTAGCGCCGAGGCTCCCGACCAGTCTCCCGACCCAGATCCCTCTTCTGACCGGTCTCCCGACCCAGATCCCTCTCTCTCTCTCCCACACTGACCCACCGGCCCCACCCTATCCCTAACCCCTCGCCCACGCCTCGCTCAACCCCGAGTCGGAGCACGACCAGAGCACCGCCAAAGTTTCGATCATTGTGGGATCACGCTCCCGCTTCGCCCCATCCCCCAAGAAGATCCCCTATAAGACCCCCTTGCTCTCCTCGCTCGAACCCCCTAAAACCCTACTCTACAACCCACCATAGCACCCGCCATCCCCGAACCGATCTTGTTGCCGCCGCAATAGTTCACCGCCCATCCAGCCTCCGATTAGGAACCCCCGCCTCCAAACTCTGCCGGCCAAACCCCCTCATTGGTCCGCAACCCTCTGACATCTTTTGGTCGCCTAGGAACGACTGAAGCCACCGCCACAAGCATCGCCACCCGCTGTCAGAGTTGCAGGTCACGAGGACCCCCGCCGAGCTTGTTCCACTCGCCTCCGTCGTCCTCGACCACCACTCAGACCACCCCGACTCCGCCTCGTCGAGCCGCACCCTCCTGACGTCTCCACCGCCACCTAGGACCACCGGAGCACCCCGCCGCCCGACGCTCGAGTTGCCGCCGTCGTCTCCATCCATCGCCGCCATCATTGTAAGCCCGCACATCCCCTCGCCGACCGATCTGCAACCTAGAGTCTAGATTAGATCCCGAAGGGGTCTGGTTTTATTTTTTTTATCGGTTTTAGTTACGGTTGATTACGGTTTACATTGGTTTATTTATTTTCGTGTTTTAGTTAGACCGGTTAGCTCGGTTTTCTTTTAGTTATTCACACCCGCAGATTTCTGTTAAGTTGAGCCCGAGCGCTGTATAGCTTCAGATTGCACCCGCAGATTTCTGTTAAGTTGAGATGGTTTTCTTTTAGTTATTTTCTCTTTAGTTTTATTTACGTCTCTATTTTAAAACATAAAGTTTCAGTTTTGTAAAATCTATATATTTTAGGTTATTAAATATATTTAGTTTATTCTTTTTTCTCTAGTTTGAAAATTTCCTAAAGTTTATGTATAAAATAGTTTCTACCATGTTTTAGTTTTTAAAAATTCTTTTATATAAGTTTTACTCAGATTAGTATTTCTGCTATAAAATGAACTAGGATTAATGTTTTTAGTGATTCTTTTTGCACTACTTTGTTTTGACCTTCCCTAGAAGTGGGATTAATTTGGGTATTTATAAATTTTATTAAAATTAGTTTTACATGAAAACAAACCTGTTTTGGTTTATTTCACTTTGTCGTTGTTTTCTGTTGTTTTAATTACTTTAAAATATATTTCCACCTCCATTGTATTCTATTTCAAATTTGTTTCTGTAGTTTTAGACGGTGAACTTTTATTTACAGAAAAACAAAATGTTTGATTTTATTTTCTTGCTAGTTCTTGGCTTGGAGTTCAATTGGTTGATTGTCAATGTGTGAAGTATGATAGCTTTCTATTATGTTACTATGTTGGTATAGTTGTATGCTTTTGTATTTATTGTTTGCTTCGAATAGAATTTCCGGAGTGCGAAGCTTGCTATCACGAGTCACTAGCGTTCGAAGACCATCATCCAGGAAAGTCTTGATCATGAAATTATTTACCTATGTTTTATTGCATTAGTAGTATTCCTCCCCACCATGCATGTAGTAGGAGAAATTGAATAAGTCTTGAGTAGTATCATGTGGTAGGTTGACCCAAAATCCCTTTGTTACATTGCCCGGGACGATGTAGTTTATTTTGCTATGCTCGTAGACGGGGTTGGTTAAGCGATTCAAAAGGGAGATCTGAGAGTCAATATGATGACAACACCATGACTTCAAGCTCAAGATGGACTTCAAATTCACTACTGGGTGGAGGACGGTTGACGGGCACCCTGGAGCAACCAGCGGATGGCCGGGATGCATGGAGAAGCGCCATGACATCTTGCGGAAAGCTTCACCCAGCCACGAAGAGATGGATTGATACCCCTTGACTGGAAGCTTCCCTGTGCATCCGAAAACATTATGGGCTCTGGCTTGGTCGACCCTAGGCATGACTCTGGCCGGACGATGCTACAAGATGTAGAAGAACGGTAGGATTGGATGGGCACCGGCACTGGCCCAGAGGAACTCTAAGGAAGACCCTGTTTCGTTCATCCCGTCTTGAAACACTAGGCAGAGCGTGGACATAAAGGAGGAAACGATTCTTGTGGTTAAAGTGTACAAGACTCTACAAAGTACAAACCTAATCGATTAGCCGTGTCCCCAGTTATGGACAACCGAGCCTCTAGAATTGGAGTATTTCAGAAATCTCAACACCGAACATAATTAATTAATTGATGGGTTATTAATGATTTCGGGTATGAGACACTGGTTGGCGGAACCATATCAATGACAACCAATATTTTGTAGTAATTGCAAGCAAGTCATTTTTGTTGTAGAAAAAAATTGGCTTTTTCGCAAAAACTGAAACTTAGAGCCCCACAGCCAAATTGCATATAGTGTTAGAATTATTATTGTTGTTCTCTCTATGACTTGCCAGCATATTCAAAATGCGGACCTACATGGCTGCAACGTCTCATGTTGCATAGGAGTTATCCGACCAAGAGTGAGGCTACGATCTACGGTTGGTGATTTCCCTATGGAGTCGGATGGACTCGCTTATGGTCTATGCTTCCGCAACATTTAGTTTTCTCATGAGTTGGCCTTCGGCCGAATTTATTCTATTGTAATAAAGACTCTATATGAGAATCGCGTAATAAATGAGGTGTGATTGAACTTTGAATTTTTCATCAATGTATTGTGTGTGCCAGCATGATCTTGGGATGGTACTGATACACAAATACTTGACCAATTTTGGGTCGGGTTGCTACAGAGATGGTATAGGAAGAAATTATTTTACGTCCTTATTTTATGTAATTCTCCCCTATTCATTTCTGACTTCCCTCCATTTTCAACATTCTAGATGGCCGCCGAGTTCACCCCAGTTCTGCTACCGGAGTTTTGCCAGCCGGATGAGACGATGACTTTCTGCAAGAAGCTAGTTTGGATCGTGAAGAAGTTGAAGATTGCTCTGCCCTCTATCATCGGGAAGCCTACCAATGCACTTCCGATGGGTACCCGCTATAGGATTGAGGTGCACATTCCAGGGAGGACCTTCGGAGGATATTCAGAGCCCATTGACTTTGAGTTTACTGCTTTCACTTGGATCCTCGGAAGAGACATGGCGATTCATCGTGCATTTGTACATCTACAACAAGAATACAGGGTCGAGCTCGACCATCAGACCTCGCCATGATTTCTCGTAGAGCTAGGAATGGAGATATCATCCGTACCATGGAGGACGAGTCCATTCTTTCATATGTCCAAGACTTGGAGAGTCACATCAGGAACCAAGAAATCCAGACGCGCCAAAGCTCCAAGGTATTGAGGAGGATGTTGTTCCGCAAACTATAATTGGAGGAGACAACACACACGGACTTCCTTGCACATGAAGAAGTTAAGGATTTGATGGACAAAATCGAGGACCTAGAGAAATATGTTGCCACATTGGAGGAAAAGATGGACCAGGGAGAAGACCTCTTCCCAAGCGGAGATGATGGACCCCTCGTGAGCAATGACCGGGATTATGAAGAGAGTTCCACCGAAGGATGCAGCAAGAGGATGCGCGGCACCAGAGGACACCGCACCAGAGGACGCCGCACCGGAGTACGCAAGGATAGTTGTTGAAGAACATTTACTCGACCACCATGTTTTATTTTTATTTTTTGTCGATAAGTTAGGCCGTTATTTTCGATTAGTCATGAAATTTTGTAATCCAAGATTGAACCTTGTTTGAGATGAATGAATAAATGATTGGTGTGATAATGTTTGTGCATTCATTTGGGTAGTGCTATTTTCTCTTTAGACCCTTGTTCTATTCTAATTTCTCATCCACTCAAAAACACTAGATGCCTCCAAGATGTGACCCCAGTTTCACTTTCCTGCCGGATCTCACCTAGATGATCTAGCAGCAGAATGCCTTGATGCAGATGGTCATCCAGAACCAAGGAAACAACAACAACAACAACCCACCGCCACCACCCCCTATTGACAACCTGACCCGTTCCTAAGGCTGAATCCGTCGGTGTTCTCTAGCAGCACCGAGCCGATTTGTAGCTGATGATTGGCTCCGCAAGATTGGAAGGAGAGCTAGCAACTGCTGGATGCACATATGCGTTTTGACGCACATCAACAGGATTGACCCGCAGTCTCTTGGTGGGATAACTACACCATCACCTATCGCATCGCCACCATCATGTGGGATCAATTTCTGCAGGCCTTCTGCACCGCTCATGTCTCAGCTGGAGCCATGAGTTTGAAGAAGCATGAGTTTCACAACTTACGTCAGGGGAATCGTACTCTGGGGCAGTACGTGGATGAGTTCAGCCAGTTAGCTCGGTTTGCCCTGGGTGATGTGGCCACAGATGCCGCAAAACAGGAGAAGTTCTTCGAAGGACTTAATGATGAGCTGGGAATGTAGCTTATGGTGGCCACCTTCAATAACTACCAGGAGCTGGGAGACAAGGCCATCATCCTTGAAGGAAAGCAAAAACAGATTGATAGCCGCAAGAGGAAGTATAGTCAGGGGAAGTACAACTCGGGAGGCAATGGAAACCAGCACCATCCCGCTCCGGCTCAGAAGAATCTGAGTCATATCACCTTTTTCAAGTGCTAGAAGACAAGACACTATTCCATCGATTATCCGAAGGCCAAGCGAGGAAATGGAAACGACAATGGAAATGGAAGCTCATAAACCAAGAAGCCCAATCCTTTTCCTCATGCTCAGGTGAACCACATCGATGTGGAGGACGTCTATGATCAGCCAGACACAGTGGTTGGTAAGTTTTTATTAAATTCACGTCCAGTATTGGTACTGTTTGATTCTAGTGCAACGCATTCATTCATATCAAGCGTAGTTGTGGAAAAGTACGGGTTTCCCCCTAGAACCCTTAGAACCCCTCTTCAGGTCACTTCCCCAGGAGGAGAGATGACGGCAGGCTTAGGCTGTCATTCGGCCCTCGGCATCAAAAATCATGATTTTCCCACTGACCTCATAGTATTGGAATCCCTGGGATTGGACGTGATTTTAGGCATGGACTGGTTGATGAAGTTTGAAGGAAACATCGACTGTGCCCACAAGACGATTTTGCTCACCACCCGAGAGTAGAAGAGGATCAAGTACGTATCCAGACGCACACCGATGAAGAATCAGGTGAATTCCTTCATGTGAGTTGTATAGGAGGAAGTACCAGTTGTACAAGATTTTCCTGATGTATTTCCGGAGGAATTACCAGGAATGCCACCGGGCAAAGATATTGAATTTCTGATTGAGTTATTGCCCGACACAGCCCCAATATCCAAGAGATCTTATCGGATGCCCCCGAATGATTTGGAAGATATCAAGAAACAAATTAATGAGCTATAGGAGAAGGGATATATTCGGCCAAGCTCATCACTTTGTGGAGCCCCGGTTCTTTTGGTACAGAAGAAGGATGGAACCCTGAGAAGGGTTGTGGACTATCATTTGTTGAACGATGTGACCATCAAGAATAAGTACCCTCTGCCGATGATTAATGATTTATTTGATCAGCTAGTTGGAGCCAAAGTATTATCTAAGATCGATCTTCGATCAGGGTATCATCAGTTGAAGATTCATGAATAGGATATACCCAAAATATCCTTCACCACAAGGTATGGTTTTTATGAGTATACTGTCATGTCATTCGGATTGACTAACTCCCCTGCATATTTTATGAGCATAATGAACAAGGTATTTATGGAATATCTGGACAAGTTTGTCGTGGTGTTCATCGACGACATATTGGTTTTCTCCAAGAGCGAGGAAGAGCATAAGAAACATTTGCGTCTAGTTCTGGAGAAACTCCATGAACATCAGTTATATGCCAAGTTCAACAAATGTGAATTTTGGCTGAAGGAAGTCGGATTCCTCGGACATGTTATTTCAAGAGAAGGAATAGTAGTTGACCCCACCAAGGTTGAATCTGTCACCAAATGACAGTCCCCCACCTCAGTCAAGGAGATATGTAGTTTTCTCGGACTTGCAGGATATTATCGGAGATTTATTGAGAATTTCTCCAAGATTGCAAAACCCATGACCGATTTGTTGAAGAAAGAAACCAAGTACATTCGGACCGAGGATTGTGAAGCCAGTTTTCAGGAGCTGAAGAAACGTCTGGTTAGAGCCCAGTGCTCATTTTGCCGGACATACACAAGGATTACCATGTATATTGTGATGCTTCTCGGCAAGGACTCGAAGGAGTGCTCATGCAGGAAGGAAAATTTGTAGCTTATACCTCCAGACAGGTATGACCTCATGAGATGAATAAAGCCATAGACGATTTGGAGTTAGCTGTCGTAGTGCACGCACTCAAGACCTGGAGACATTTCCTTGTCGGAAATAGTTTCGATGTTTACACGGATCATAAGAGCTTGAAGTATATTTTCACGCAGAAAGAGTTGAACCTCAGGCAGAGGAGATGTCTAGAGTTGATCACGGACTATGACATGAGATTGAATTATCACCCAGGGAAGGAAAATGTTGTAGCAGATGCCTTGATCCGTAAAACCTGTGTGAACACCTCATGTCGGTGTCAAAACCGGCGAATCTCCGGTAGGGGGTCCCGAACTGTGCGTATAGGATCGATGGTAATAGGAGATGGGGGACACAATGTTTACCCAAGTTTGGGCCCTCTCTATGGAGGTAAAACCCTACGTCCTGCTTGATTGATATTGATGAATATGAGTGTTACAAGAGTTGATCTACCACGAGATCGTAATGGCTAAACCCTAGAAGTCTAGCCTACGTGGGTATGGTAACGAGTATATGTGGTGTCCTTTCCAAACTATCCCCTTCAGTTTATATAGACACCGAGGGGATCTAGGGTTTAAATGGAGTCGGTTACATAAGAAGGAATCTTCGGTTGCCAAGCTTGCCTTCCATGCCAAGTAGAGTCCAATCCGGACACGGTACACTCTTCGGCCTTCACGTCTTCACAGCCCATCACTCCAGCCAATAGATGACAGGCAGGACACCCGAGGACCCCTTAGTCCAGGACTCCCTCACTAGCCCCTGAACCTGGCTTTCAATGACGAGGAGTCCAGTGTGCAGATTGTCTTCGGAATTGCAAGGTGGGTTCCCCTTTTCTCCGAACTCCCAGATAGTCTTTGGATGCAATGATTGTATCCTGACCTGTTACACACACCATACACAACAACAGAGAGAATATAATATTTGCACGAATCTAATCTGTTGACAGTTTTTTTCCAACACGTCATAGCGTCTGTCTGGTTATAATTTTGAACTGTTTTTCTTCTGCCATTCCACGCTTCAAGACGTGGTTGCTATTGGCACGTCTTGTCAAAACAGAGATCGTGTCCCCTTATTGCGGTATTCTCATCAATGCAGGCATGGGTAACTCAACCGAGCCGTTTATACGGCCCTAGGAAACAGGCGAATCCTAAGGCGAGTGAGGAGGCGTTTTAATATTTGCTTCCTTTATAAGGGGATAAGGATTCACCCTTCCTCTCCTCACGCACTCTCTCCGTCTCCGCCTTTCCAATCTCAAGCTCCAGCGCCTGAGTTCTTATCTCCTTTCCACTCAAGCAACCCATGTCCGGATCTGGTGGTCAGGGCAAGTGGATAGTCTCCTCCGTCAAGGAGGAGGACATTACTAAGCTCCGGGCGGCCGGATATTTGGCGAAAGAGATCGCGCATCGCCAGCCAGCCGAGGACAAGTGGTCCCCACGTCGGAGCCCACAGAGATGGTAGTATTCATCCCCCATTTCTTCCGTGGGCTAGGGTTTCCACTCCACCCTTTGGTCCGCGGGCTGATGTACTACTACGGGATATATTTCCATGATCTATCCCTGAATTCTTTCGTCAACATCTCAGCGTTTATCGTCATGTGCGAGGCGTTCCTCCGCATCCATCCCCTCTTCGGGCTATGGCTCAAAATCTTCAACATGAAGCCGAAGGTGGTGGAGGGACAGCATGCAGAGTGCGGAGGGGCCATGGTTAGCAAGCTATCCAATGTCTCATGGCCCAATGGAACCTTTGTGGAGACAGTAAAGGAGTAGCAGAAGCAGTGGTTCTATATTATAGAACCTCGCAGCACCACCTGGGCCGTAGCTGCTGAATGCCGCTCTAGCGCTCCCATGCGACTCACCTCCTGGGTCGAGAAGAGTCCGGACTTGTGTGCACCTAACTAGCTGATAGCGCTGCAGACACGCGTTCAAAGTATGGTGACGAAGGACATCAAGTTTGTTGACGTTATCTAGGTAATGCTAATCCGCTCGATTCTTCCGTGCCAGTGCCGCAACCGCCCTTTATGGGAATTCAATTTGAAGAAGAACCATACCCTAGAAAGGCTCTTCGATACTTCTCACGAAGGGGCCTGGAAGTTGCTCTTTAAGGGCAACGAGAAGCCACTAGCCACGGACTCAGACTGTGGTCACAATTGTAACCGCCCCGCCACCGAGGTATGTTACTTTTGATGTACTCCCAACTTAAATGTTTCGAGGATGATGTCTGAGATTTTAGTATTGCTTCCTCAGGATTGGGTGGACAGGGCGAAACGGATCCAGTGTCTGGCTACGCTGCCCGAAGAACCAGTCATCCCGCGCCTGGCGAGGATGCTGGTGCCGGTGCCATATACGGCGCCAGAGAAGAAGGCCAAGAGTGGCCCCCGTCGCAAGGGCACTTCGAACACGACGTCCGAAGATGACGAGGCCCATTCCTTTGTCCCTGAGGAAAATGACGAGGAAGAGGAGGAGGGAAACAACCCTCCTCCCAAGGAGAGGAAGAAGAAGAGGGTGGCATCGGCACATCTAGAGGTGAAAGCGCCCAAAAACGGGAAGGGCACCCCAGCGGTCAACACCGCGTGGGACGCTCACAGTAGTAGTCCGGAATGCCACCCCGGTACTAGGCCCTAGGCCGCATCATAAGTGACATGGCTTATTCATGTGCATATCAGCCCTTTCTTTTTATTATTCTAACATGGTTAATCCACAATATTGCAGTCCGACCCGTGACCTTATCCAGTGATCCTCATCTGGAGGTTCATTGGCTCCACTGGAGGTGGCGAGCATGTTGCCACCGTCTGCTTACTCCCCCGGGGCCAGGGACGACACCGAAGTGTTATCCCGGAGGACCGCTCCAAGGGGAGGAGACCAGGACGTTGTCCGGGAGGCGCCACAAGGTGGGACCTCCACTGCCGGACACACGGGGGAGTCAATCCGCATGGAGACTGGCAAAGAGGGCCGTATCCAGTTCGGCCCTCAGCCGAATACGATTCTGGAGACCAATATGGCTCTGGAGTCGGGCGAACAGCCCCCTTTGAAGGAGGGGGTGCGTCGCCACCACCGGTGGCTCCTGTCCATCCAGGAGCGCCAGATGACCTGATGGGGGCACTACAAAGCACCTCCGTCGTCGACACGCACCGTATCCTTATGGGTGCGGTGATTGAGAAGGTTCGGTCTGCCAAGAGCGGACTGAATGAAGCCTCCAGCAGCCTGTTAACAGGTTTCGAGGTAAGAAAGAGAAAAAATACCGTATAGTCCATAGCCCCTAGGACGCTATCCGGTGTTCGGCGAGGAGGACCGGACAGGGGATCAGTCCTTAATTATAAGAGGCTGACTGAATATGTATTGATAAGCAGGCGTCCCTGTTGGCCGCGACCTCGCATGCTGCCGAGGTCTACGAGCTGAAGCGGAGGCTGGAGCAGACCGAGAACGAGCTCGGCGAGGTTAAGGTTCGGCTCCATGAGAAGCAAGGTGAGGAACGACTTGCTATATGTTCAGGAAAGGATAAGCGCTGTATATTGACATCGGTATTGTGATATGTGCAGAAGTCACGACCGAGGTCGAGGCCCTGAGGATGGCCCTGGGTGAGGCCGAGGAGCAGGCTGTCCAGCAGTAGACCGCCTGTAAGAAGCTAAATGCTTGGGTCAAAGAAGTCCACTAGGAGCTCCAGGATGCGGTGAAAAAATGCGAGGCCTTGGAGCATGATGCGTCGGTTCGAGGGACCGAACTCGCCAAGGCTCGTCAGAGCACCAAGACCGAACGTAATGAGGCCCAGGCCGCCCTCCAGGAGAACCAGGAGGCCAAGAAGATCACGGCGGGTAAGGCATTTAAGATGCAAAGCCAGTATGCGGAGAAGCAGTACCTTTTACTAACCCGGGTTCGCAGTTCCCCAGGTGCTTTTGCGGATTTCCCACGCAGTGTATCAGACGCCGTGGAGTTCTATCGAGCCGAAGGAGGGGGCTCTAATGAGAGACTCTTCTGGTTGCAGTATGCGGCGCCAGAGCATCCCGTATCCTTCACCGTTCAGCTGAAACAGCTGGTGGAGCTGCATAGGGTGGCCGAACTAGCCGTTAAGGATTTGATAATCCGATTGTGGCCAGCCAAAGCTATGCCTTGTAGCTACTTTGGAATCATGAGGCGGATGGTGAACGCCTGTCCTTGGCTAGACGTTATCAAGTGCTCCATCTGTATTGAAGGTGCCCGTATGGCTTTCGCTCGCTGCAAGATGTGGTCGGCGAAGATGAACGCTGTTGAAGTTGCCAGCGGGCTGCCGGAGGGCAAGGAGTAGCGCAAACCCGAGCGATATTTCGAGGATGCCGTAGAAGGGTCTCGACTTGTGGCGGCGCTATGCTCACGGGAAATTGTATTTGAATAAATGTATTCATGTTGCCTTTGTATCATGTGAACAAAGCCAGTTTTTGTGAAGTAATTTTATTATGCTTTGAATTGTTTCCTCCTGTGCGGCCGTGTTGTGTGTAATCTGAGGGTTGGCCAGTCGTCGGCTTCTTCCCTCACGTAGATAGTACGGAGGTGTTTGGGATGGAACCTAAACAATCTTGATCCAATTACATGGTCCTTTGAACGAGTTGTTTAGCACAACAAACAAGGCAATCAGACTTTATGGCTTTAACGCCCTCACTTAGCCATATGAGTTTTATAATAAAGCGTGGGCGCAGCCCCTTGTTTAAGCCAGAGTGCTGTTAGCATCTGATCGGGAAGTGCCGATCTCTCGCGTAACATGGAAAAAATCTCCAATGATTTGTAACCCTCGAGTAGCTGACATGCTCTCGCTGCATCATGACAGTCAGTTTTCGGCTTTCTCTACTGAGGTGCTCGTCTGGTCAAAGCCAGGGCACAATCGCAGTAGTTCTCCCTCTACTACCCTAGCCGATGGAGCGGAACGTAGGGTAGCAAGCACAGGAGCCAGGCAACCCAAGTATTGACCAAAGAAATTATTCGGAGCCAATGCATATAATGCTAAATTCGGGGTGCCGAATATATATATATATAAGAAGTGTTCGGACTGTGCTGCCGTATTGTGGGGCGATAGGTAGCCCCTGGCGAATATGAAATGTAAAAAAGTGTCGATGCAGCAAATAGGCAGATCGAAATAAAACGAGGTAAGAAGCGAAAACCACAGGAACTGGGCCACGAACCATTTTTATTATAACTGGATGGATACGTCAAGGCGTATCTTGTACAAATGGTGCGAGAAGTATCTGGCCGTTTAACATGCCGGAATCAATAGGGCGCATCGTGCGGGTCCTGAGAAATAAGTATGAATACCATCAAGAATAACGTATAAAGGTTACCCTACACACCTGTGTTGCTTGCCTCCATTGCATTTCAGTCCTTCTAAAGGACTTGACATCAGGCGCATGGAAAAGGGTGCCTGAAACAAGAAAAAGAAGTAAAAGTATGTGTGTCCGGGATTGGCCTGGCCGAATTGTAGACCCCGGGTTATCTCGTGCCTCCGTTGATGTCCATGGAATTTTGAGTGCGTAATTGTGTACGCATGGTACGAATGCCACTACCTCATTGGGACTGGGACAAAGGCCGAATTTCTAATCGAGCGCTTGACGAGCCACGCTGTCCTGTTGCAGTGTAGTCCGGACCCTCTTGATGGTGTCCAAGAGCTCGGCAGCTGGATTATGATGCTGCTTGAGAAGGACGCTCTATACTTCTGCTGCTAGGGCGGCGGTTTGCTCCTCTATTCGGAGGGAGCGTTCCGTATTGCCATTGACTGTTATGACGCCACATGGACCGGGCATCTTGGGCTTGACATAAGCATAGTGTGGCACTGCGTTAAATATAGCAAACATGGTTCATCCGAGAAGTGCGTGGTAGCCGCTGAGGAAGGGGACGATATCAAAGATTAACTCTTCGCTTCGGAAGTTCTCCGGAGAACCGAAGACCACCTCCAGCGTGATTGAGCCCATACAGCGGGCCTCTACACCTGGCATGACTCCTTTAAATGTAGTCTTTGTTGGATTGATTCGTGAGGGATTGATGCGCATGTTCCATACTGTATCCTGGTACAGCAGGTTGAGGCTCCTTCCGCCATCCATCAAGACTCGTGCTAGGTGGAATCCTTCGATAGTTGGCTCCAGGACCAGTGCGGCCGAACCGCCGTGGCGGATACTAGTCGGATGATCTCGTCGATCGAAGGTGATCGGAAATGACGACCACGGATTGAACTTTGGGGCTACTTGCTCTACCACGTAGACGTCCCTGAGTGCTCGTTTGCGCTCCTTTCTGGGGATGTGCATGGTGTATATCATGTTAACTGTTTTGACTTGGGGGGGATTTCTTTTGTCCCCCGGTGTTTGGATGCTGGGGCTCTTCATCCTCGTCCTTACTTTGTTATCCCTTTTCTTTGTTTTCGGCGTTTAACTTGCCAGCCTACTTGAAGACCCAACAATCCCTGTTGGTATGATTGGCTTGCTTATCCGGGGTGCCATGCATTTGGCACGGGCGGTCGAGTATGCGGTCCAGGCTGGAAGGTCATTCGTTGTTTCTTTTGTAGGGTTTCTTCCGTTGGCCGGACTTGGAGCTTGCCGATGCTATTCTTGGCCTCGGTGGTGCCTCCCTCGCTGGCTGTGCTTTTTCTACGAGCCAACCAACTGTCCTCGCCTGCGCAAAAGATGTCATGAGTGCGGTAAGGGCTGCCATTGACTTCGGCTTTTCTTGTCCGAGGTGGCATGCTAGCCATTCGTCACGGATGCTGTGTTTGAAGGCTGCTAGGGCTTCGACATCCGGACAGTCAACGATCTGGTTCTTTTTGGTTAGGAACCTGGTCCAGAATTTTCTGGCTGATTCTCCGGGTTGTTGAACTATGTGGCTTAGGTCATCGGCATCTAGTGGCCGGACATAAGTTCCTTAGAAGTTCTCGAGGAAAGCCTCTCCATGTCCTCCCAGCTGCCGATGGAGTTCTCCGGCAGGCTATTTAACCAGTGCCGAGCTGGTCCTTTGAGCTTTAATGGGAGGTATTTAATGGCATGGAGGTCATCTCCTCGGGCCATGTGTATGTGAAGAATAAAATCTTCGATCCACCTGCGGGGTTGGTTGTTCCGTCGTATGATTCAATATTGGCAGGCTTGAACCCCTCGGGGAATTCATGATCCAGCACCTCGTCTGTGAAACAGAGTGGGTGTGTGGCACCTCTATAGCGGGCCGCGTCACGGCGTATCTCCGACGATAACCGTCTATGGTTATCGGTCCGGGTGTGATTAAGTTTGTCATGTCCTAATAGGTAGATGTCGTCCCGAGTATGGAAACGTCCTCGCGATCCATATATAGATCTTGTATGTCCTGCTCTACTATCCAGGGTCTGTTGGAGGTCGTACATATGACTCCGGACTCTTCCGTCCCTATTTTGGCAGGGTGGTGGGGTGGGCTGTTGTTTGGCCTTACTGCCGCTTTATCCCGACCGTAGGGTGGCCGTTCATCCGCCTTGTCCCGACCATGTTATGGTCGGTCCGCATTACG
This sequence comes from Triticum dicoccoides, assembly GCF_002162155.2. NCBI lineage: Eukaryota > Viridiplantae > Streptophyta > Magnoliopsida > Poales > Poaceae > Triticum > Triticum dicoccoides. The sequence goes on from NC_041388.1 coordinate 192,574,683, forward strand.
CGAGGGAGATATGTGCTTCGGCACCTCATCGAATTGAGGTAGCAATCTGCATTTCGGGTAGCTCTTGGCTGGGCATTTGAGGCCATATTCCTCGGTTGTCAGGACATCGGCCCATCTGTCGACGAGCAGGTCTTTTTTAGCTTGAAGCTGCTGTTGTTTCTTTTTCAGGCTCCTTGCCGTGGCCATGAGCTGAAGCTTAAAGCGCTCCTGCTTGAGATGATCCTTAGGCACGATGAAATCTTCGTTGCCAAGGCTTGTCTCCTCCTCGGAGGGTGGACGATAACTATAATCCTCCGGTTCATCTTCTATGGCCTGTTCATCGGGGTTGTCTTGCCTGCTATCGTGTTCCTGTTTGGATGTAGCCCCGATAGGGTCTTCATTGTTTTCGGCGTCGCCCGGAGTAGTATTTTCTCCGGTGCCAGTGTTGCCGTCCTTTGAGCGGCGGGGCTTGGGGCGGAGTTTGGGCCGCCTGCGCTTGGACTGTGTCTCGGAGGTTTTATTCGTATCTGGCTCTTTTTTGTCGTTGCCAGGCCCTTTAGTTGTATCAACCATGTACATGTCGTACGAAGAGGTGGCCGTCCAACGTCCATTGAATGGCGGGTCTTGGCCTTGCTCCTTGTTGGCATCGTCCTCCATACCGTCGATGTCTTCGGAGCCATAGTCAAGCACGTCGATTAAGTCATCGACGGTGGCTATGAAGTGGGTGGCGGGTGGGAAGAAAAATTCCTCATCATCCATCTCTAGCTCGAACCGGACATAGCTCGGCTGTGAGTCCTTCTCCAAGGACAAATTCTATAAAGATTTTAGCACGTCACCCAAAGGCGAGTGCTAGAAAACATCAGTGGCGCTGAACTCGAAGATCGATAACCGATCTAGCTCGGTGTCTGCGGGTGTTCACAGTCCGGAACTTATAGCCGGAGACGAGTCCGAAGTTCCGTTAAAGAGAATATTGTAGGGCGTCGAGTCCATGTGCGGATCCAACACCACGGACTCTGAGGCCTCGGATGGCTCGATCTGCTTCGGCTCTAAGGTCGTTGCAGCCGCAGGAGCCATCTCCTGGGTGTGATCCGATGACAGATTTAAGTCACGTTCATCAGGATGAGTGGGAGCAATCACCGCAGGCTCAAATCCCTCGAAGATCAGGTTTCCACAGATATCCGCGACATAGTTCAAGCTACCGAATCCGACCTGATGGCCAGGGGCGTAGCTGTCGATCTGCTCCAGATGGCCAAGCGAGTTGGCCTGCAGTATGAAGCCGCCGAATACGAAGATCTGTCCGGGGAGGAAGATTCTTCCTTGGACAGCGTCATTGTTGACGATTGAAGGGGCCATTGAACCTTTTGTCGACGGCACAATGGAACTCTCAATGAAAGCACCAATGTCGGTGTCAAAACCGGCGGATCTCGGGTAGGGGGTCCCTAACTGTGTGTCTAGGATCGATGGTAACAAGAGACAGGGGACACAATGTTTACCCAGGTTCGGGCCCTCTCTATGGAGGCAAAACCCTACGTCCTGCTTCATTGATATTGATGAATATGAGCGTTACAAGAGTTGATCTAGCATGATATCATAATGGCTAAACCATAGAAGTCTAGCCTATGTGGGTATGGTAATGACTATATGTGGTGTCCTTTCTGGACTATCCCCTTCGGTTTATATAGACATCGAGGGGATCTAGGGTTTACATGGAGTCGGTTACATAAGAAGGAATCTTTGGTTGCCAAGATTGCCTTCCATGCCAAGTAGAGTCCAATCCGGACACGGTGCAGTCTTCGGCCTTCATGTCTTCACAGCCCATCAGTCCGGCCCATAGATAACAAGCTGGACGCCCGAGGACCCCTTAGTCCAGGACTCCCTCACCTCATAGCTGGAGGATTACCTCAGGAAATAGCCAACGACCTCAGAGAGCTCCGACTGGAGATAGTGCCGAGAGGATTTGTCACTTCCTTGGATATCCAATCCACCTTGATTGAAAGAATCCAAGAAGCCCAAAAGACGGACAAGGAAGTTGCAGAGATAAAGGAAAGGATGAGTAACGGAAAAGCTAAAGGTTTTCGTGAGGATGAACACGGAACTTTATGGTTTGAGGATCGTATCTATGTGCCCAATGACCCAGAGGTCTGGAAGTTAATTCTTCAGGAGGCCCATGATTCATCGTACTCCATTCACCCAGGCAACTGATACGTCTCCAATGTATCTACAATTTTTGATTGCTCCATGCTATTATATTATCTGTTTTGGATGTTAATGGGCTTTATTTTACACGTTTATATTATTTTTGGGACTAAGCTATTAACTAGAGGCCCAGCCCAAATTGCTGTTTTTTTTGCATATTTCAGTGTTTCATAGAAAAGGAATATCAAACGGAGTCCAAACAGAATGAAACCTTCTAGAGCGTTATTTTGGAACAAATGTGATCCAGGGGACTTGGAGTGGATGTCAAGAAACAATCGAGGAGGCCACGAGGCAGGGGGGCGTGCCCTCCACCCTCGTGGGCCCCTCGTTGCTCCACAGACCTACTTCTTCTTCCTATATATATCCATAAAAACCGCAAACATCCAGGAGCACCACAAAACCGTATTTCCACCGCCGCAACCTTCTGTACCCAAGAGATGCCATCTTGGGGCCTTTTCCAGAGCTTCGCCAGAGGGGGCATTGATCATGGAGGGCCTCTACATCAACTCCATGGCCTCTCCGGTGATGTGTGAGTAGTTTACTTCAGACCTTCGGGTCCATAGCTAGTAGCTAGATGGCTTCTTCTCTCTCTTTGGATCTCAATACAAAGTTCTCCTCGATTATCCTGGATATCTATTCGATGTAATCTTCTTTTGCGGTGTGTTTGTCGAGATTCGATGAATTGTGGGTTTATAATCAAGTCTATCTATGAACAATATTTGAATATTCTCTGAATTCTTTTATGTATGATTGGTTTATCTTTGCAAGTCTCTTCGAATTATAAGTTTGGTTTGGCCTACTAGATTGATCTTTCTTGCAATGGGACAAGTGCTTAGCTTTGGGCTCAATCTTGCGGTGCTCGATCCCAGTGCAGAAAGGGAAACGACAAGTATTGTATTGTTGCCATCGAGGATAAAAAGATGGGGTTTACATCATATTGCATGAGTTTATCCCTCTACATCATGTCATCTTGTTTAAGGCGTTACTCTATTCTTATGAACTTAATACTCTAGATGCATGTTGGATAGCGATCGATGTGTGGAGTAATAGTAATAGATGCAGGCAGGAGTCGTTCTACTTGTCATGGACGTGATGCCTATATACATGATCATACCTAGATATTCTCATAATTATTCGCTTTTCTATCAATTGCTCGACAGTAATTTGTTCACCCATCGTAATACTTATGCTATCTTGAGAGAAGCCACTAGTGAAACCTATGGCCCCCGGGTCTATTCTCCATCATGTAAGTTTCCAATCTATTTTATTTTGCAATCTTTACTTTCAATATATATCATAAAAATACCAAAAATATTTATATTACTATTATTATCTCTATCAGATCTCACTCTTGCAAGTGGCCATGAAGGATTGACAACACCTTTATCACGTTGGTTGCGAGGTTCTTATTTGTTTGTGTAGGTATGAGGTGACTCGCGCGTGGTCTCCTACTGGATTGATACCTTGGTTCTCAAAAACTGAGGGAAATACTTACGCTGCTTTACTGCATCACCCTTTCCTCTTCAAGGGAAAACCAACGCAGTGCTCAAGAGGTAGCAAGAAGGATTTCTGGCGCCATTGCCGGGAAGATCTACGCCAAGTCAAGAGGTACCAAGTACCCATCACAACTCTTATCCTTCGCATTACATTATTTGCCATTTGCCTCTCGTTTTCCTCTCCCCCACTTCACCCCTGCCGTTTTATTCGCCCTCTTTTCCATTCGCGCTCTCTTTCCATTCGCCTCCTTTTCCTTCCTGCCTTCTGTGCTCGTTCTTTTTGCAATCTGTTGCCATCATGTCTGAAACTGGGGAGGTTATCATTGATAAGGATAATAATATGGAAAACTTTGATACTATTGATGATCCTCTTGAAAATCCTACTATTTTAAAGACTAAAAAGTTTCGGATTGGTAGCAGTAATATTATTGGGAAGGGAGTTATTCAAGATTTCTTTACTTGTGCCGGTGTTTTGCCCACCATGAGTGGATCTATCCTTCATAAAACTAGTAGTCTCACGGATGCTATATCTTCACTCAAAGTTTAACTTGAGAGACAATTTTTACATTTGCATCCTTCCATACAAATGATTTTTCTAGAATTTTCTAATATTGAGCACTCTTCTGTTAAGCGAGCAGCAACCATATTTTTAGCTCATGAGTTCAGATTTATAATAAAAGAAGCCAATGAAATTTTTTGCACACTATAGGGTGGACGCCGGCCGTCCACCCATAGAAGCAATCTTTTTTATCAAGAAGACATTATGCATTTAAGATCCTTAGATCATATTGCTTTTAATGAAAACCTTAGAAAAAAAGGTTCCTACCGATGTTCTTGTTGATAGGATCTCTGAATTTAATGATAATTTTGCTATCCAAAATAATGGGTTGGGTTTTTCCCTTGAACAAAGGATCATGAATTTTTGCCAAAAGAATGCTTATAATGATGAATTGGTTGTGCAATACGAGGGACCAAAGGAGGAACCAATACCTCCCGAGCTTGATCTTGGGGACTTTTCTCCCATTAAATATAGCCCTTTTGATTACTTTTGTTTGCCACAAAGGAAGCTAGCTGCTGAACGTAGGGAGTATGATATGAGTTTTCATGATTTACCTTATCATTACTGTGGCAACACCTAGATCTATCTTCGCTTTTATGCCTAGCTAGGGGCGTTAAGCGATAGCGCTTTTTGGGAGGCAACCCAATTTTATATTTATTCCTTGCTTTTTTCTCCTGTTTAGTAATAAATAATTTATATATCCTCTTTTTTGGTGGTGTTTCTTGTGTTTAGTTAGTGTTTGTGCCAAGCAAAACCGTTGGGAAGACTTGGGGAAAGTCTTTTTGATCTTGCTGTAAAAAATAGAATCTTTAGCACTCACGAGAATTGCTGCCATTTTTTATTGGGGAGCGCTATTTAGCTAATTCTTTTTGAATATGATTAATATATAAATTGCTCACGTCCAGAAATTTATTTTAGAATTTTCGGGGTTCCAGAAGTTTGCGTTAGTTACAGATTACTACAGACTGTTCTGTTTTTGACAGAGTCTGTTTTTCGTGTGTTGTTTGCTTATTTTGATGAATCTATGGCTAGTAATGGAGTTTATAAACTATAGATAAGTTGGAATACAGTGGGTTTAACATAAATATAAATAAAGAATGAGTTCATTACAGTACCTTGAAGTGGTGTTTTGTTTTCTTTCGCTAACGGAGCTCACGAGATTTTCTGTTAAGTTTTGTGTTGTGAAGTTTTCAAGTTTTGGGTAAAGATTTGATGGATTATGGAACAAGGAGTGGCAAGAGCCTAAGCTCGGGGATTCCCAAGGCACCCCAAGGTAATCCAAGGACACCAAAAAGCCTAAGCTTGGGGATGCCCCAGAAGGCATCCCCTCTTTTGTCTTCATTCATCGGTAACTTTACTTGGAGCTATATTTTTATTCACCACATGATATGTGTTTTGCTTGGAGCGTCTTGTATGATTTGAGTCTTTGACTTTTAGTTTACCACAATCATCCTTGCTGTACACACATTTTGAGAGAGACACACATGAATCAGAATTTATTAGAATAATCTATGTGCTTCACTTATATCTTTTGAGCTATATAGTTTTTGCTCTAGTGCTTCACTTATATCTTTTAGAGCACGGTGGTGGTTTTATTTTATAGAAATAATTGATCTCTCATGCTTCACTTATATTATTTTGAGAGTCCTTTAGAACAACATGGCAATTTGCTTTTAGGCATTATAAAAACTTTCATATAAGTGCATTGAATACTATGAGAAGTTTGATACTTGATAATTGTTTTGAGATATGGAGATGGTGATATTAGAGTCATGCTAGTTGAGTAGTTGTGAATTTGATAAATACTTGCGTTGAAGTTTGTGATTCTCATAGCATGCACGTATGGTGAACCATTATGTGATGAAGTCGGAGGATGATTTATTTATTGATTGCCTTCCTTATGAGTGGCAGTCGGGGACGAGCGATGGTCTTTCCCTACCAATCTACCCCCCTAGGAACATGCACGTAGTACTTTGTTTGAATAACTAATAGATTTTTGCAGTAAGTATGTGAGTTCTTTATGACTAATGTTGCGTCCATGGATTATATGCACCCTCACCCTTTCACCATTGCTAGCCTCTCTAGGCCCGTGCAACTTTCACTGGTACCATAAACCCACCATATACCTTTCTCAAAACAGCCACCATACCTGCCTATTATGGCATTTCCACAGCCATTCCGAGATATATTGCCATGCAACTTTCCACCATTCCATTTGTTATGACACGCTTCATCATTGTCATATTGCCATGCATGATCATGTAGTTGACATCGTATTTGTGGCAAAGCCACCGTTCATAATTTTGTCATACATGTCACTCTTGATTCATTGCACGTCCCATTACACCGCTGGAGGCATTCACATAGAGTCATATTTTTTTCTAAGTATTGAGATGTAATTCTTGAGTTGTAAGTAAAAATAAGTGTGATGATCATCATTATTAGAGCACTTTCCCAATGAGGAAAGGATGATGGAGACTATGATTCCCCCACAAGTCGGGATGAGACTCCGGATGAAAACTACAAAAGAGAAAAGAGAGAAAAGAGGACCAAAAAAAGAAGGCCCAAATAAAAAAATAAAAAAATGAGAGAAAAAGAGAGAAGGGACAATGTTACTATCCTTTTTCCACACTTGTGCTTCAAAGTAGCACCATGATATTCATGATAAAGAGTCTCCTATGTTGCCACTTTCATAAACTAGTGGGAATTTTACATTATAGTACTTGGCTTGTATATTCCAATGATGGGCTTCCTCAAATTGCCCTAGGTCTTCGTGAGCAAGCAAGTTGGATGCACACCCACTTAGTTTCTTTTTGAGCTTTCATATACTTATAGCTCTAGTGATCCGTTGCATGGCAATCCCTACTTACTCACATTGATATCTATTGATGGGCATCTCCATAGCCCGTTGATACGCCTAGTTGATGTGAGACTATCTTCTCCTTTTTTGTCTTCTCCACAACCACCATTCTATTCCACCATAGTGCTATGTCCATGGCTCAAGCTCATGTATTGCGTGAAAATTGAAAAAGTTTGAGAACATCAAAAGTATGAAACAATTTCTTGGCTTGTCATCGGGGTTGTGCATGATTTAATATTTTGTGTGATGACGATAGAGCATAGCCAGACTATATGATTTTGTAGGGATAACTTTCTTTAGCCTTGTTATTTTGAGAAGACATGATTGCTTAGTTAGTATGCTTGAAATATTATTATTTCTCTGTCAATATTAAACTTTTATCTTGAATCTTTCAGATCTGAACATTCATGCCACAATAAAGGAAAAATACATTGAGAAATATGTTAGGAAGTATGCCACATCAAAAATTCTATTTTTATCATTTACCTACTGGAGGACGAGCAGGACTTAAGCTTGGGGATGCTTGATACGTCTCCAACGTATCTATAATTTTTGATTGTTACATGCTATTCTATTATCTGTTTTGGATGTTAATGGGCTTTATTTTACACTTTTATATTATTTTTTGGGACTAACCTATTGTTGTTTTTTTGCTTATTTCAATGTTTCGCGGAAAAGGAATACCAAACGGAGTCCAAGCGGAATGAAACCTTCGGGAGCATTATTTTTGGAACAAACTTGATCCAAGGGACTTGGAGTGGACGTCAAGAAAGAATCGAGGAGGCCACGAGATAGGGGGCACCCTCCACCCTCGTGGGCCCCTCATTGCTCCACCGACCAACTTCTTCCTCCTATATATATATCCATATACCCCGCAAACATCGAGGAGCACCATGAAACCCTATTTCCACTGCCACAACCTTCTGTACCCAAGAGATCCCATCTTGGGGCCTTTTCCGGAGCTCCGCCGGAAGGGGAATTGATCACGGAGGGCCTTTATATCGACTCCATGGCCCCTCCGATGATGTGTGAGTAGTTTACTTCAGACCTTCGGGTCCATAGCTAGTAGCTAGATGGATTCTTCTCTCTCTTTGGATCTCAATACAAAGTTCTCCTTGATTCTCTTGGAGATCTATTTGATGTAATCTTCTTTTGTAGTGTGTTTGTTGAGGTTCGATGAATTGTGGGTTTATGATCAAGTCTATCTATGAACAATATTTGAATCTTCTCTGAATTCTTTTATGTATGATTGGTTTATCTTTCCAAGTTTCTTCGAGTTATCAGTTTGGTTTGGCCTACTAGATTGATATTTCTTGCAATGGAAGAAGTGCTTAGCTTTGGGTTCAATCTTGCTGTGCTCGATCGCAGTGACAGAAAGGGAAACGACATGTATTGTATTGTTGCCATCGAGGATAAAAAGATGGGGCTTACATCATATTGCATGAGTTTATCCCTCTACATCATGTCATCTTGCTTAAGGCGTTACTCTATTCTTATGATCTTAATACTCTAGATGCATGCTGGATAGCGGTCGATGTGTGGAGTAATAGTAGTAGATGTAGGCAGGAGTCGGTCTACTTGTCACGGACGTGATGCCTATATACATAATCATACCTAGATATTCTCATAATTATTCGCTTTTCTATCAATTGCTCGACAGTAATTTGTTCACCCACCGTAATACTTATGCTATCTTGAGAGAAGCCACTAGTGAAACATATGGCCCCCGGGTCTATTCTCCATCATATAAGTTTCAATCTATTTTATTTTGCAATCTTTACTTTCAATCTATATCATAAAAATACCAAAAATATTTATCTTACTATTATTATCTCTATCAGATCTCACTCTTGCAAGTGGCCGTGAAGGGATTGACAACCCCTTTATCGCGTTGGTTGCGAGGTTCTTGTTTGTTTGTGTAGGTACGAGGTGACTCGCGCGTGGTCTCCTACTGGATTGACACCTTGGTTCTCAAAAACTAAGGGAAATACTTACGCTGCTTTACTGCATCACCCTTTTCTCTTCAAGGGAAAACCAACGCAGTGCTCAAGAGGTAGCAGCAACACCAAGATGTATCTAGATTTGAAGGAAAGTTTCTGGTGGATAGGTATGAAGAAGGATATTGCCGAGTATGTAGTAGTATGCAATGTTTGTCAGCGAGTAGTGGAGGAACATCAAAAGCCGGTAGGGTTACTTCAACCTATGCTAATACTTGAGGGGAAATAGGAAAAACTTGGAATGGATTTTATCACAGGATTACCCAGGACCCGTTCTAGTTATGATTCCATCTGTGTAGTGGTTGATTGCTTGACCAAGGTAGCTCATTTCATTCCCATGAAGACCACCAATACCAGCGCTAAGTTAGCCAAGATATACATGACCAGGATCGTATGTCTGCATTGAGTTGTGAGGAGTGTCGTGTCAGATAGAGGAACACAATTTACCTCAAAGTTTTGGAATCAGTTGCATGAAACTTTGAGTACGAGGATGGAGTTCTATACAGCTTTACATCCTTAGATAGATGGACCGACCGAGAGAGTCAATCAGATTCTGGAGGACATGTTGAGAGCCTGTGCGCTAGACTATGGGTCTAGCTGGGATGATAATCTACCATATGCAGAGTTCTCGTACAACAATAGCTATCAGACCAGTCTGAAGATGGCCCCTTTCGAAGCTCTATATGGAAGGAGGTGCAGAACACCATTGTCGTGGGATGGTGTTGGAGACCGAAAACTTTTTGGTCCCGATCTTATCAGAGACTCCGAAGAGAAGGTCAAGCTGATTCGAGACAGACTTAAGATAGCCTAGTCGAAACAGAAGAGTTATGCTGACAGTAAACACAAGGAGATAACGTACGAAGTGGGAGATCGAGCATATCTCCGTGTGTCCCCACTGCGATGAATCAATAGGTTCGGTGTTAAAGGAAAATTAGCACCCAGGTCCTTTGGCCCATACAAAATCCTCAAACACAGAGGAGAAGTTGTATACAAGATGGAATTGCCGGAAGGATTGTCAGGAGTTCACGATGTCTTCCATGTTTCCCAGCTGAAGAAATGTCGTGCTGAGATGGCTGATATTCCTTTGAGAGACACAGTGCCCCTAGAGGCCATACACCTTGATAGTGATCTGACTTATGAGGAGAAACCCGTTAGAATTCTCGAGACTGCGAACAGAGTTACCCGCACCAAGATCATCAAGTTCTGCAAAGTTCTGTGGAGCCACAATTCCGAGGAGGAAGCCACCTGGGAACGAGAAGATAATCTCCGTCGAGCCCACCCGCACCAATTTGCTAGCCAACCCAAATCTTGAGGGCGAGATTCATCTTAAGGTTGGTAGGTTTGTAACATCCCAAATTTTCAATTTGGAATGTTTTCCAAATATTAGCTAAGCATCTATGCATTTTGTTTGAATTGAGTGATATTTGGAAAAAATCAGAGGCATTCGGGTTTTATTTGAATTCGGATTCAACTTGGCATTTGAATTTCATTTCAAAAATCCCTCACAAATACTTGTTCAAAAGTATGAGAGGAGCTAAAATGACACTCCAAAAATGTCAGAAGAAAATAATGCCAAAAGTTTGAATTTAAATTTGGATTTATTTGGAACTCCCAGAAAAATGTTTTTTACAAAGTTTTGTTTTGCCTCTGAAAAACAGTTCATCTTTTAGAGTTTGTTTTTGTGATAATTTTGATATATATATATATATGTATGTCCTATATAAAAATATTTTTTATTTATATCTTCTATTTTTTTTCTTGGTCTAATTCAAAAAAGGAAACCCCAGGCATCAGCCAGGCCAACCGGCCCAGCAAGCGCCGAGCCGCAGCCCACCAGCACCGAGGAGGCCTGCTCCACCCGCGCCGTGCCGAACCCTCTTCCGATCGGTCGCCCGACCCGGATCCCTCTCTCTCTCCCTCACTGACCCACTGGCCCCACCCTATCCCTAACCCCTTGCCCACGCCTCGCTCAGCCCCGAGTCGGAGCGCGACCAGAGCACCGTCGCGGTTCCGATCCTCGCGGGATCGCGCTCCCGCTTCGCACCCTCCCCCAAGAAGATGCCCTATAAATTCCCCTCGCTCTCCTCCCTCAAACCCCCTAAAACCCTACTCCAAAACCCACCATAGCACCCGCCATCCCTGAACCGATCTCGCTGCCGCCGCAGCAGTCCACCGCCCGTCTCGCCTCCGGTGAGCTACCCCCTGCCTCCAAACTCTCCGGCCGAACCCCCTCATTGGTCCACAACCCTCTGACATCTTTTGGTCGCCCAGGAACGACCGAAGCCACCGACAAGAGCATCGCCGCCCGCTGCGAGAGCTTCAGGTCACCAGGACCCCGCCGACCTTGTTCCACTCGCCTCCGTCGTCCTCGACCACCCCCAAATCTGCCTCATCGAGCCGCACCCGCCTGACGTCTCCGCCGCCACCCAGGACCAGAGCACCCCGCCGCCCAACGCCCAAGACGCTGTCGTCGTCTTCTTCCGTCGCCGCCATCGCTGTAAGCCCGCACCTCCCCTCGCCGTCCAATCTATAACCTAGAGTCTAGATTAGATCCCGAAGAGGTATGTTTTTTTTTGATCGGCTTTAGTTATGGTTGATTATGGTTTATATTGGTTTATTTATTTTCGTGGTTTAGTTACACCGGACAGATTAGTTTTCTTTTAGTTATTCGCACGCACAGATTTTTGTTAAGTTGAGCCCGAGCGCTGTATAGCTTCAGATCGCACCCCTCGGCCCAGTAGCACCTGTTTTTTTATTTAGTTTTATTTTCTTCTCTGTTTTAAAATAGAAAGTTTCAGTTTTGTAAAATCTACATGTTTTAGGTTATGAAATCTTTTTAGTTGATTCTTTTTTCTCTAGTATGCAAATTTCCTAAAGTTTCTGTATAAATTAGTTTCGGCCATCTTTTAGTTTTTTGAAATAGTTTTATGTGGGTTTTAGTCAGATTAGTATTTTTGCTATAAAATGAGCTGGCTTAATTGTTTTTAGTAACTCTTTTTGCCACTTCTTTGTTTTGACCTTGCCTAGTAGTAGGATTAATTTAGACGAAAACAACCATGTTTTAGTTTATTTCACTTTGTCGCTGTTTTCTATTGTTTTAATTACTTTAAAATATATTTCCACCTTTGTTGTATTTTATTTCAGATTTGTTTCTGTAGTTTTAGACGATGAACTTTTATTTATAGAAAAGGAAAATGTTTTATTTTATTTTCTTGCTAGTTGTTGGCTTGGAGTTCAATTGTTTTTATTTGGTTTTGGTTGATTGTCTATGTCTGAAGTATGATAGCTTGCTGTTATGTTACTATGTTGGTATAGTTGCATGCTTCTGTATTTATTGTTTGCTTCCAATAGAATTTCTGGAATGCGAAGCTTGCTATTATGAGTCACTAGCGTTCGAAGACCATCTGACAGGCAAGTGCATTAGTAGTATTCCTCCCCACCATGCATGCAGTAGGAGAAATTGAATAAGTCTTGAGTAGTACCATGTGGTAGGTTGACCCAAAATCCCTTTGTTACCATTGGCCGGGATGATGTAGTTTATTTTGCTATGCACGGAGACGGGGTTGGTTGAGCAATTCATAAGGGAGATGTGGGAGTCAAGATGATGACAACCCCATGACTTCAAGCTCAAGATTGACTTCAAATTCACTACTGGGTGGAGGACGGTTGATGGGCACCCTGGAGCAACCGGCGGATGGCTGGGTTGCATGGAGAAGCGCCATGACATCTTGCGGAAAGCTTCACCCAGCCACGAAGAGACGGATGGATACACCTTGACCGGAAGCTTACCTGTGTAGCCGCAAGCCATTATGGGCTATGGCTTGGTCGGCCCTAGGCATGACTCCGGCAGGACTGTGCTACGAGACGTAGAAGAATGGTAGGATTGGATGGGCACCGGCAGTGGCCCAGAGGAACTCTACGGAAGACCCTGTTTTGTTCGTCCCGTCTTCGAACACCATGTAGTGTGAGGACATAAAGGAGGGAATGATTCTTGCGGATAAATTGTACAAGACTCTACAGAGTAGAAACCTAATCGATTAGCCGTGTCCCTGGTTACGGACAACTGAGCCTCTCGAATTGGAGTATTTCAGAAATCTCAACACCGAACGTAATTAATTAATTGATAGGTTATTAATGATTTTGGGTATGAGACACTGGTTGGCGGAACCATCTCAATAACAACCAATATTTTGTAGTAATTGCAAAGAATTCCTTTTGTTGTACCGAGAAATTGGCTTTTTTGCAAAAACACAAACTTAGAGCCCCACTGCCAAATTCCATATAGTGTTAGAGTTATTATTGTTGTTGTCTCTATGACTTGCCGGCATATTCAAAATGCCAACCTACACGGCTACAACGTCTCATGTTGCAGAGGAGTTTTCCGACCAGGAGTGAGGCTATGATCTATGCTCGGTGATTGCCCTATGGAGTCGGATGGACTCGCTTATCGTCTACGCTTCTGCAACATTTAGTTTTCTCATGAGTTGGCCTTCAGCCCAATTTATTCTATTGTAAGAAAGAATCTATGAGAATCCTGTAATAAATCACGTGTGATTGAAATTTGAATTTTTCATCAATGTACTGTGTATGACCCGCCCGGATGTATGACCCCGCCGGAATTGGCGACTCACTGGTGACCCACTCGGATCACTCCACTCACTGATGACCCGGCCGAGACAGGTGATTCATTGGTGACCCGGCAGGTGGTCCAGAGGAGCGACAAGACCCGGAGGCCCAGAAGACGGTTCATGGAAGGCCGACTTATGTTACTGTGGGTCGCTTAAGATGAAAGGCATAAGGAATATTCTCCTACAAAGGAAGCAAGACTAGGACTCCACTTGTAATTGAGTAATCCAAATCCTACTAGGACTAGTCATGTAACCCACCGCTTCAACATATATAAGGAGGTGCAGGGCACCCCAAGAGGGACAGGTTTGACAAGTTAGAATTAAACAGACAAGCCAATAGCTCTCGAGATAGAGCACCCTTGTAATAATCATCATCATCAATATCAATGAAGCAGGGTGTAGGATTTTACCTCCACTGTGAGGAGCCGTACCTGGGTAAAACCTCGCGTCTCTCGTCCCGCTCAACCCCTCTCAAGCTACCATATAGATGTGTTGGCCTCACGACTAAGTCCTTTCAACGAGGACATCTGCCATGACAATTCCACGATAGTTGGCGCCCACCATGGGGCCTACAGACGGTGATTTTGAATTCTTGGAGAGATCTCTTTCGGGGATCAAGGAGTTCGCAATATTTTGGATGAAGAAAAGATCTACATCAATGACGAATAGTCGGAAGATCATATACAGGATTATGATCGAGAGAAAGCTAGGGTTGCGTCTGCTCCGCCGCTGCCGTTCGGAAAAATTATGGAGATCAAGATTAAAACTTTCCGATACAGTTTCTCCTTCCTGGATTACACGGCGTATACGCCGAGGCCAATGTAAAGCAAATTTGCACTGTGGTCCGAATCATCGTAGTCCTTGCTTTTCCACCAATCAACCAAGTTGGGCATGCGTACATACAATGCGTCAGACCAGCTGCCATGTGAAAACTTAGATTTTGGGAAGGAGCAATCTGTATGGCAAGGTCCAGATTCGTTTTTTAATCATTCCTTTGATCAAGCCAACCACGAGTACTAGTACGTGAATATACTAGTAGTATTTGTTCAATTTTTTAAAGGAAAATATGCCCACGACTGGCGGTCGCGCCTCGTCTCTGGTCTGAGTCGCCGTCACCGACCTGCATTCATGGCCGACGAGCCGCTTCTACAACACTTGCCTCGTCGAGCCACCTGCTCCACAGTGGCCGAGCACCGCCTACTCACACGGCCAGGGCTAAGTCGCCGTCTGCTGACACTCTAGCCGTGGCCGATGCACCGATCCGTCTCCGTGGTTACAGGCTCGCCTCCACTGTTTGTCTCCACCAATAGCTAGCCGCGGGTTCATCCTGCGCCGAGCTACCCGTTCTGCCGAAGCGTCCGTCGCACTGAGCTACTCGTCGGTCATGAAGTCGCCTTTGCTATCGGGCCTGTTCCTTTTTTTTGAAAAGGGGGGTTTCCCCGGCCTCTGCATCAGATAGATGCATACGGCCACATTTATAAATAAATAAAGTAGTTCAACAATGTCTTGCAAAGTGCTGCAACAAAGGATACTGGCTCACACAGAGCAAGCAAAATACAACAAGGCCCAAAAGCCACAACCGGCTGGCATAGTAAAGAGAGATAGGTAAACTACGCACCTATCCTATTACATGACCGCCATCCAAACCGGTTGAATAAATCCCGCGCTACCATCTCCCACCGGACAGATCCAGTAACCAAACACGCCCTGGCCTCCATCGGAGTGAGTAATGACCACTTACGGATTAGTGCAGTAGCCTGGAAGAGAACCTGCAGAAAATGAATAGTTGTTGTTCTGTTAAATGCCAAGTCATTTCTGCAGTTCCAAATTGCCCATAACAACGCACATGCTCCCACACGAATTTGTCTAGCTGTTTCGGCCTCTATACCAACCAGCCACGTTCCAAACAACGACCTGACTGAATTCGGAAGAGTAATGTTACAGGAAATCTGCACCGAGCGCCACAACACCCTCGCCATCGGGCACTCAAAGAAAAGATGCTTGATAGTTTCATCCCGATCACAGAAACTACACCTAGTAGATCCTGTCTAGTTGCGCTTAATCAAATTATCTTTCGTTAGAATGACTTTTTTATGCATAAACCACATAAACACTTTAATTTTGAGAGGAACCTTAACTTTCCAAACATGTTTGGAACTAGGAATTACACTAGAATTGATGACATCAATGTACATCGACTTGACTGTGAATTCACTAGATTTAGTAAGCTTCCAATACAACTGATCGGGCTGATGAGTAAGCTGAACCTCCATGAGTCTACTCACCAGATGAATCCAAGCCTCCCACCGGTCACCCACAAGCACCCTCTTAGATTGGATGTTAAGAGGAGCAGATTGCAGACTCGTTGCAACCAGAGCATCCTGTCGCTGCACAATGCGATAAAGCGCCGGATACTGGAGTGCCAGTGGTGCATCACCTAGCCAGGTATCTTCCTAGAATCGAGTGTTATTACCATCACCGACAACAAACTTTGTTCTGTTAAAGAAAGTAGCTTTGACCCTCATTAACCCCTTCCACAAGGGCGAATCAGTGGGTCGAGCCGTCACCTACGACAAGGTTTTAGAGTACAGATACTTGTTACGAAGAATCTGCGCGCAAGTTGCCTCAATCTCGGCAGATAACTTATAAAGCCACTTACTTAGAAGGCATCTATTCTTAACTTCAAGGTTCTCAACCCCAAGACCTCCTTGGTCTTTTGGTCGGCAAATGACATCCCATTTGGCTAGGCGATACTTTCTCTTAGTTTCATCGCTTTGCCAGAAGAAACGAGACCGATAGAAGTCCAGTCTTTTCCTAACTCCAACTGGAACCTCAAAAAAGGATAAGAGAAACATAGGCAAACTCGTGAGCACCGAATTAATAAGAATCAATCGGCCTCCATACGACATAAGTTTGCCCTTCCAGCAGCTCAGTTTCTTCTCAAACCGATCCTCGATACACTTCCATTCACTGTTAGTCAACTTACGATGGTGAATGGGGATACCAAGGTAAGTGAACGGGAGAGTCCCCAAATCGCAACCAAACAGTCGCTTGTAAGCATCTTGTTCCTCTTTGGCTCTACCAAAACAGAACAACTCACTTTTATTGATGTTGATCTTTAGACCGGACAATTGCTCAAATAGGCACAATACCAGCTTCATATTTCTCGCCTTAACCAAGTCGTGCTCCATAAAAATGATTGTATCATCGGCGTACTGGAGAATGGACACACCACCATCTACAAGATGAGGCACCAAGCCACCTACTTGTCCTGCCTCCTTTGCCCTTCCTATCAAGATTGCCAACATATCAACAACAATGTTGAAGAGGATAGGATACATTGGATCACCTTGCCTCAGGCCCTTGTGTTTCTGGAAATAATGACCTATATCGTCATTCACTTTAATTCCAACACTCCCTTTTTGCGTGAAAGATTCAACTTGGTGCCTCCAAGCTTCGTCAAAACCCTTCATACGTAAGGCTTGTTGTAGAAAGGGCCATTTGACTTTATCGTACGCCTTCTCGAAATCCACCTTAAAAACCACTCCATCTAGTTTTTTCGAGTGAATTTCATGGAGCGTTTCATGCAGGACCACCACCCCTTCAAGAATGTTCCTATCCGGCATGAAAGCAGATTGAGTAGGCTGCACCACAGTATGCGCAATCTGTGTGAGCCTATTCGTTCCGACCTTGGTAAAAATTTTGTAACTCACATTAAGAAGACAGATTGGTCGAAATTGCTCAACCCGCACTGCCTCTGTCTTCTTGGGAAGAAGTGTTATCATCCCAAAATTCAGCTTAAAAGGTGAAGCTGACCAGCGAAAAGATCATTGAACAAAGGCAATAGATCTCCTTTAATAATGTGCCAACATATCTTGTAAAACTCGGCCGGGAAACCATCCGGGCAAGGAGCCTTATTATTCTTCATCTAGGAAATGGCCTCAAATACCTCTTTCTCAGAGAAAGGAGCAATTAAGATATCATTCTCAACAGCTGTCAGTTGAGGCACATCCTCAATCCTAGACTCATCCAGCGACACCAGTTCTCCTTTGGAGGTCCAAACAACTGCTTGTAATACTCAGTGATATACAGCTTTAAGTTTTCCTGACCAAGAATCGTTCCCTCATCTTGCTCAAGCTGAAAGATTATCTTCTTTCTATGCTTGCCATTAGCAATCATGTGAAAAAATTGTGTGTTCGCGTCCCCCTGGACGACCCGTCGGACCTTGGCCCGAAGCGCCCACTTTATTTCTTCCTCGCGAAGTAGCTCTTTCAGCCTCATTTCCTCATCGAGCTTCGCCTGAAGCTCCGAGGCTAGTAGGATCATGTTCTGAGCTTTTACATCCAGGGACTGAATAAGCGAAAGGAGTTGTTCCTTCTCAATCTTATAAACCCCACTAAGATGTTTAGCCCACCCTCGTAGGAAGCTTCTCAAGTGCCTAATTTTATTCTGCCAGCGCTCAAGTGCAGTTTTACCTCCTGCATCCTTAGCCCATACTCTGGCAACAGTATCTAAGAACCCTTGTCTCTCGAACCACGCAAGCTCGAACGAGAAGACATTCTTATTTCCCACATGAGTGGCCTCCCCAGAATCAATGAATAACGGCGTATGGTCCGAAATGCCCCGTGTAAGTGCCTGCACCGTTACACAAGGGAATTTCTGCTCCCATTCGACGCTAGCCAGAACCCGATCCAGCTTCTCAAACGTCGGATTAGGTAGTGCATTAGCCCAAGTAAACTTCCTGCCCAAAAACTCAATCTCACGCAGATCCAGACTTTCAATGATGGTGTTAAACATGACCGACCATCTACCGTCGAAATTATCATTATTCTTCTCATCACGCCTTCTGATAATATTAAAATCACCCCCTACTAGGATAGGCAGTTGCTCAGAACCACAAATCCTAACCAAATCATCCAAAAAATCTGGTTTAAGCTCGGGCTGTGCGGCTCCATAAACCGCCACCAAAGCCCAGTTAAACCCATCGGCCTTCGACCTCACCCTAAACTTAACTGCGAAATCCCCCATGACCACGCTTCGGACTTCTAACGAGTCGCATCTAACTCCGAGTAAAATCCCCCCTGATCTTCCTCGCGGCGGTAGACAATGCCAATCAAACTCAATACCTCCCGACAACGTATTGATAAATTGAGGCGAAGAGTCAGCTCTACCAGTTTCCGATAAAGCGATAAAGTCCAACTTATGCTCAATAGAAGCCTCAGCAAGAAACCTTCTTTTAGCCAAGTCTTTCAGACCTCTGCTATTCCAAAAGATTCCTTTCATAACTCGTCATGGAATGTTTTTAGCTGTTCTAATCCGCGCGCTCCTACGCACTGCGGAAGTCGGGTACATCTTCCGCTTCCACTTGCATTTAGGAATATTAAAACTCTCCAACTGGTCCTCACAACCAGTCTCAGAGGCTCGCACTTCATCAAAGTCCACTCGCTCATCTTCCTCCTCTGGAGCGAGATCCGCACACAAATTATCGAGGGCCCTAACCCCCAAAGCATCAATCTCGGAGTTATTTATGGGTTTAACCGCAGCTAAGTTACGAATCATCTCAAGCGCCCGCTCTGCCTCTAAATCCAATAAATCATTAACCGAATTTGAAATTTCACTATCATTGCTACCTAGTGAAATTCCTAGCTTATTTGTGAAGGAAATATGCCCTAGAGGCAATAATAAAGTTATTATTTATTTCCTTATATCATGATAAATGTTTATTATTCATGCTAGAATTGTATTAACCGGAAACATAATACATGTGTGAATACATAGACAAACAGAGTGTCACTAGTATGCCTCTACTTGACTAGCTCGTTAATCAAAGATGGTTATGTTTCCTAAACCATGAACAAAGTGTTGTTATTTGATTAACGAGGTCACATCATTAGTTGAATGATCTGATTGACATGACCCATTCCATTAGCTTAGCACCCGATCGTTTAGTATGTTGCTATTGCTTTCTTCATGACTTATACATGTTCCTACGACTATGAGATTATGCAACTCCTGTTTGCCGGAGGAACACTTTGGGTGCTACCAAACGTCACAACGTAACTGGGTGATTATAAAGGAGCATTACAGGTGTCTCCAAAGGTACATGTTGGGTTGGCGTATTTCGAGATTAGGATTTGTCACTCCGATTGTCGGAGAGGTATCTCTAGGCCCTCTCGGTAATGCACATCACATAAGCCTTGCAAGCATTACAACTAATATGTTAGTTGTGAGATGATGTATTACGGAACGAGTAAAGAGACTTGCCGGTAACGAGATTGAACTAGGTATTTGATACCGACGATCGAATCTCGGGCAAGTAACATACCGATGACAAAGGGAACAACGTATGTTGTTATGCGGTCTGACCGATAAAGATCTTTGTAGAATATGTAGGAGCCAATATGGGCATCCAGGTCCCGCTATTGGTTATTGACCGGAGATGTGTCTCAGTCCTGTCTGCATTGTTCTCGAACCGTAGGGTCCGCACGCTTAACGTTACGATGACAATTATTATGAGTTTATGCATTTTGATGTACCGAAGTTAGTTCGGAGTCCCGGATGTGACCACGGACATGACGAGGAGTCTCGAAATGGTCGAGACATAAAGATTGATATATTGTAAGCCTATGTTTGGATATCGGAAGTGTTCCGGGTGAAATCGAGATTTTACCGGAGTACCGGGAGGTTACCGGAACCCCCCGGGAGCTATATGGGCCTTAGTGGGCTTTAGTGGAAAGGAGAAAGGGGCAGCCCAAGGTGGGCCGCGCGCCTCCCCCCTCCCCTAGTCCTATTAGGACAAGGAGAGGTGGCCGCCCCCCCTCTCTCTCTTTCCCCCTCGGGGAATCCTAATCCAACTAGGATTGGGGGGGAGTCCTACTCCCGGTAGGAGTAGGACTCCTCCTGCGCCCTCCTCCTTGCCGGCCGCCCCCTCCCCCTTGGATCCTTTATATACGGGGGAAGGGGGGCACCTCTAGACACACAAGTTGATCCTTGAGATCGTTCCTTAGCCGTGTGCGGTGCCCCCTGCCACCATATTCCACCTCGATCATATTGTAGCGGTGCTTAGGCGAAGCCCTGCGACGGTAGAACATCAAGATCGTCACCACGCCGTCGTGCTGACGGAACTCCTCTCCGACGCTTTGCTGGATCGGAGCCCGGGGATCCTCATCGAGTTGTACATGTGCTAAGAACTCGGAGGTGCCGGAGTAACGGTGCTTGGATCGGTCGGATCGGGAAGACGTACGACTACTTCCTCTACGTTGCGTCAATGCTTCCGCAGTCGGTCTGCGTGGGTACGTAGACAACACTCTCCCCTCTCGTTGCTATGCATCACCATGATCTTGCGTGTGCGTAGGAAATTTTTTGAAATTACTGCGTTCCCCAACAATTTGCATTATTAATAATATCATCATCGGAAAAATGCAGAATAGAATTAGAAGTATTGACAGACATACCCGTAGTGACCTCCATGTCACGAAGCTTGGCCGCCCTCATGGCGCACCACTGCTGAATGTCGTCCACCTTCGGATGGTCCTGGAGACGGCCGCTCAACCGCCGCCCCTCAGCAACCGGATCTGGGATACCACCGAAAGCAATCACCTCCTCCCGAGAGGCTCTGCTGGGGTGCACCATGCCGGGGGACGGAGGAGCCATAGCCTCCTGCCCGAGCTCCCCCACTACCCCGGCCAAAGGGCGAACTGTCGGCACTGGCACCACCGGCACACAAGGCCCTCAAGGCGCCACAGGAGAAGAGGCCCCCGAGGCCACCGAGACCACCTGCCCCGAGCCCCGTCCGGGCCGCGACTCCATCGCCAACACCGCCGGTCCGGAAGAAGGAAGTAAAGGTGTCTGGTCAAGCAACCTCGGCCTCCCAACCGAAGGCTCAAGCTGCACCATCGGAGGCTCCCCCACCGCCGGCCCTGATGAGGGAAGCGCGGCCACCTGCCCCACGCCCCCATCAGCAGTAGGCATCCTCGGCTGTACCTGCACAGTCGCGGCCTCAAATGAAAAATCCAAAGCCCCCATCTTCAGACCTGTCCCGCGCCAACGACCTCCTCCGCCCCAATCCTAACCGGGATCGGCGACTCCCCCGAAGGAGGAAGCACTTGCTCCTCAAACTCCAGTGCCAGAAGCGAGCGCTCAAACACCTCATCCGACTCCACCCGATCACTCCACGGTCTCGGGGGTGTAGATGCCGGCTCGAAAGAGCCGAACCTGAGGGTAGTCGTCGGCACCGAAGAAGGAGTAACCGTCCCATCCGCAGACGTCTGAGAATCAGCACCCTGCGTGGTGGACAGCTCACGTCCACTATCAGCAGCTGGTGCCTCCTTAAGTGCTGAACTATCATCATCCTCGTGCAAATCAGAATCAGACCCGTTGGCCATCCCGGCAAAGATACTCTCATCCTCGAACTCAATAACAAGGTCATATATGTGGCCTCGATATGCCCACTTAACCACCTCCGGCACAAACTCGATGTTCAGCACACTAACCAGAACGCGGGCAATCCCGTGGGCTCTAGTAAAGTCCATATCCACACACTCCGGTCTGCCAATCATGATACCCAAACTGGCAATAACCCGAGCATCCTGCATCGGCCTGGATGGTGCCCCAGAGAATCACAACCAAACCTGCATCAGAGGCTTGCCCGTAGGCTCAACCCTCTTCCACTCCTGAAACTCAAGCACACCATCAGTACCTGGCACCTTGCACATCCCGAAACTCAGAAGCCTCTGAAGGTCCTCAAAAGACGAACACTCAACCCGAAACAGCTTGTCCTCCACAGTCGCAAGCTCCCACCGGAACTCCCCAGGGGCTAACTCCTTAAGCCTCTGAATAATTTGCGACTCCGAAACCTCTTTTCTAGCAATCTTAACCAACCCAATTATCAAGCTCAATGTCTCGTCAGGAACCTCCATCTAAGTTGGAGATTCAAAGGACGTAAGCTCGGCACAGTACACCCCATACATCATTAGCGAAGGTGCCTGCTCTCTCAGAAGCGGACAGCCCCCCTCATCGTGTGCCGGTTTGCCACAAGTGCCAGACAACTCGGCCACACACTCCGCAATAAAATGCCCCTTACCACCACAACGATAACATAGCATATTCTCCTTCTTGCGAGCATATTTTGAAGCTCTGTCCGACTCAGCCCTGGGAGGATCCTCCAGAGAAACAGTCCCCCCGGACCCATTCCCGGATAACTCTGCATTGGCAAGCGCCGATACCACCTCCAAAGCCTGGCCTGTCAAAACCTGCTGCTCAGCATCCCCATCAACCACCTTCGGATCAGTCACAGTCGTAGTAGGCGGTCGTGGGCGATACCGGCCCCCTCGGCCCCCACGCCCACCTCGGTGACCACGGAAACCACCTCGTGGTCGAAGACCCGGGCCATCCGCCCCTCAACAAATCGTCCTGGGGGCCCCATGAACGGTCGCTCCGCCGAGCCATCGCTCTGCCAAGCATGGCCTCGACCTCCACCAGTCGACGAGGATCCATGGTGCTTACCAGCACCATACGCGTTGACCCCATCAGCACCATATATGGTGGGCCTGTTCCTGAGCCGCCGAGCCTACGGACACGCATTGAGCCGCCCTCACTGTATGGCCTCGCCGCCATGGGATGCTGTCACCACTTGTCTCCGCTGCGAGCCACCCCGACTGTCGCTTCTGCCATGCTGCCGAGTCGCTGTCGCTGTCGCGCTTGTGCCTCGAAGCCGCCTGATGCCTCTGCTCACGAGTCATCCCTGCACACCTCCGCCGGGTTGCCGCCGTGTCACCTATCCCTTGAGCAATAGTTCAAGGTCGAGTCGGTTTACACGCAGGAGCCGAGGATTTGAGTTTATGGTTACTGCTGCTACTTCCCAGCCATAGGGCATCATCTATCAAACAAAGTTGTTGCTGATGCTCCATGTCAAATCAGAAGGTTCGAAGTCCCAAGGTAATCCATAATAGCTGCTTTGTGATGTGTGGATTTGAACTGAGTCCAAGGAATCATCACGTACTAGTTCAACTAGTACCCGGTCAGGTGATTATGGATTTTACACGTCGCCGTATTGAGTCGTCGGGGCCGCCTTGAGCTGCCTCTATCAATGTTGAACCAACGGGGCTATATTAAGTTACCGGTCCACCTGAGCCGCCTTTATCGCGTTGAACGGATCATAGGCTATCCGAACAAATCAGATGATATTCATCTAAATTAATTATATTAACACATATTGTTTTCATCAAAGAATAATTACTTGGTCTATGATATTTTTTCGCAGGACCATTATTCCTTACAAAAAGGTGTTGCAAAAGGGGCGTGAGCAAATATTATTTTTGCACTAGCGCTCATCCTGCGCAAGTTTCCAGCCCCGCTACATCGAATTAACTCATTGTCTGTGCCCATGGAAGAATTGTCTGTGTCTGTTCCGTTTCCAACTCCGCGGCTGACTCTCGTCCGCACCGGCTTACAATGCCGCTGCCGATTCTCCCCGTCCGCACATGTTACAATGCCACAGCCGGTTCACCCATGATTGATTTCAGCTTCACCATTGTGATCATCAACTTCGCGGTGGATAATTTATGGCCCAACATATCAGGTGAAATTCATCCATTATAATGTTATATTACATGTTGCTTCCTTCAAAAAGAGCAATTACTCTATCTTGTGAGGATATCCATTGCAGGACAAGTTGTCTACTGCAAAAGGGACTATTATATCACTGAGCTGTTGAATGACCCATACCGGTTTATACCACGGTCAAGCATGGAGAATCTTAAGACAACTCCTCGATTCATCTTAAGACTCGGGGGCTACAATGATATGACTCAACAAGTCTTGCCAGTTTCAGCATATTCAAGAACCCCAGGACGTTGAAGGGGAAGATAACCCAGTCCCGGAGGCTGCTGCCATATTTTTGAAAATTTAAAGGCCGTCAGAAAATTTCCGGCTCAAAATAAAGATTTCGGTTTAAAATCCAGCTTAAGGAAATCTAATTGCTACAAAGCTTTGAAGCTCTCAATATCTGGTTTAAAATCCCGGTTCAAGAAGAATTTATCTCTTGCAAAAAGTTAAAGGTTGCCGAAGAGGACCTGCTGCCATGATGCGTGGTTCAAACATGGGTATCCTGCCTTATTGTCTTATCATATTATGGTCACTTGGGGGCTTCCTGCTCATATTTGAAGCATAGCTGTGAATATCCCTCTTGATCGGCTCAATGCCACACTTATGGTGACTTGGGGGCTTCCTGCTCATATTTGAAGCATAGTTGTGAATATCCCTCTTGATCGGCTCAATGCCACACTTATGGTCACTTGGGGGCTTCCTGCTCATATTTGAAGCATACCTATGAATATCCCTCTTGATAGGCTCAATGCCACACTTATGGTCACTTTGGGGATTCCTGCTCATTGAGCATAGCTGTGAATATCCCTCTTGGTCCGGCTCAGACGCCATGGTTACAAAGCACGTGGGGGCTTCCTATTCTAACATAGGTGTATTCACCAAAGAGAACATAGCGTTACTACCCTTGTGAACTGGCTTGGAACACCATGTGTATTCACCAAAACCTTCCGAGTTATCCTGCTTTAATAGCGGATGTGAAGTCGCCAGGATATCTTTGCCTTGAGTAATCAAAATCATGATATTTCATGCCTACGGGTCAATACCCGTGACAGATTATAATTATTGAGTCGCCAGGATATTTTGGATTGCGCCATTGAAATAATGCACTTATAAATTATTGGATTGTTACCTTCACTGCATATGGCAATGTAAGTCGGCAGTATGAGCCAATTTTACAGGTATGTTTTTTGTGATAAGAATATGCAAGGTTTGATAACCCGCCCTGGCTTTTGACGTTAAGTCGCCAGGGCATATGTTGTTTAAACTCTGTGCAGGATTTGCAGAACTATGACTTATATAAATGATTAAGTTCAAGATCATCATCAAAATTGATGTTTCAACAAGGTTATCCATTCTGGATTTTCTCCAAGGCTATAACCCGCCGGGTTATAAAAATTTCGGCTTAAAATGAATGCACATTAAGTCGCCATTGGCCAAGAGCCGTCGAGTATTTGATCGCCGGATTTACTTGTCAACAGATAAGGTTATGAAAGTCGCTTTAGCGCAATGGCTATTATTTTATCAATGGATGTGATTTATTCTACAATGGAACGAATAGTTCTGGGTCGCTGCAGGATTATGACCCGGCACTTGGGGGCTACATTATTCAAGTTGAGATTACATCAAATATGCAAGTCCCATGTCATTGCCAGCATGCACTGTGGCACTTGGGGGCTAATGCAAAGTCATTTTTTACTTGCCTTATTGAAGACCCGACTCATCACATCGTAATGAGCCGGCCCTTGGGGGCTACCAATTGCTCCTGTCAAAATTCAAGGTACACAAGGCTTAATCCATTATATTGAAGGATCCACTGGTTAGCTGGTAGAACACAAGGCGCTTAACCTTGTGGTCGTGGGTTAAATCCCTATGATGTAGGCTACATCATATGATGCTATTTTCAATGAAGTATATATAAAGTCCCAGCTCAGTATTATCTTACAGAGCCGGCCCTTGGGGGCTACACGTTGCTGTTGAAGTCTACATGATCATATCTACAAAGTCCCTGCTCATTATTGCATAATGACCCGACCCTTGGGGGCAAAACTGGTTGAAGATTTTATGAGCATAAGGCAATCACAAGTCCCAGGTTGGTGCAAGCATGACAACCCGACACTTGGGGCCTACATGTGTGGAATATTCAGTTTATGACTAGTGACTGAGATGAACAACCGAGTTTTCTTCAAGGATGCGACATTTATATTGAAGCAAGTCTTAAGTCGTTGCTACACTCCCTTCTTAAGACTTGGGGGCTACAAGTGATATGCATATAAAGGAGTTCTACACCTTCAAGCCGGCTGAAAATCAGATGAGTATTTCAAGACCAATATTTTTGTTAAGCATTGGGAGCTAAATCAAATGAATTATTCTTCATAGTATTTTTCTGTGAGAAACCAATGTCACCAAATTGATTATGAGGTGGGCCTATTGACCCAGACTTTTCAGAAGAAGGAAATGACAAAGACTTAAGGATGATCAGGTACCTCTTACAAGAACTTAAGGATGTCAAATTTGTTCTTGTGTTTATTTTGCAGGATCAGTTTAACATGGATAAATCCAAATTAACTAGGGGCTAATGTCGAGGATATACCCCATGGTATGACCTAGATGGATGTATGACCCGACCGAAATGGCGACTCATTGGTGACCCGCCCGCATCTCTCCACTCATTGATGACCCAGCCGAGATAGGTGATACATTGGTGACCCGGCATGCGGGCCAGAGGAGCGACAAGACCCGGAGGCTCAGAAGGCGGTTCATGGAAGGCCGACTTATGTTATTGTGGGTCGTCTTAAGATGAAAGGCATAAGGAATATTCTCCTACAAAGGAAGCAACACTAGGACTCCACTTGTAATAGAGTAATCCTAATCCTAGTAGGACTAGTCATGTAGCCCGCCCCTTCAACATATATAAGGAGGGACAGGGCACCCCAAGAGGTACAAGTTTTCACAAGTTAGGTTTAGTCAGACAAGTCAATACCTCTCGAGATAGAGCACCCTTGTAATGATCATCATCATCAATATCAATGAAGAAGCATGTAGGCTTTTACCTCCACCGTGAGGGGCCGAACCTAGGTAAAACCTCGCGTCTCTCATCCTGCTCAACCCCTCTCAAGCTACCACATAGATGCGTTGGCCTCACGACTAACTCCTTTAAACGAGGACATCTGCCGTGACAATTCCACAACACATCCCTTTTGACGGCACATGCAGTTTCGGTTCATGTAAATGTTTCCAAATAGCACATGGTTCACTCACGAAAGTTGTGTGCCTACCAAACCGTGGCCGATGCCCTGTTGCTGCGCGCGCGATCTGAGTCGTGCATTCCTGATTGGCCAGAACCCAAACCCCATGGATCGTATGTCTGCACCGTTGGATGCTCCTAGATCAAACGACAATCCTCATCCCTTTCGACAGGTAAAGTAGTCCGGCTAGGATTTGATTTATATGCCAAAATGCACGGTAAATGCCAAAAAATGTCTTAAATATAGCACACGAGACCTGAAACACGCCAGCAAATCAAACCCATGGTACAATGGTGATTGCTTAATGTGGGAAAAATTTAGAGGCGAAACAATGAACTCACATCTTCATTTCAAAATTACTACGTCTTCATTTCAAATGGAATTTTTCTCTTTGTGCACACGAGCGCTTAGAGGCAACCATTTGCATAGGCCTTTCCACGCGGCGACCAGGGATATTTTTCACCCTTTTCACCTAGGCCGGCAACACCCCCTACTGCCTGCCCGCGTTTCACTCAACTAGTCCACCCAATCTCCATTGCCATCTCCCCCCTCCCCCAAATCCATAGCAGAACCCTCTCCTATGCCGGCGTTCTCACCCCGGCCGTGTGCCCGCTCTTCGACGTAAAGCCTACCTCCACTGCCATTCCCAACACGCTGTTTCCTGCGCCTCACTATCTTCGTTTGCTTTCCAGCCACCCTCGAGCATATCGATCCTATAACCCTCGCCTCTCCTGTGGTCTGGTCGGTTTTGCATGAAGAAACATGCTAGTTACTGCTCTCCATTGCGGCGAGGCATATTTCCTCGCAATCCCTCCTCCTATTTTGTTCCGGATGTTCCCAAATTGGCTATAAAATAATGGAGAGCGTACATATGTTCATTATCTACCTTCCTAACTAGTACATATAAGTTGTTTTTGTTCCAATAAGTTACTACTGATTTACAGATCCCGGGAACCCGAGTCACACAAACTGTAAAAATTAGCTGTACATTTTCTAAATTATGGCATGACATGTTTTGACAGCTTCATACCAAGTTGTTAGTTTTATGCTTATCCTCCTTTCCTGAGTTTGGCATGTGATCTCTGCAGATGCTGAGTATAAGCGACAACACTCATGCTTCAGGCGATGTATCTTCATCTGATTCCGATAACCCTATGTCTTAAGCAGATTGTGAGGGATAAAGTAATCTTGAACGGGATAGAGCTGCAGCAATTACCCTTCCGGCCAGGACACAGAGGAACGCTCCAAGGAAGACCACACACCAGCCTAAAGGTGTATATGAAGTAACTGAGATTGATTTAAATTCTTGGGCTCCAACTAAACCAGATAAAGCACACACGGGGTTCAGGAGTGTGTGTGGATTTGTTGGCAGGGCAAGGGTCAACACTAATCTGCCGGGGTTTCGGAACGCTGACACAGAAACACGACGAAGGATAGTTCGGGAGATCATGGATCACTTCAATGTTCCAGAGCAATGGAGAATGCAGGTGGAACACGCTGCACAGAAGAAGGCTAGGGATGCTTGGAGAAATTGGAAGCACGTATTGTACAAGAAATACTTGAGTGAAGGCATGGATCCAATCAACGCATACCCCCAAATTACAAAGGTAGATGGGGAAGAATTCAAAAGGGTCAGGGCAACTACATAGTTTGCTGAGAAGAGTGCCCAGCAATCGGAACTTCAGAAGAAGAACATACACCCCCACCGTATAGGTGTGGCAGGATACTATGACATGAAACCGATATGAGACCAGGAGGATAAAGAAGCAGTAGCAGCAGGTGGGAAACCGGCCTTTAGTGAAATCAGGGGCGGACATGCCAGAGACTACTTGCGGGCATGTGCAAGTAGGCGTGATGATGGAACTTATTACTTTGAAAACTCACTTGATGAAGAACTGTATCAAGTGATGTTAGAGGCTTCCAAGATCCCTGGAAGGTTCTTCAGGAACTTAGGGCCTTGTGACATTCTGTCTGATGCTCGGGAAACAAGAGAGCCCCCTGGCCGTGCAAGGGGTATAGGTGTTAATGTCCCGCACAAGAGGGCTTTCAAACTTAGCAAAGAAGAGAGGCTCATGATGAAAAAAGCGAGGAGTGAAATGAAGCAGAATGAAATGTATGAAAGGTTGAGGAAGGACATGTATCCGACTATTTGAAAGGATATTTGTCGGTGGGAAACAAAACCTATGGGGTCACTGGTATCCCTTCTACGGTTGGCGGGCGTAGGGTTGTGCGAAGAGCGGGTCTAGCGGTCATCACACAAATCGTTTACCCAGGTTCGGGCCGCGGGGACGCGAAAAACCCTAGTCCTGCTTGTATGTGTATTGAGGGGTTCTTGTGTTCTTGAACTAGCTGCAGTGGCTCTCTAGTCCAAAAGATCCCCCCAAAAATCCCTGTCTAGTACACCTCGGGCCTCATTTTATAGACAGAAGGCGTTACCATAGTGGCACACATGAGGTGGAAAGGTGAACATGGGCTGAGTCTATCCCTTGGCACCGCCACACAAACGCATTTAATGCGTTGTTGACGTGCCCCTCTCGCTTTATTGGGGATGGCAAGGAAGCTCGTCCCAGCTGTCATCGCCTTGCCTGGCTCCAACGCGCGTCCAAGCTGACGAGGCGTTGTAGCGCCACATTGGCCGGTCGCTGGGCTGGCACGGTGGTGGAGCCTTCACGAAGATCTGCATGCCACCACGCAGGTGCTTGCTGAGTTGGTGTAGATGCCTGTTCAGTTGGTCGAGCTGGCAGCTGTATGGGAGTGGTGGTGGAACCTTTGGCAGACGCGGGCCTGGTTGCGGCCCCGCAGGCATCCTCGGCAAGGTCCTTGCCAAGGGCCCGACAAGGGTCTCGCTGCTGCACCGTGGTCGTCCCCAGCAAGGACCTTGCCGGGGGTCTCGTGGATTTCCATGGCAAGGATCTCGCCAAGGATCGTCGTCTTCTGGTTTCCATCTGATCTTGCGTGTCTATGGTATCTACAAAGATCTGCATGCGACCACGGAGGCGCCTCCCGAGCCTTGGTTCCAATAAGGCGTAGGAACGCCTTAGGCTCGAGGGTGGCGTGCTCTGCTAGTGTCAGGCAAGTTGCCTCGGCAAGGATCTTGCCGAGGCTGCGGAAGCCACCCCGGCAACAGTTTTGTCGGGGGAGTCCACCTCGCCCTCTTGCTCTCTTTGCGTCTTTGGTCTTGCATTGCTCCGGCATCCCTCCCCTGCCCTGCTTAGTGTGGCCGTGGGCACGACTCTGACTGCCCGTGCACAAGTTAAGGGGTGCAAAAGGAGAGCCCCTACATTTGTACACCGACAGGAGCCCCCGGGCCTGGGCCACACATAAGCGCGACGCGTTGTTGGGCTAGGCCCAAAATGGTGCACAGGCAGGTGGGGCGGATTTTTTCCACATCAATTTCCTGTCCGCTGCGCTTCCCCACGACCCGTGTTGAATGCGCGACGTGGAGAGTCACGCATGACGTGGGGGTCGTGAATGGGGCTGTTCCTGCAGGCATGCGTCACATCGTGGTAAAGAGGCGGCCCGTGCCTTCCCCGTAAAAGGGACCGACCGCGGGCACGCTGCTCATTTACCCCCTGTGTCTTCTCCAATATCGGAACCACTGTCCCCTCCTTCTTTCTCCTCACGCCTCTGCTCTCGCAGCCGCCATGGCACCCAAGACTAGCAAGAGCAAAGGAGTGGGCAAGGACGCCGGGGGGCTGGAGCCGCCAGAGAGCAAATCAGCGGCGCGACGGACGCAGCTTGCCTACTTCCCCTCAACGGTCGATGCGGTCCACCTCCGGGACAACTTCAGGACCCTGTGGGGGTGCAAGACGGGGGGAGAGACGACGGGGCACCCGGCCACGCGCGTCATCCCCGCCAATTGCGCCAAGGTCGCCCCGAATCGGTACCCATTCTTCGTCTATTATTTCTCCTGTGGCCTATGCCCCCTTTCTCTGATTTCTTCAATGATATCATGCACACCTACGGCTTCCACCTTCTGGATTTCACTCCAATGTCATGGTGTGCGTGGCCCTTTTCGCCCATCTCTGTGAGGGCTTTGGCAGAGTGTTCCCCAGCACGGCGCTCTTCCACCACTACTTCTACCCTCGGATCTCGAAGGGAGGCGCCATCTCTGGTTGCGTAACTTGGATCCCAAGGGCCCTAGAGAGGGGGACGTATCCAGAGGGCGCCCAGAAGGAGAGGTGGGAGGAATGGCGGAGGTGGTGGTGCTGGATTGAGGAGGAGGACCCTATGGAGTTTTGCCAAGTTTGCTAGACGCCGCCAGTCCACAGAGATGACTGGGGCGACATCGACGCCCAGAACAAGAGGCTCACGGTCGCCACCACTAGGATCCACCGCCTTGCCGTTGCCGAGCTCACCCTGAGAGATGATCGGGGTGGATTTCATCCGCCGCTGCATCGCTCCTCTGCACAACAAGGAGAGGCCGGCTTGGCTTGTCAGTAATGCGGCCGACATCACGCGGCTCCGCCCTGGCCTGAACCATAACATCACGGTGATGGCGCACACCCACTTCTGCCAGCGACTCTTCCAGCTCGATGTGGGTCGCGATGGCAGGGCCGAAAGGGCCGGCAAGGCCGCGAAGGCCGGCAAAGACGCCAAGGGGACCTTGTTTTGGTTGCCGGCGGGGGTGGTCCCGCTGAGCAACAACTCTCACGAAATGACATCATTGCATGATGCCAGACAACGCGCACGGCCTCGACCTGAATTGGACCGAGCCAGAGGAGGATCGGGTGTGGGAGTTCTTCGACACCTCGGTGGAGGGGTACATCTACGAGGAGCCATGGCTCATCCAGGACACCACCCAGGCGGAGCTGGACTACATCGCCGCCAGGGCGGCGGAGGCGGAGCTCGCCAAGGAGACTGGCAGCATGGAGGACGAGGCCACGACGGCAGCAGAGGGGAAAGAGCTTGCCAAGTGGGCGGAATCCACTGGGGAAGCCAGCGGCGCCGGCACCGGGGCCCCTCTCATTAAAGATGACACCGACGACTCGTCTGAGGAGGAGGCTGAGGCTGTCAAGCCCCCGGTCACGGGGAGAGGGCATGTCCTATGGCGGGCATCTCTGGTGAGCTGGTCCGGTCCGGCAGGGCCGCACAACCGCAACAACCTCCGGAGGCTCCCTTGCGCCAGACGAGGGCCGTGGCGGCAGGGAAGGCGGTGAGGGTTGTGGTGGCGAAGAAGAAAGCAGCTGCCCCTTCTCCGTCCAAGCGCCCCCCAACTCCACCTTCTGCCCCTCCTCCCGCAGGTGACGATTCAGAGGTCTTCTTCAACCTCGGGTCTCTTAGCCCAAGGAGGAAGAGGAAAGCCACGGAAGAAGAGGCAGAGGATGAGTAAGTGTCTGGCCTTTCATCACCTTCGTCCTTTCGAACCGCGCCATTTCTCTTGACTTGTCTTCATGCTCGCAGGGACAGGGAGACGCTGGCCCAGAGGGTGGCGAAGAGGGTCAAGGCCTCGGCGGGCGGCCAGCCCCCGGCGGGCACCTCGAGCACGCCGCTGGTGGTGGTGGAGAGCAGCCTAGAGAGCAGCCCCCGGCTCAGCCCCCAACGTTCGTTCATCACTCGCTCCCCCTTGACGTTAGCTGGGGCATGGTTTCCCAGTTCTGACCTTATCGTGGTTGCAGGAGGAGAACGGCAACAGGAGGAGCCACTGAGGGCCACCCCTAATGCGCCGCCCCCATCGACCACACCACCCCGAGGGGGTTCCCCGGCAAGGGCGCCAAGCACCAAGCCCATGTACATGGAGGAGGAGGAGGTGAACCCGGGTGCCGGCGGCTCTGCCCTGGCACCGAATGCCGGTGGGGTGGGGGCCACTTCATCCCAGCTTGGCACAGGTAAGTTGTTTGCCTCCCATTCCCGCTCATTTTCATCTTTCAAATTTCGATCTTGGCTTCGCCTCATTCTCCATCTTGGTACCCAGATCCTTCCTCGGCGGACCGAGAGGACATGGACACCGTCATCGGTGATGTCGCCAGAGAGGCCGCGGATGAGACCAACAAGATCGCCACTGAGGAGGCCGCCAAGGTCGTTGCCGAGGATGCCGCTGAGGGGTCTGTCGGGGAGGCCGGCAAGGCTGCTGCCGAGGAGGCCAACAAGGCCGCTGTTGAGGAGGAGGTGGTCGACGACCAGCCTTCCTCCTCCGCCCCCCTAGCTCGGGCAAGTATCTGAAGGTGGGCGACTTGTTCGTCCACCTCCCAAGGACGGAGAGCACCAGGGCTCCCGCCGAGGGGGAGGTGTTCGACAACGAGGTGCTTGGCACCGTCGGGCTTGAGGTCGTCAATGGACCGAGCGTCGGCAGCGGCGGTTCTCAAGAAGAGCGGCAGCTTCCACAAGCTCCAGGCACTTCACCATGCCCACCTGGACAAGGCCAAGTCCAGGATGGAAGCGGTGGACAAGGCGGATGCGGACCTCGAAGAGCGCGTCGCCGAGGCACAGGCTTGGTTCCGCCAAGCTTGTGAGGAGTTCAAGGCCGCCCAGGACCAGCTGGCCGAGCGCAAGCTGGAGCTTGTCATGAAGCAGGCCGACATCGAGAAGGACCAGGAGACGGTGAGTTGACAGGACCCCAAGGAGGAGGCCTCTCGGCTCCAGCACCAGGCCGAGCTGAACTCCCAGGAGGAGGACCTTGCCGCCCGCGAGGAGAAGCTCACCGCGACACTCTGCAGCAAGGACGAGGAGGTCGAGGAGCTCGTCATGTAGAGGACCCGGGAACCGGAGCATAGGCACGAGGAGGCCTTCAATGCTCAGGCCCAGGTCCACGCCGGCAAGGTGACCGAGCAGGAGGCGGAGCGTGACGGGCTGAAGCGGCAGGCCCAGGAGCTGGCGGTGGAGAGGGACACGGCCAAGGGTGCTTTGACTGACACGGAGGCTGCAATCCTCGAGAAGGCCGAGCTACTCTCCATGGCCAACGAGTCCATCAAGGACTTGAAGCTGATGTTGGAGGGCCTCGAAGGGACGCTCTCGGAGGTCAGGGCCCAGGAGGGGGCCTTAACCAAGAGTCTGGAGGAGGAGAAGCAGCTGCAGAAGAACGACGCCACCATCCACGCAGAGTTCATGGCGGGCGAGAAGCTCTGGATCAGCCGCCTCGCCGATGTCGCCGGCAGGATCACCATGCAACTGGCTACCAAGGGGATGCCAAACGTGAGGTACGTCCTAGAGCCAAATGTGAGCCCTAACGCGAGGCTAAATCTGTTCTTCGAGGGTGTTCTCGAGGCCCTGGAGCGGTTCCACACCAACAGGGCGGCCTCTCTGGCCAAAGAGAGCCCGGAGGCTTTGCCGGGGCGCCATGACCAAGGTCCTCACCAACATGGCATACTGGGACCCTGACCTCGACTTCAAAGCTTCGCTGGATAGCTTGTCGGACGACGTGGACCCCGCGCTGCTCGAGGAACGCATCGAGCCGGTCATCGGCCGCATCGACTGAGTTCGGAGGGTACAAGGCCAGCGCCGAGACTAGGCACCCCGTTTCTTATCGCCGCTACAGGTTGAAGACCAAGACAATTTTTATCTTTTGTTAGAACCGTAGCGAAAAATGATGTAATATAACTCTATAGTACTTTTGAAATGATGCATGTTATTTTCCTGTTTGATTTCCCTTTGTATGTCCACCCTACGTTATTTGGGTAGGTTTGTCGGTGCGGAAGCCTATGCGGCGTCTTGAGGACGGATCCTCAATGGCCTGCCGGGCATGCTTGCTACTTGGTAAACCACCTTGCTGCTCTTGACGCGGCCGCTCGAGCTGTCGAGCAGAATCGAGACAGAACGAGAGTTTTGCCAATCGTAGAAGGTCGCCCTGCCATTCTTGACCCAGCCGCTCGAGCTGTTGAGCGAACTCGAAACAGAACGAGGGCGTTGCCAATAGTGGTAGGGCCCCATTGCGTGCAGGTTTTCCATACGTACGGAAAGATGGTCGAGGATGATAACTATATATATAAAAAGGAATTACTCAACGTTTTGTATGACTT
Organism: Triticum dicoccoides; assembly: GCF_002162155.2. Taxonomy (NCBI): domain Eukaryota; kingdom Viridiplantae; phylum Streptophyta; class Magnoliopsida; order Poales; family Poaceae; genus Triticum; species Triticum dicoccoides. The sequence goes on from NC_041388.1 coordinate 192,610,203, forward strand.
AGCTTTTCTGCCGCCGTGTGAGTGTTCGCTGCGTCCACCGAGGATGCCGTTTCTTCGGTCGTCTCCCTGCTTGAAGTGACAACCACGATGAAGCTGTTGCTTCGTCCAGACCGGATTCTCACAACTGCGCACCCCCTACCTGGCGCGCCAGAGATGTCGGTGGGAAATGACACCTACGGGGTCACTGGGATCCCTTCTACGGTTGGCGGGTGATACGTCAATTTTGCATCATGCTTTTATATCAATATTTACTGCATTATGGTTTGTTATTACACATTATGTTACAATACTTATGCCTGTTCTCTCTTATTTTACAAGGTTTTCATGAAGAGGGAGAATGCCGGCAGCTGGAATTCTAGGCTGGAAAAGGAGCAAATATTAGAGACCTATTCTACATAGCTCCAAAAGTTCTGAAACTTCACGGAAGTCATTTTTGGAATTAATAAAAAATACCGAGCGAAGAAAGCACCATAGGGGGCCCACACCCTGGCCACGAGGGTGGGGGGCGCGCCCTACCTCCCTGGGCGCGCCCCCTGCCTCGAGGGCCCCCTGGTAGCCCTTTGATGCCCATCTTCTGCTATAAGAGGTCTTTCGTCCAAGAAAAAATCATAAGCAAGCTCACAGGACGAAACTCCGCTGCCATGAGGCGGAACCTTGGCGGAACCAATCTAGGGCTCGAGCAGAGCTGTTCTGCCGAGGAAACTTACCTCCGGGAGGGGCAAATCATCACCACCGTCATCACCAACGATCCTCTCATCGTGAAGGGGTCAATCTCCATCAACATCTTCACCAGCACCATCTCATCTCAAACCCCAGTTCATCTCTTGTATCCAATCTTTATACCCAAACCTCAGATTGGTACCTGTGGGTTGCTAGTAGTGTTGATTACTCCTTGTAGTTGATGCTAGTTGGTTTATTTGGTGGAAGATCATATGTTCAGATCCATTATGCATATTAATACCCCTATGATTATGAACATGATTATGCTTTGCGAGTAGTTACGTTTGTTCCTGAGGACATGGGAGAAGTCTTGCTATAAGTAGTCATGTGAATTTGGTATTCGTTCGATATTTTGATGAGATGTATGTTGTCATCCCTCTAGTGGTGTCATGTGAACGTTGACCACATGACACTTCACCATTGTTTGGGCCTAGAGGGAGGCATTGGGAAGTAATAAGTAGATGATGGGTTGCTAGAGTGACATAAGCTTAAACCCTAGATTATGCGTCTTCGTAAGGGGCTGATTTGGATCCATATGTTTCATGCTATGGTTAGGTTTACCTTAATACTTCTGTTTTAGCTGCGGATGCTTGCAATGGGGGTTATTCATAAGTGGGATGCTTGTCCAAGTAAGGACAATACCCAAGCACTGGTCCACCCACATACCAAATTATCAAAGTACCGAACGCGAATCATATGAAGGTGATGAAAACTAGCTTGATGAAAATTCCCATGTGTCCTCGGGAGCGCTTTCCGTCATATTAGAGTTTGTCCAGGCTTGTCCTTTGCTACAAAAAGGATCGGGCCATCTTGATGCACCTTATTTACTTTTGTTACTTGCTACTCCTTACAAATTACCTTATCACAAAACTATCTGTTACCGATAATTTCAGTGCTTGCAGAGAATACCTTACTGAAAACTGCTTATCATTTCCTTCTGCTCCTCGTTGGGTTCGACACTCTTACTTATCGAAAAGGCTACGATATATCCCCTAAACTTTTGGGTCATCAATACTCTTTTCTGGCGCCGTTGCCGGGGAGTGAAGCGCCTTTGGTAGGTCGAATTTGGTAAGGAAAAATTTATATAGTGTGCTGAAATTTACTGTCACTTGTCACTATGGAACATAATCCTTTGAGGGGTTTGTTCGGGGTATCTTCACCTCAACCAGTAGAGCAAAGAGTTGCTCCTCAACCTACTAAACTTACTGAAAATGTTTACTTTCAAATTCCTTCGGGTATGATAGAGAAACTGCTAGCTAATCCTTTCACAGGTGATGGAACATTACATCCGATTTGCACCTAATCTATGTGGATGAAGTTTGTGGATTATTTCAGCTTGCAGGTATGCCCGATGATGTTATGAAGAAGAAGGTCTTCCCTTTATCTTCGAAGGGAGGTGCATTGACATGGTATAGGATATGTGATGAAATGGGATCATGGAACTACCAACGATTGAAATTGGAATTTCATCAGAAGTTTTATCCTATGCATCTTCTTCATCGTGATCGTAATTATATACATAATTTTTGGCCTCATGAAGGAGAGAGCATCACTCAAGCTTGGTGGAGGCTTAAGTCAATGTTATATTCATGCCCCAATCATGAGCTCTCAAAAGAAATGATTATTCAAAAAAATTATGCTCGGCTTTCTCTCAGTAATCACTCCATGCTCGATACTTCTTGTACTCGACTCGATGTTTTATGATGAAGACTATTGAATTCAAATGGGATTTATTGGAAAGAATTAAACGCAACTCTGAAGATTGGGACCTTGATGAAGGTAAGGAGTCAGGTATAACACCTAAGTTTGATTGTGTTAAATCTTTTATGGATACCGATGCTTTCCGTGAATTTAGCACTAAATATGGACTTGACTCTGAGATAGTAGCTTCTTTTTGTGAAACCTTTGCTACTCATGTTGATCTCTCTAAGGAGAAGTGGTTTAAATATAATCCTCCCATTGCAGTAAAAGTAGTTGCACCTATTAAAGTTGAAGAAAAGACTATCACTTACGATGATCCCGTTGTTCCTGCTGCCTATATTGAGAAGCCACCTTTCCCTGTTAGAATAAAGGATTATGCTAAAGCTTCAACTGTGGTCAACAAAAGTAATATTAAGACACCTAAACCCCCGAGCAAATTAAAGTTGAACCTAGTATTGCTATGGTTAAAGATCTCTTGGCCGATAATATTGATGGGCATGTTATTTACTTCTGCAATGAAGCTGCTAGAATTGCTAGACCTGATGCTAAAAATAAGCATAGACCTGTTGTAGGCATGCCTGTTATTTCCGTTAAAATAGGAGATCATTGTTATCATGGTTTATGTGATATGGGTGCTAGTGCTAGTGCAAGTGCAATACCTCATTCCTTATACCAAGAAATTATGCATGATATTGCACCTGCTGAGATAGAAGAGATTGATGTTACAATTATGCTTGCCAATAGAGATAATATTTCACCAGTTGGGATTGTTAGAGATGTTCAAGTCTTGTGTGGGAAAGTTAAATACCATGTTGATTTCCTCGTTCTCGGTTCCCCACAAGATAGCTTTTGTCCCATTATATTTGGTCGACCCTTCTTGAATACTGTTAATGCTAAGATAGACTGCAATAAGGATATTGTTTCTGTTGGTTTAGGGCATATGTCTCATGAGTTTAATTTTGCTAAATTTCGTAGACAACCCCATGATGAGGAATTGTCTAGTAAAGATGAAATTATTGGTCTTTCTTCTATTGTCGTGCCTCCTAGTGATCCTTTGGAACAATATTTGCTAGACCATGAAAATGATATGTTTATGAATGAAAGAAGGGAAATAGATGAATTATTCTTTAAACAGGGACCTATTCTAAAACACAACTTGCCTGTTGAAATTCTAGGGGATCCTCCTCCACCCAAGGGTGATCCCTTGTTTGAGCTTAAACCATTACCTGGTACTCTTAAATATGCTTATCTTGATGAAAAGAAGATATATCATGTTATTATTAGTGCTAACCTTTCAGAGCATGAAGAAGATAAATTATTGAAAACTCTGAAGAAGCATCGTGCTGCTATTGGATATACTTTTGATGATCTTAAGGGCATTAGTCCCACTCTATGTCAACACAAAATAAATTTGGAGAAAGGCGTTAAACCAGTTATTGATCACCGACGGCGGCTAAATCCTAACATGAAAGAAGTGGTAAGAAAGGAAATATTAAAGCTCCTTGAAGTAGGTATAATTTATCCCATTGCTGATAGTCAGTGGGTAAGCCATGTCCATTGTGTCCCTAATAAGGGAGGTATTACTATCGTTCCTAATGATAAAGATGAATTGATTCTGCAAAGAATTATTACAAGTTATAGGATGGTGATTGATTTTCACAAATTAAATCAAGCCACTAAAAAGGATCATTACCCTTTACCTTCCATTGATCAAATGCTAGAAAGATTATCCAAACATACACATTTTTTCTTTCTGTATGGTTACTCTGGTTTCTCTCAAATACCTGTGTCAGCTGATGATCAAGAAAAGACTAATTTTACTTTCCCTTTCGGTACCTTTCATTATAGACATATACCTTTTGGTTTATGTAACGCACCTGATACCTTTCAAAGATGCATGATGGCTATATTCTCTGACTTTTGTGAAAAGATTTGTGAAGTTTTCATGTATGATTTCTCTGTTTATGGATCCTCTTTTGATGATTCCTTGAGCATCCTTGATCGAGTTTTTCATATATGTGAAGAAACTAACCTTGTCTTGAATTGGGAGTAGTGCCACTTTATTGTTAATGAAGGTATTGTCTTGGGGCATAAAATTTCTGAAAGAGGCATTGAAGTTGACAAAGCTAAAGTTGGTGCTATTAAAAAGATGCCGTGTCCCAAGGACATTAAAGGTATAAGAAGTTTCCTTGGTCATGCCGGTTTTTATAGGACATCAAAAATTTCCCGGCCTCTGACTAACCTATTACAAAAAGATATTCCTTTTGTCTTTGATGATGATTGTGTAGAAGCATTTGAAATACTTAAGAAAGCCTTGATTTCTGCACCTATTGTTCAGCCACCTGATTGGAATTTACCCTTTGAAATCATGTGTGATGCTAGTGACTATGTCATAGGTGCTGTTCTAGGAAAAAGAGTTGATAAAAAATTAGATGTTATTCAATATGCTAGTAAAACTCTAGACAATGCCCAGAGAAATTATGCTACTACTGAAAAGGAATTCTTAGCAGTTGTATTTGCTTGTGATAAGTTCAGACCTTATATTGTTGATTCTAAAGTGACTATTCACACTAATCATGCTGCTATTAAATATCTTATGGAAAAGAAAGATGCTAAACCTAGACTTATTAGATGGGTTCTCTTGCTACAAGAATTTGATTTGCATATTATTGATAGAAAGGGAGCTGAGAATCCCGTTGCAGATAACTTGTCTAGGTTAGAGAATGTTCTTGATGACCCACTACCTATTGATGATAGCTTTCCTGATGAACAACTAGGTATCATAAATGCTTCTCGTACCGCTCCATGGTATGTTGATTATGCTAATTACATTGTTGCTGAATTTATACCACCTAGTTTCACATATCAGCAAAAGAAAAAGTTCTTCTATGATTTAACACACTACTTCTGGGATGACCCACATCTTTATAAAGGAGTAGATGGTGTTATTAGACGTTTTGTACCTGAGCATGAACAGGAACAGAACCTACGCAAGTGTCACTCTGAGGCTTATGGAGGACACCATGGTGGAGATAGAACTGCACATAAGGTATTGCAATCCGTTTTTTATTGGCCTACTCTCTTCAAGGATGCCCGTAAGTTTGTTTTTTCTTGTGATGAATGTCAAAGAATTGGTAATATTAGTAGACGTCAAGAAATGCCTATGAATTATTCACTTGTTATTGAACCATTTGATGTTTGGGGCTTTGATTATATGGGACCTTTTCCTTCCTCTAATGGGTATACACATATTTTAGTTGCTGTTGATTACGTTACTAAGTGGGTAGAAGCTATTCCAACTAGTAGTGCCGATCATAACACCTCTATTAAGATGCTTAAAGAAGTTAATTTTCCATGGTTTGGAGTCCCAGGATATTTAATGACTAATGGTGGTTCACATTTCATTCATGGTGCTTTTCATAAAATGCTTGCTAAGTATGATGTTAATCATAGAATTGCATCTCCATATCACCCGCAGTCTAGTGGTCAAGTGGAATTTAGTAGCAGGGAGCTCAAATTAATTTTGCAAAAGACTATTAATAGATCTAGAAAGAATTGGTCCAAGAAACTTGATGATGCATTATGGGCTTGTAGAACTACATACAAAAATCCTATGGGTATGTCTCCGTATAAAATGGTTTATGGTAAAGCATGTCACTTACCTCTTGAACTAGAACATAAGGCATATTGGGCCATTAAAGAGCTCAATTATGATTTCAAACTTGCCGGTGAGAAGAGGCTTTTTGACATCAGCTCACTTGATGAATGGAGAACCATGCCTATGAAAATGCCAAGCTATTTAAAGAAAAAGTTAAAAGATGGCATGATAAAAGGATACAAAAGCATGAGTTCAATGTAGGTGATTACGTATTGCTATACAACTCTCGTTTAAGATTTTTTGCAGGAAAACTTCTCTCCAAATGGGAAGGTCCTTATGTCATCAAGGAGGTCTACCATTCCGGTGCCTCACAAATCAACAACTTCGAAGGCACAAATCCGAAGGTGGTAAACGGACAAAGAATCAAACATTATATCCCAGCTAATCCCATAAATGTTGAAACTAATGTTATTGAAACTGTTACCCCGGAGAAATACATAAGGGACACTTTCCAGCACATTTCAGACTCCGAAAAGGAATAGGTACGTGGTATGGTAAGTAAACCTACTCCAAAACATTTCTAATGGCAATTTTTCTCCGTTTTGGAATATTTAAGAAAATAGGAAAATAAGAAGTAGTCCGGGGAGGACACGAGGGTGGAGGGAGCGCCCTACCCCCCCTGGGCGCGCCCCCTGCCTCGTGGTCACCTCGTGTGCCCTCCGGACTATGTTTTCTTGCATGATACTTATTTTAGTCGGTAAAAATTCACTATATAATCTCCCAAAGGTTTTGACCATCGTATCACGCAAGAATCCTATGTTTTTGTTTCGAGCTGTTTCTACCTGAGATTTAGAGCAAGATGTCTTCCCAAGAGTCAGTTGGGGATAGTCGGGTGTCCCATCCGAGACCATGGCTAAGAGCAAACAACAATGATGACCACTTTGGGCCATCAACCGAGGAAGAGATGGTGGCTAACTTGAAAAGGATAGATGCCATGGAAGAGAATGAAGAAGTTACTTCTCATTTCTGAGCCGGATTCACGATGGGGGAACTATAGAGCTCAGCCATTCCAAACTCGGTCATCCCTTCCAATGTTAGATTTCTATCTTATGAAAATATTGAAAAGAGTGTTATTTGTTCTCCAGCAGCTATGCAACATCCATGGGTGAAAGGAGCTTTAGCCGTTACGGGCAAGCTCCGTAAGGAAATAATGGACCTCAAGCAGCAAGTCAATAAGATTGAAGAGAGAATCGTATCCTGAAGGGCATCATCGCCAAGAATATCATGTTACCATATCCGAAGAAGGAGACATAAACACACGGGTATGGGCACTCCCCTTGGCAACTGCCAAGCTTGGGGGAGTGCCCCGGTATCTTATCACCATCACTTTTATCTTTACCGTTTTTCTTAGTTCGATCCTTTCGATAATATCTTGATCTAGTAGAATAAAGTTTTAGTGTGATCAAGTTATGAGTTTTGCTTTATGATCTTCTTATGTAATCGAGTCCGTGAGCTATATATAATAAATATTAGTGTTGAGTCAAGAGCTTGATTATTTTTCTATGATCTTGAGGGAATAAAATAAAAGAGAAGACATAAAAAGAAATAAAGAGATCATATGGATCTTATGGAGAGTAGTGACTGAGGGAGTCCTGGAATAAGGGGTCCTCAGGCGTCTAGCATGTTATCCATGGGCCGGACTGATGGGCTGAGAAGACATGAAGGCCTAAGACTGTACCTGTGTCCGGATTGGACTCTCCTTGGCGTGGAAGGAAAGCTTGGTGACCGACTATGAAGATTCCTTCTTATTTAACCGACTCCATGTAACCCTAGATTCCCCCCCCGGTGTCTATATAAACCGGAGAGGTTAGTCCGGAAAGGATATATTCATTACCATAGTCATACATGCTAGGCTTCTAGGGTTTAGCCATTACGGTAGATCAACTCTTGTAACACTCATATTCATCAAGATCAATCAAGCAGGACGTAGAGTATTACCTCCATAGAGAGGGCCTGAACCTGGGTAAACATCGTGTCCCCCGTCTCCTATTACCATCGATCCCAGACGCACAGTTTAGGACCCCCTACCCGAGATCCGCCGATTTTGACACCGACATTGGTGCTTTCACTAAGAGTTCCATTGTGTTGTCGACGAAAGGTTCGATGGCCCCTTCAATCATCTATAGTGACGCTGTCCAAGGAGAAACCTCCCCTCGAGAAGATTTTCATGTTTGGCGGCTTCGTACTACGGGCCAACTCGCTTAGCCATCTGGAGCAGATCGATAGCTATGCCCCTAGCCACCAGGTCAGATTTGGAAGCTTGAACTACGTCGTGGATATCCATGGAGACTTGATCTTCAATGGATTTGAGACCGCAGCGATCTCCCCCCTCGCCCCGATGAACATGATTTAAATCTATCATCGGACCAGATTCAGGAGATGGCTCATATTGCTGCAATGGCCTTAGAACCAGAGCAGATCGTGCCATTAGAGGCCACAGAGTCCGCAGTGCTAGAGCCGCACGCAAACTCGACACCCTGCAATATTTGCATCAATGGAACTCCGAACTCGTCTCCGGCTATAAGTTCCGGACCGGGTACGCCTGCAGACACCGAGCTGGATCGGTTATCGATTTTCGAATTTAACGCCGCAGACATCTTCCAGCACTCACCTCTGGGTGATGTGCTCAACTCTCTAAAGAATTTGTCCTTGGAAAAGGACTCACAGCCAAACTAAGTTCGGTCTGAGCCAGAGGCTGATGATGGGAAATTTTGCTTCCCACCCACCACCCACTTCATAGCCACCATCGATGACTTAACCGACGTGCTTGATTACGGCTCCGAAGACATCGACGGTATGGACGACGATGCCGACCAGGAGAAAGGCCAAGACCCGCCATTTACTGGACGTTGGATGGACACCTCTTCGTACGATGTGTACATGGTCGACACACCTAACAAAGCTAGCGACGATGACAAAGGAGATCCATTTGCGAATAAACCTTCTGAGACACAGTCCAAGCACCGGCGCCCTGAACGCCGACGTAAGCCTCGTCGCTGAAGAGATGACGACACTAGAACCGGAGAAAATAGTGCTCCGGGCGACGCCGAAAATAATGAAGACCCTGTCGGGGCGGCATCCGAACTGGAGGAACAAGACAATGGGCAAGATAATCACGATAAACAGGCCATGCCCAATGACCCAGATGATGATAGTTATCGTCCAGTCTCTGAGGATGATGAGAGCCTCGGCAATGAGGACTTCATCGTGCCTGAGGCACCCCTCGAGTAGGAGCACTTCAAGCGCCAGCTAATAGCCACTGCAAGAAGCCTGAAGAAGAAGCAGCAGCAGCTCCAAGCTGATCAAGACCCGCTCATTGACAGATGGACTGATGTCCTGGCAGGCGAAGAATACAGCCTCGAGCACCCAGCCAAGAGTTACCCAAAGCACAGACTGGTACCTCAGTTTGATGAGGAAGCACGAGATCCCATACCTCCCTCACACAATGCGGACCGACCACCACGTGGTCGGGATAGTGCGGCGGACCGACCACCCCGCGGTCGGGATAAAACAACAACTTAGGCCGAACAACAGCCCGCACCACCGCCTCGCAAAAACAGGGACATAACAGCTCGGGACCATACATACGACCCTCGGCAAGAGCTAGACAGTAGAGCAGGACACACCAGATCAATCTGCGGATCACGAGGATGCTTCCCGACTCGGGACGACGGCTACCTATTCGGACATGATAAAACCTGGTCACACCCGGGCCAATAACCACAGACAGACTTCATCGGAGGTGTGCCGTGACGCGGCCCGATATAGAGCTGTCGCACACCCTGTCTGCTTCACAGATGAGGTGCTGGATCACGAATTCCCCAAGGGATTCAAGCCCGTCAATATTGAATCATACGACGGAACAACCGATCCTGCGGTATGGATTGAGGACTTTATCCTCCACATCCACATGGTCATGGAGACAACCTCAACGCCATCAAATACCTCCCAGTAAAACTCAGAGGACCCACTCGACACTGGCTAAATATTCTTCCCGAGAATTCCATCGGCAGCTGGGAAGAATTGGAAGAGGACTTCCTTGACAACTTCCAAGGTACATATGTCCGGCCACCCGATGCCGATGACTTAAGGCACATAGTTCAACAACCTGGAGAATCAGCCAGAAAATTCTGGACAAGGTTCCTAACCAAAAAGAACTAGATCCTTGATTGTCCAGATGCCGAAGCCCTAGCGGCCTTTAAACACAGCATCTGTGATGAATGGCTAGCACGCCACCTTGGCCAAGAAAAGCCAAGTCCATGGCATCCCTTACATCACTCATGACCCGCTTTTGCGCGGGTGAGACATGCCCCTCCGAGGCCAAGAACAGCTCTGGCAAGCTCTGGCGCAATAGACACAAACGCCGAAGCAATCGCGACAACACCGATGACACCACCATTAACGCCGGATTTAGCGGCTCCATGTCGGGCCAGTGAAAGAAGCCCTACAAAAGGAACAGTGAGGGACCATCCAGCCTGTATCGCATACTCGATCATCCGTGCCAGATACATGGTACCCCAGATAAACAAGCCAATCACGCCAACAGAGACTGTTGGGTTTTCAAACAGGCTGGCAAGTTAAATGCCGAAAACAAAGAAAAGGGATCACAAAGTGAGGACGAGGACGAAGAGCCCCGACAGCCGAACCCTGGGGGCAAAAGAAAATTCCGCCTCAAGTCAAAACGGTGAACATGATATACGCTACACACATCCCCAAAAGGGAGGGCAAGCAAGCACTTAGGGACGTCTACGCGGTAGAGCCAGTCGCCCCAAAATTCAATTCGTGGTCGTCATTCCCGATCACCTTCGATCGTCGAGATCACCCAACTAGTATCCGCCATGGCGGTTCAGCCGCACTAGTCCTCGCCCCAATTATTGACGGGTTTCACCTAACACATGTCTTGATGGACGGTGGTAGCAGCCTCAACCTGCTTTGTCAGGACACAGTGCGGAAGATGGGCATTAACCCCTCACGAATCACGCTGGAGGTGGTCTTCGGTTCTCCGGACAACTTCCGAAGCGAAGAGTTAATCTTTGATATCGTCCCCTTCTACAGCGGCTACCACGCACTGCTCGGACGAACCACATTTGCTAGATTCAACATAGTACCACACTATGCCCGGTCCACGTGGTGTCATAACAGTCAATGGCAATACTGAACGCTCCCTCCGAACAGAGGAGCACACCGCCGCCCTAGCAGCAGAGGTATAGAGCGGCCTTCTCAATCAGCACCATAGTACGGCTATCGAGCCCCTGGACATCATTAAGAGGTTCCGGACTACACTGCAACAGGACAGTGCGGCTCGTCAAGAGCTCGATTAGCAATTCGGCCTACGTCCCTGTCCCGATGAAGTAGTGGCATTCGCACCATGCATACATAATTACGCACTCAAAATTCCATGGACATCGACGGAGGCACAAGCTAGACCGGGATCTACATTTCGGTTAGACCGATCCCGGACACAAATATAACTTTACTGTCTCCTTTTTCCTTTTTTCAGGTTTTCTTATGCGGTCCTCCTTTGACGGCCTGAATAATGGTCTTGCCAAAGGATAAACACACCGGATTGACATTGAGCACAGGCGTACATGAGAAGCCCTAGAGGCTAACTATACGATTACTCTATCACTGTTCTCCCTCTGTTTTCCTTTAAATTACTTATTTTCTAGCAACCGTATACTCTGGTACGTTTCATATTTTCCAGGGGCTCCCCATCGCCCCACGATATGGCAACAAAGTCCGAACAATCCTTAAAGATAAGTTCGGCACCCCGAATTTAGCATTATATGCATTGGCTCCGAATCATGTCTTTGGTCAATAGTTGGGTTGCCCGGCTCCTGTGCTTGCTACCCTACATTCTGCTAAATCGGGTAGGGTAGTAAAGAGAGAACTACTGCGATTGTGCCCTGGCCTTGACAAGATGAGCACCTCGGCAGAGAAAGCCAAAAACTAACTGTCATGATATGGCGAGAGACGGTCAGCTATTCGAGGGTTACAAATCGTTGGAGATTTTTTCCGCATTATGCGAAAGATCGACACTTCCCGATCACATGCTGATAGCACCCTGGCTTGAACCAAGGGCTGCGCCCATGCTTTATTATAAAACTCCTATGGCTAAGTGAGGGCGTTTAAGCCATATAGTCTGATTGCATTGTTCATTGCGCTAAACAACTCCTTCAAGGACCATATAATTGGATCAAGATTGTTTAGATTCCATCCCGAACACCTCCGCACTACCTATGTGAGGGCAGAAGCCGATGACTGGCCAACCCTCAGATTACATACAACACGGCCGCACATGTGGAAACAATTAAAGCATAACAAAATTACATCACAAAACATGCTTTGTTTTTTATAATACAAGGCAAAGGAAACATGAATACATTTATTCAAATACAACATCCTGTGAACATTGTGCTGCCGCAAGGCGAGACCCCTCCAGGACATCTGCAAAATACCGTTCGGGTGTGCTATGCTCCTTGCCCTCCGGTGGCCCTCTGGTCACATCGACGGCGTCCATCTTCGCCCACCACATCTTGCAACGGGTGAAGGCCATGCGTGCACCTTCAATGCAGGTCGAGCGCTTGACGGTGTCCAGTTGAGGACAGGCATACACCATCCGCCTCACGAGTCCGAAGTAGCTGCTTGGCATAGCTTCGACTGCCATAGCCGGATTATCAAATCCTTCATGGCTAGTTCGGCGACCCTACGCAGCTCCACCAGCTGTTTCAGCTGATCGGTGAAGGACACGGGATGCTCTGGCGCCGCGTACTGCGATCAGAATAGCTTCTCCATAGAACCCCCTCCTTCCGCTCGATAGAACTCTGCGGCATCTGATACACTGCATGGTAAATCCGCAAAAGCTCCTAGGGAACTCCGAACCCGAGTTAGTAAAATGTACTACTTCTCCACATACTTGCTTTGCATCTTAAATTCCTTACCCACCGTGATCTTCTTGGCCTCCTGGATCTCCTGAAAGGCAGCCTGGGCCTCATTCCGTGTGGTTTCCGTGCTCTGACGAGCCTTGGCGAGTTTGGCCCCTTGAACCGACACATCATGCTCCAAGGCCTCACATTTTTTCACCGCATCCTGGAGCTCCTGCTGGACTTCTTTGACCCAGGCCTTGAGCTTCTTACGGGAGGCTTGCTGCTGGATAGCCTTCTCCTCGGCCTCGCCGAAGGCCTTCTTTAGGGCCTCGACCTCGGTCGTGGCTCCTGCACATATTACGACACTGCAGTCAATATACAACGCCTACTCCTTCTGAACACATAGCAAGTCGTCACTCACCTTGCTTCTCCTGGAGTCGAACCCTAACCTCACCGAGCTTGTTCTCTGTCCGCTCGAGCCTCTCCCTGAGTTCAGAGACTTCGGCAGCTTGCGAGGTTGCGGCCAACAGCGACGCCTGCTTATCCATCCATATTACGTTAGTCTCCTATAACAAAGATTGATCCTCTGTCCGGTTCTTCTTGCCGAACACCGGATAGTTTCTCAAGGGCTACTATCTACACGGGGGTTTTCTCTTTCTTACCTCGAAACCTGTCAATAGGCTTCTGCAGGCTTCATTCAGTCCACTCTTGGCGGACTAAATCTTCTCGATCACCGCACCCATAAGGACATGGTGCTCTTCCATGATGGAGGCGCCTCGAAGCTCCTCCATCACGTTATCCGGCGCCCCTGGATGGACAGGGGCCACCAGTGGAAGCGGCGCACCCCCCTCCTTCAAAGGGGGCTGCTTGCCCGACTCTGAAGCCATATGGGTCTCCGGAATCGTATTCGGCTGAGGGCTGTAGCAGGCTAGGCGGGACTCCGGATGTCACCGCGTGACATTTCCCCGAAGGGACAGACACAGGAACGAAGTGAATCACATGCCGGCCAGTCAAGTGTTCCGGAGTAGTAGTGCTGGGCTAGCAGGACTCCGGTGAACCGGGCTATGGCGGACTACTATGGCTCATGGAAGCACAAGACTACATTTCCCCATAAGAGAGGCTACCAAGGATAAACAACTAGGTTGTCGGATCCCACACATACCAAGCATTTCAATCATACACACAATATGCTCGATATGTGTAAATACAGCATGGCATCACAACAAAACTCTACGACTCAAAGTATTTATTCATTAGGCTCCGAAGAGCTAGATAATACAAACATGGGTCTCATGACCCAACATCTAGACCATACAAGTCAAAGCACATGTAGAAGCTTAACATGTCTATGTACGGATATCTACAAATGGAAAAGGCTGAGAAGCCTGACTAACTACCAGATCCTGCTGAGGCACAAGATCGTAGCTGAGGTATCAAGCTAAACGTCGAAGTCCACACGGAACTACTAGCAAGACTGACGTCTCTCTGCAAAACATACAATAGGCAAACGTGAGTACAAATGTACCCAGCAAGACTTACATCAGAACTAGCTACACATGCATCAGTATCAACAAATGGGTGGTGAAGTTTGACTGCAGCAAGCCAGCTTTGACTCAGTGGCTATCCTAAACTATGAATGCAAGTAACTCTTTTGAGGTGGCGCACATGAGTCCACATATTCACCATATCAATACACCACTATTGATCCGCTCTCGTCTCCCTACGAGAACGCCATCCATAGCACTCACGCTTATCTTGCGCATTTTAGAGTATCCACTTTCACTTGTCTACTAACTATGCAAGGGGTCTAAGTTTCCATATCCGAGGAATCCGGCTATTCGAATAGATAATGAAAACCATGCAGGGGCGTACTTCTTCACACACGCTCTCGCCACTTACCACCATGTACACGTCGTGTATCTCGGCAACCTTCAAGCGGAAGCCTGGCCAGGGAGTCAGCCGCGACCTGACTAACCGACAAGTCTCTTGTCCAGGTTTATCCCCTATTCAGGTTCCATCCGCAAGTAGATCCGGCCGGGGTGTTGCTTACGGCCCCAAACGATGTGTGTAGGGTTCCCAAGCCCACCATCCGGGTGCCACTTGGTACACCGTGCCACTATGCCTAGTCTTTCCCAAGCCCACCTGTATCGGGTGCCACTTGGTACACTACTAACACTACGTACAAACACCAGAAACTAGTTGCAACTCCTGGAAAGAGATCGAGTTGATTAATAAGCCGAGAGGGGCTGAGTTATCGAAACCCAATCTGTGGTAGTAACTGTTCATGTATCACAAACACAGAACTCAGTTCCTGAGAACGGCTGCAATGAGACAACCCACCATGTACACCTACATGGCCTCTCACCGCTACCTTTACCAAATTGTGTTCACACACTTAGCTCTCAACGGTAGGACATGTTCACCATGTTTCAATTCATTCCTGATGAATCAGACCTGACTCAACTCTAAGCAGTAGCAGGCATGACAACAAGCATGAATGAGTAGGCACATCTGGGCTCAAACAATTCCTACTCATGCTAGTAGGTTTCATCTATTTACTGTGGAAATGATAGGTCGTGCAGAGGAAAGGGGTTCAACTACCGCAGCATGTAACAGTTGAATCTTTGTTGTTGTAATGCAGTAAAAGAGAACAGGAGCGAGAGAATGGGATTGTATCGGAATGAAAAGGGAGTTTTGCTTGCCTGACACTTCCGAAGATAGTATATCTCTTCATCAGTGTCATCGAACTTATCGTTGGAACAACATCTACTGAAGGGGGACAAATACCGGCAATAGAGAGGAAAGAAAATCAATGCAATGCAACAATACTGGCAATAAGCTGTTGATTGAGCTAATGCAACTAGCAACCATATTAAATGAAGTTGTTTTGAACCCTAGGTTCAAATTCAAACTCCATAAGTTAATATTCAAATGCCATTCACTTAGTTTGTCCTAAACAGTGATGTTAACTTGCTCAAATATGCATGAAAATGCCATAAACAGATTCCTTGAATTTTTTTGATAATTTTTCATATATAACTTATTTCATTTGGAGTTATGGTTGAATTTCTATGAATTTTAGAAGTTTAAGCCTTTTTCTAGATTTTCTGATTAAATAGAATTAAACTAATTCCAGAAAAGGATTTACTGCGTCATGCTTGCGTCAGCAAGTCAACAGCGCTGGCCAGGTCAAACCTGACCAGTGGGTCCCACTGGTCAGTCGCACGGTGCCAGCTCGAGCCACAGACAGGTGGGATCGGTCAACAACCACGTCAGCATAGTCAAAACTGACACGTGGCCCCACGGTAATTAGATTAACCTTAAACTATTTGGTTAGCCGGTTAGTTATGCAATGGGGCCCGGCTGTCATTGACTGCAGGTGGTAATTAGCAGGGTGCTTAGGCCCTAATGGCTGGTTACGCCGGCGGTTAGCCACCGGCGACCACAGCCGACGGCGGAGGTACTCCGGCCGGCCGATTCTGATGACCGTTTGAAGCGCGGCTAGGCTCTTTCGAATGCCCACAAAGAGGCGCGTCGGGTGGTGCAAGTGGCAGCTGCAAGGGAGGGCTGTAGCGTCGCCGGCGTCGAGGTGGGCGGCGGCGGCGCTTGGGCATGCGGGCAGCGGTGCTACGGGGCACGGGCGAGCTTGCAAAAGGGATAGCCAGCCTCCTGGAGGCACGACGAGCTCATTGCCGTGCTCTGCAACGACGGGCGCGGGCTGCAATGGTGGCTCACGACAAGGCAGGCGGCGGCGGAGCTCGGCCATGGCGGCAGCGCTAGCTAGAGGTCGAGCGAAGCAACGAGGTTAGGGGTAGGGGAAAGAGGGGCTCACGGAGGACTCGCAGAGAAGCTCAGAGTGCTCGGGGAGGTCCTGTAGCTCCTGAATCGGCGGCGAGGATCCGCGGCAACCGACGAGGGGAACGGCATTGTTGGCAAGTCTTCAGGGTGTCTAGCATTGCGTGGCTCAGCCAGGGGGTCTAGGACGAAGTGTCGGAGCTTCTGGGTGCGTCGGTGAGGCGTGGGGTGGCCGGTGGCCACGGTGGTGCTTGTCGGCAGCGACGGTGGTGCTCGGACCGTGCGAAAGGGAGAGAGACAGAGGGGAGGAGGAGCATGGGGAGGGCGAGAGAAGACCAGAGGCGTTGTGTGGCGACGCAGGTGGCGTCCAGGGCGGCGAGGGAGCAGCCAGGCAGGGAGGAGGTGGCCGACGCATGCGCACGCGCGTCGGGCACACGCCCTCCTGCCTACTGGCAGGAGGTTGAACAGTGTTGGGCTGCACAGTGTTGGGCCTCTGGGCTGAAGGTAAGCGCCAGGTATTTCCTCTCTCTCTCTGTTATTTAATTTGTTCTCTTTTTCTATTTTTTCTATTATGTTTTGGTTTAGTTCAAAGACCAAACCATTTTCAAAATTAATGAAAATAATTGTGTGAACTAAATGGACTTATCCAAAGCTACACAACAATTTCCAGAATTATTGAACATTTATTTGTTATATAGCAAATATAGATCCAATTCAAATATTTATTGGATTAATTCAAAGGCCCAAAATAATTGTATCTGAGATTCTAGAAATATTGGTTTGAATTTTATCCCTTGTCAATATTTCCAGAGATTAACAGCAACATTTTCTTGGACTCATTTGATGAGATTTAAATGTTGGTTATTTTTAGAGGTCTTCTGAGGCTTTTGAAAATTCCTCAATTCAAATTTCATTTGAATTTAAACATGATGCTCACATGAAGGGCTAGCCTAGTGCATACTAGAACTAGGGATGTGACACTCTTGCTAGCCAATTTCTTTGCACCAAGTAGAGATACTACTTGTGCTTCCAAATATCCCTAATCCCAGTTTTGCCATGAGAGTACACCATATCTACCTATGGATTGAATAAGATCCATCAAGTAAGTTGTCATCGGTGCACGCAATAGAAATTGCTCTCTAAATATGTATGATCTATTAATGTGTAGAAAATAAGCTTTATACGATCTTGTCATGTCGAAGAAATAAAAGCGACGGACTGCATAATAAAGTTCCATATCACAAGTGGCAATATAAAGTGATGTTCTTTTGCATTAAGATTTTGTGCGGGTCATCAGCGGGCGCGGGGTTGTGCGAAGAGCGGGTCTGGCGGTCAGCACACAAATCGTTTACCGAGGTTCGGGCTATGGGAACGTGTAAAACCCTAGTCCTGCTTGTATGTGTATTGAGGTGTTCTTGTGTTCTTGAACTAGCTGTAGTGGCTCTCTAGTCCAAAAGATCCCCCCAAAAATCCCTGCCCAGTACACCTCGGGCCTCCTTTTATAGACAAAAGGGGTTACCACAATGGCACACAGGCTTTATTGGGGACGGCAAGGAAGCTCGTCCCATCTGTCGTCGCCTCGCCTGGCTCTGACACATGTCCAAGCTGACAAGGTGTTGGAGCACCACGTTGGCCGGTCGCTGGGCTGGCGCGGTGGTGGAGCCTTCACGAAGATCTGTATGCCACCACGCCGGTGCTTGCTGGGTTGGTGTAGAGGCCGCGCGCTGCCACGCAGATGCCTGTTCAGTTTGTCAAGCTGGCAGCTGTATGGGAGCAGCGGTGGAACCTTTGGCAGACGCGGGCCTGGCTGCGGCCCTGCAGGCGTCCTCAGCATGGGCCTTGCCGAGGGCCCGGCAAGGGTCACGCTGCGGCACCGCGGTCGTCCCCGGCAAGGACCTTGCCAGGGGTCTCATGGATTTCCATGGCAAGGATCTCATCAAGGATCATCGTCTTCTGGTTTCCATCTGATCTTGCATGTCTATGGTCTCTACGAAGATCTTCATGCCACCACAGAGGCGCCTCCCGAGCGTTGGTTCAAATATGGCGTAGGAACCCCTTAGGATCGAGGGTGGCGTGCTCTACTGGCGTCAGGCAAGTTGCCTTGGCAAGGATCTTGCCGAGGCTGCGGAAGCCACCCCGACAAGAGTCTTGCCGGGGGAGTCCACCTCGCCCTCTTGCTCTCTTTGCATCTCTGGTCTTGGCGTTGCCCGGCATCCCTCCCCTGCCCTGCTTAGTGTGACCGTGGGCTCGGCTCTGACTGCCCGTGCACAAGTTAAGGGGTGCAAAAGGAGAGCCCCTACTTTTGTACACCGACAATATTGAGGATTCAATGATGATGTAGAAGACTCTAACACTGACAGATAGCCAGCAGATCAGAGGGAAGGCGGTCATGGAGGATGCTGCTTATTGCGCAACAACACCGCACAAGAGTAGCTGTGCATCAACTGACCTCGGCGACACCGAGACTGTAGCTGCTCATGATGATGCTATATCTGATCTATCTAGAATGAAAGACGGACTGAAGGGCGTGCTTACACATTATGAAGGTACATTAAAATGTGCAATAGCCTAGGTTTGCCCACCCTTCTTGGAAGAGGGCCTCTTGTTGGATAATGTGCTATTGAAGCCGGGCTGTGTGAAGTGCTACTTGACTGAAGTAAAGCCTGTATTCTATGAATTTGCCCCGATGAATGTCCTAGGAGCATTGATGAGCAAAGGACCTTGGGAGAAACATTGTTACATCACATCAAGTGGCCACAAAAGGAAATAGAGTTCATCAATGAGATCCCTGAAGCCCTGCCATGAGCAACCAATGTTGCCCCTCAACCGGTGATGCTCTCCTTGCCATAGTTGGTCTCGCGTGCTTCCCCCAAATAACCTAATACTCGTAATCCGACGGCTGATGCATCAACTTGTGATCAACCGGCCCGACTTTGTGTCGCACAACCCATGTCATCCTCCTCCCTAGAGCAGCCAGTGGCAAGGCCTACAACTGCTGAAGACGCACCACCAGTTCAGATGCCAGCCGCTGAAGCAGCAGGGGGAGACCCAGCTGCAGCACATGCTCAGTAGACCAACCTGGTGGAACAGACTGCTAAGCAGTCTGATGCTTTGGAGCTGCCTGCTAAGCAGTCTGTAGGTCCACAACTAACTCCTCATGAGTTCGTTGGTCCGTAGTCACGTGACTACCATACCAATGCGTCAGCACTTCCTGCTCAGCAAACCAACGCGTTGGCACGGCCTCCTCAACACACCGACAAGTTGGCACCACCTGCGTAGAAACCTGACATAGCTTCAACGCATGGTCAGCAGTCTGATGCCTCTGCTCTTATAGACGTGCGTCTGTCACAGCAGCACCACCAGCTCAGCGGTCCGACATAGATAACCCGTTTCCTAAGCCGTCCGTCGAAGCTTCACCGTCTGCTCAGCAATCTACCTTGTAGCCAACCAGACATTCTACCAGAAATGCTTCAAGTACCAAGAAGGAAGCGGCCAAAAAGGCTGCATGCAAGAGGAAGCGCAGCGGGAGAGCGCAGAGGAAAGAGAACGATTGCATCTTACTTAAAGCACTCATCACCCAGAGCCAAATTAACAACAGGTTGCTTGAATCGGGGAGTAATATTATTTCTGACGGCATGAATGATGAAGAAGTAGAGCTGTTGCTTGCTAAAAGTAAAGCAGCCATACTTGAAGCACACAATTACGTCTATGGCTAGCCATTTCTTGTTCACGAATACTTTGATGAGTGCAGCTTCGGTTGCCGCGAGTTACACGAATATTCCATGGATCTAATGTCAGCAGGTCATCATGGTTTGCTAGTCCACTACAATAGAGATCATTTTTGACACGATGCTGGTTCCATCAGTGTTAGTTTCAAGGACTTACATCTCTTCTTCAACTTCAACCAGCTCGATGCCACTCTTGTTAGATGCCTGATTTTGTAAGAACTTAACAAACTCTGATCAACTTCTCCATACAAGGCTATAAATGATAAACAGCTAACTGCATTTTATTCCTCTCAGGGGATTGAGCGCGCAGAGAAGAAAAAGTGAGAGTGTGTATTTCATAGATCCTGCATTGGCAAATGCCACAACATTAGATGGTTAGGACCTACGGGACTGGGCCATTAACACGGTTGTCCATCTCTTCGAAAACATGTACCATGCATACACTGTTTATCTTTCACATTTCGACATAATTCGTAAGTTCATGGTTTTCTTAATATGTAGCAATCACTGGATATTGGTATTCATTGTTCCAAGCAAGAACATACTTTACTACATGGATTCTCACAGAGAGTCAACAAACACTCAGGATCTGACGCATCTTCAACAAGTCATGGATAGGTATTGAATTCTATGATGTTGCAATTAATTTTTGCATTCATATCTGGTTCAATAATTGATGTTGTCAAAATTCTTCTTCATTTGCAGTGTGCTCGCATTGTGGAAGACTAAACCTGGGAACATGTTCAAGAGGGAACTACCTCTGCAGCACGAGATCATTTCTTACGCTAGTCAAATGTTCAAGCTTATAAATAAACTTGTTTCTATTTTTGTTCAAAGAAAAAATAATACATCTAACACCGGTTAGGTTGTTCCTAACAGGACAAATACATGAGTTATTCTGTCCAAAAAATTATAGTCTCCTTAGTAACAAGCAGGGACCAACCTTTGTGGATACTATGTTTGCAGACACATGATATCCATCTGCAAATCTGTTGATAGTTGTGACGATCCTCGCAAATTAGTACCAGTAAGTCTATCTTAATTAATATCTTCTACTCCACTCATATGGCACATTCTGATCTTAAAAATACTGCAGCTCATCTTAGAACCGAGGACACCTGAACCACTTGTAACACCCTCGATGCGACTATAGCTCCCACGTGTCGAGGCACGACTTAGAGACATAATCGCATTGAAGGCATATGTCGCAAGTTAGGCAATCTTCACAACATCCCATGTAATGTAAATAATAAAGGGGAGATAACATAGTTGGCTTACACTCGCCACGTCAATCAAGTACATAAATAACATTACATCATCCAAACACTCATGGCCCGACTATGACACCAAAATAAAAGAGAACTCAACATGCGACAACGGTCCCGTTCACCCCCAACTGGGCACCACTACTGATCATCGGGAAAGGAAACATAGTAACGTTGAGAGTCCTCGTCGAACTCCCACTTGAGCTCAAGCGCGTCTCCTGGAGCGGAATCATCAGGACCTGCATCTGGTGTAATAGTAATCTGTGAGCCACAGGGACTCAGCAATCTCGCACCTTCGCGATCAAGACTATTTAAGCTTGTAGGTAAGGCAAGGTAAAAAAATATGTGGAGCTGCAGCAAGCGACTAGCAAGTATGGTGGCTAACTTATTCGCAAAAGAGAGCGAGAAGAGGAGGCAAAGCGCGAGCGAGAAACTAGAGAGCAACCTGCGCAAACATTACTCCAACACCGCGTCCGCTTCCCGGACTCCGCCGAGAAGAGGCCGTCACGGTAACACACTCAGTTGATTCATTTTAATTAAATTAAGGTTCAAGTTATCTACAACCGGACATTAACAAATTCCCATCTGCCCATAACCGCGGGCACGGCTTTCGAAAGTTCAAATCCCTGCAGGGGAGTCCCAACTTAGCCCATGACAAGCTCTCACAGTCAACGAAGGAATAGACCTCCTCCCAAGACGTTCCGATCAGACTCGGTATCTCGGTTCTTCAAGACACTTCGACAGGTTAAAACAAGACCAGCAACACCGCCCGAATGTGCTGACAAATCCCGATAGGAGCTGCACATATCTCGTTCTCAGGGCACACTCAGATGAGACTAGCTACGAGTAAAACCAACCCTCAAGTTTCCTCGAGGTGGCCCCGCAGGCAGCTCAGTTCGGATTAACACTCAGAGGAGCACTGGTCCGGGGGGGTTAAAATAAGATGACCCTTGGGCTCCGGTAACCCAAGGGAAAAAGAGGCTAGGTGGCGTATGGTAAAACCAAGGTTGGGCATTGCTGGAAAAGCTTTAATCAAGGCGAACTATCAAGGGGTTCCCATTAAAACCCAACCGCGTAAGGAACGCTAAATCGGGGAACATAACACCGATATGACGGAAACTAGGGCAGCAAGAGTGGAACAAAACACTAGGCGAGAGGCCGAGCCTTCCACCCTTTACCAAGTATATAGATGCATTAAGATAACAATATAATATAATGATATCCCAACAAGTAAATAAATGTTCCAACAAGGAACGGCCTTCCAATCTTCACCTGCAACTAGCAACGCTATAAGAGGGGCTGAGCAAAGCGGTAACATAGCCGATCAACGGTTTGCTAGGACAATGATGGGTTAGAGGTTGGACATGGCAATTTGGGAGGATCTAAAGCAAGTGGTAGGCATCGTAGCAATTGTATAGCAAAAGAGCGAGCAGACTAGCATAGCAAAGATAGTAGTGATTTCGAGGGTATGATCATCTTGCCTACATAGTTGTCAGAGTTGACTGGATCCTCGAAAGCAAACTCAATGGGCTCCTTGTTAGCGAACTCGTCTCCCGGCTCTATCCAAAAAAGACAAACAAGAAACAAGGGCACAATCAACCACGTGCAAACTCAAACAACACAATGCAAAGATGATATGCTATGCGGGATGCGATGCGGGATGCAAAATGCAAGATATTACAGGAAATGCATGAACCTGGCCTCAACTTGGAAATCCAATTGTGCCACTGGAAAGTTGAGATGAAATCTCTTGAAAATGATATAAAGAACGCCGGAATCGGAGTTACGGTTTGGAAATGGCAAGCGATTCAAAAATGACACCGGTGTGCGATTTACAGCAAGTAGCCAACTAAATGCAATGAGATGAACATGCTACGGCAACCAAACATGACAAAAAAATACATGTCAGGGATGCATACAAGATGCTTAACAAAAGTCTAGCACTGAGCTACGGCCAAATCATCCATTAACAGGTTCAAACAAGCATGGCAAAAATGCATATGACAAACAGATCTCAGACTTAGTGAAATCAACACTTGTCTGGAATTTCAGATCAGGTAGCCCTCTTCGGAGCAACAAAACTACATGCTACAGGATCTGAACATGGCAAAGTAAAGCATGACCTGGCACTACTCAAAGAGCTTAACAAAAGTCCCTTAGTGACCTTGACCTAAAAGGGATCAGAAAATACAATTGCAAGCATGTGAAAATAGCAAAAACATTATCAGTTATTAGACTTTGTGAAAACTGGCACATGCTGAAATATAACTCAAGTAGGCATGTTTACGGGCTCGATGCACTCACTATGGTGCAAGTCATGGCAAGAAAAGCATACACCCATCAAGAAGGCACAAAATTCAATCAATAGATGGCAAGAACAATAGCATAGCATGCACGGATCAACTACAACATCATCGGAAAAATTGCAAACAAGTTGACAATCTGCCCAGAATCACAAAGTAGCAAAAGTAGAGCTCGATTGACTCAAGCTAGGCTGCTCCATAATTGCAAACAAAGACATGGATGGATAGAGCACTACAATATTAACAAAACATCCTTACTGATCATCCTCAAAAGAGGCACGGATCACTAGGAAACAACATGAACATACGGCATCATGAAATAAACAGATCAAGGACTTAGTGGAAATGCTAAGTCCCTGAAAACAGAATTAACAAGTGCACCACTTTGCAAGCTTGTGCTAGTCACCACACACATCACAAAAATACATGGGTTGCACCTCTGGAAAGATGACAAAACCCTTAACAAAACACATGTAGAGAATTAGGGCATATCATGCACACATTAATCATGGAAAAAATGACAAAAACCTAAACGGATTAGCAGATCTGACAATTATCTCAAGTAGCCCTCTTCTAACAGCATTTCGGGCATCATGATGAACTCAAATAAAAATGATGCAATGGAATGAAATGATGTACTCTCAGAGATGAACATTTTGATATGATATATGCATGAATCGGGGCTACGGATGCAAAGTTACGAGGCTATGAACAGGGGCACTTGGATCTGGAATTTAGGGACTTAGACGAAATTTACCACCGGATCTAGGGTTGACCCGGCACGCAGATCGAGGCGGCAGCGCGCACTATTCACCGGCGGGGATGGAGCTCGCCGGAGCCGGCATTGAGGAGGGAGGAGGAGGCCGGAGGGTGCGGCGTCGGCGGCGGAGATCCGCGGGGTGGCGGCAGCTTGGCGGTGGCGTGGGCCGGGAGGCGTGGGGCGGCGCGGCCGCGGCGTCGCCGGTGAGGGGCG